>NC_048595.1:161956948-162302656 GCF_003668045.3 Cricetulus griseus
AGATTATAGGCATGTGTCACCATGGCCAGCTTGTTTCCTCCACTTTTTAAAAAAGAAGTTATCTTGCCTAGTATGTGTGAGGCCCAAGATTTGATCTTAGCATCTTCACAAAGAATAGGTTGGGGGAAGGCAGGGCATTGTTTCTTGAAGAGATAAAGGAGCAACTACCCCCCCCATCAAGAAATAAATTGTGTGGCCAACACTTAAGTCACTGTGCCAAGGAGTGCTGCAAAGTCTCTAATGATTGGCTTATTTTCTCGTTATTCCCCCTGTCACCATCTGCTCCCCACTGTTCTCAAGAGACTTTCCCTGCTCCCCTCTTCCCTGTCATTCTCTGCAAATGGTCCCCAAGCTCAGTGTATGCAACCCTGAGTCTTAACCATACCAAAGTCATGCATCATTAATCACATTCTGGGTTTACACCTGCCTGTCCAGGTGTCTCAAATAGACTCCCAGCTGCCTTTGCAGCACCCCATGTTGCCATTCTATTTTTCATAGAGCATGATAGACAAACTAAAGTGCACACATCACAAGTATGCATCCTAATGAATATTCATGAGCCAACTTGCCCAGGAAAGCAGCATCTGAATGAAGAAACAAACATCGTCACTAGCACCCATGCACCCTTCCAGTAGAACCTGAACCTTGACTCCAGTGACTTAAAGCCTGGCTTTGAACTTGGTATAAATGGAATCCTACAACCCCTACTCCTCTGTGGCTGGCTGTCTTCCTTCAACATTGTGAGATCCACTCACACCACTGGGTGGAGTCCCAAGCCCTGATTCTCTTACTGTAAAAATGTCATTATTCACCAACTACACTGTTGAGGGGCTCTTGTCTTATTCTCCCTGTGGCTCTTATGAATATCTTGGTACTGGGCATGGCTGTGTATAGTCCTGGGAAGGAGCTGCCTGGCCACAGTGCACACAGATGATGTCCTTTCTAACAGAGGCTACCAGCTGTTTTTAAAGGCCATGCCACTTCCTCACCAACATGTGATGCCATTTCATTCATCCTTCTGTAACCCATATCTATCAACAGTTCTTTCCCTCCCCAGTTATCTGGTGTTCCCAGCCCTTCCCCCTGCACTGTCATACTCCGGGGGCTGTAGCCCACTGCCACATAATTCCCTACACTTGGCATTCAGCATCACACAGAACTCCACAGCTCCTGGTCCCCTGGCCCTTAGATTCAGGTCTGTTCATTCTTCCTGTCTGATATTCCTCCACAAATCTGGTTGGCAGTCAAACCGACCCAGTCTCTCCTTTCAAGATTCAACACTTTAGCCCCCACCCCCCGCCACTGCCTCTATGTTTCAATCCCTCCTCTGCTAAATCCGGGGTGCCAGCTATCTTGGCAGGTAAATAGTCCTCTCTATTAGCAGTCTTTCAGAAACACCCCACTCAAGGCCCACAGTAGAGAGTCTGTAGCAATAGCTCCTCTGAAAACTTGTCCCAACAGTCCTGTTTTTACAGAAGCCTCAAGTTGTAAAGAACTTTTTTAAAAAATCCTAATGACTTGGTCAAGTGCTCTGTGGCTTTTTGAAGCAAGCCTACTTCAATAGTGGTGACCAGGTGCTGAAACTAGCAGCATGTTGAGCATAAACTGGGTGGGGAGAGAGCCAGTAACAAAGAGGAATTTCAGGTCCCCACTTTCCACACTGCCTCTCTGTGAGATAAAACTCCTGGTCAGGTACATCTGCCAAGCATCTTCCTCCAAGAGAGAACATTCCAGAACTCCTGTCGCTGTAGAGAGGCATGGAAATGGGGATGGGTGGAGTTGAGTAGCTGGATGGGGGCGAGGGAGCGTTTAAACAGCAAATATGCTTTTTCTACGTTCACACCACATTTTATGAAGGCAAATTAAACTGTCATGGTTCATGCTTGCTCATAGTTTATTATAGTTATTACACAAGCAAATGCATGGTAAGAGGGACTCCTGGGCATTAACATTACCCGTGTTTTGGAGTTAAGCAGAATTTCACTATTTTAAATGTCCACCAAGGCTTACACTTAGGCCTTGTCTTTTATATGTAGCATTTCATTGTCTACTTTTAATGTGATGCTGTTTTTCAAGGGCAGCAGGGGAGGGGAGCACTGTACCTGGTCATGATGCTGTCTCACCTGGGTGAATGTCCGCATATGCCTTCTATAAATGCAAAGGGGCGTTGATTTCCTATGGACACAGCAGGGACAAGATTCACGGGCCATGACTCAGCCCACACACCCTGCAGATGGATCACAGGCTGTCAGTGACCCCACGAAACCCTGCTTCTCTTAGTCTGTCATCAGGTCTCCCTCAGGAAGGCCATCTCCTGGCCACCTTCATTAATTGCATCTCAAATGTGAAGTCTACATCTTCCATGTCCCTTCACCTTTTCAGGCATTCATTATAAAGAACACTTTAACCCTGCAGCAATTCAGTGCTTCGCTGGTATCATTTAAGAAGTCTGGTCCTCTCTGCTGTAAACCTGGAGAATAGGCTTCCTCTTAGATTGACGGTATTATAAATCCTGCTCAGATCTGTTCCACACATAGACTTAGTCACTGATCATATAACCTTGGCTTTGACACATATGGCCCTTGCTTAACCAGACACAAGAGCTGTCTTACATACTTCATCTGCCAGGGACCAGTAGGATGGGAAACTAGAACAGGACAAATGGTGGGAGGGGCCTGCAGGTGGCCTACAGCTGATGAAAGAGCACCAAGCTCTAAGGTAGTGAACTGGCCAAGGCAAACTGATTTGAAGCTACAACTGGGCTACAAAGGAAAGAGAGGCAGCTGTACCTCATACTGAGGTCTTGGGGACTCCAAGGCTCCTGTGTTTGTTTTGATCAGTGTTGAGTAGCTGGGATTGAGACTACCTTATATTATTTCAATGATCTGCACCAAGGAGCTCCTGCAAAGCCAGGCTTCCTTTCTACCTGCCATCCTCAGAATGGCCTAGATATCTCCAGAACTGGCTAATCTGTTCACCTGGTGCTGGAGGCTCAGGCCTTCCCAGTTGTGGGTAGTCCCAAAGGCAAGCCAAAGCTAAAATTAGAGCAGAAAACTGTGAGGCTAGAGTACTGGCTGTTTGTACCCTAGGCTGGTTGATCTAAGGTGGGGGCATGGTTCTCTGGACTACATGTCCTTTGGCATAATGCTTTAAGCCCTTTTCTTGGGCCTGTGATTGGGAGAAGTCTGCCCTGGGCTTTGTTTCCTCTCAGTTCTGCATTAAATCTCACTCTAGCCCTTCAAATCCCCAGAGTCATTCACCCATTTATTCCAGTGACTCAGCAAATCAGCTTCTAAGAATGCCAGTGGCTAGACACTAAACCCAATACCAGGACTATGCGATGTATAAGACCAGTCTAGACTCTGCCCTCTGGGAAGTTTGTAGGCCAGTAGGCAAGTACAATAAAGCAAAATTATATAACTGTAAATACTGGTAAACACTATGGCAGAAAAGCAAGACGCTCTGAGTGACTTATGCCAGTGGTTACAGCTGTGGCCTGAAAGTTCAGCTTTTTTCATCAATCAGTCTTAATGGGAGACACCCCTGAGCCCACCCCTGAGCCCACCCCTGCCCTCTGTGTGAGGGACAGCCATTGGGAAGATGGGTTCTCTTTGCAAAGGGGAATTCAACACATCTATTGCTGCAATACAGAGCTGCAGAGAATGTGTTCCACCAAGTTTCATAAGAGATTTCAGCCAAAGGAATGATATACTGAAATAGAGTAGGAATGGTTGCAGAGACCCAAGAGTGGAGATGCCAAGAATACAAAATATTGACTCAGCAGTGGTGGCACATGCTGTTAATCCCAGCACTCAGGAGGCAGAGGCAAGTGGATTTCTCTGAGTTGAGGCCAGCCTGATTTACAAAGTTCCAGGGCAGCTAAGGCTACACAGAGAAACCCTGAGAGAGAGAGAGAGAGAGAGAGAGAGAGAGAGAGAGAGAGAGAGAGATTGAAGAGACAGAGAGACAGAGACAGAGAGACACTGGGGGCCACTATTGCAATGCAGTGCCAGTCCCATGGATACGCATGATACAGAGGCTTCTGGACAGACCAAAGGAGTTGCTGTCAGGCTCCTGAGGCTGGAGGAAGCTCTGATCCTCTGCGTGTAAGTGGCAGCTTCCGTGACCTATGGTAATCTGTCTTAGTGATTAATGGTCCTGACGCACCTACCAAGCCTAACCAGGCAAGGGCAAGCATGGTGGGGACTTGATGGCTTCTAATGGGATGAGGGGATGATGGGCTTTGCCTGCAGCACTGCCTTCCAAGGTGTGGCCCAACCAAAGACAAGATGTTTCCAGTGCCAACTGGTATGACTCTCTCGGACTAAACAGAGTGTCTCTAAGCAAGACATTCGAATTTGTAAACTGTTAACCACTCCAAGAGCCTGGATCCATTCTCCCACTGCTCCCTACCAAGAGGAACTAAGATGCCCTAGAGCAGATTCCAGGGTTCTTTTTGTTTTGTTTTGTTTGGGGGGGGGGTCCAGACAAGGTTTCTCTGTGTATTCCTGGATGTCCTGGAACTCACTCTATAGATCAGGCTGGCCTCAAACTCAGAGATTCACCTGTCTCTGCCTCTCAAGTGCTGGGATCAAAGGCCTGCATGCACCACCACCACCCAGCTAGATTTCAACTTTCACAGATCCTCAGGATCCCTGGGGATCTGGTTAGAATGTAGGTTCTAATTTGGAAGGCCTCTGGGGACTGAGAACACCAGGCCCAGCAAGTCCCAGGGCCTACAAAGCTGCTCAGTGGTAGACCACGCTTTGAGTAGCAAGAAGTGTGAAGAATTTTACCCAGGATCAGTGAAAATAAGCCTTCCTCGCTGCTTCATGGGGTAAGACAGACATTGATTTACCATTTTGTCTTCCCTACCAAGCCCAGGCTAGCCTCCAACCTGTGATCCTCCGGCTTCAGCCTCCCAAGTGTTAGGATTACAAGGTGTGTGTCAACACACCTGGCAACAAGCACTCTTCTGAGTCTCGGAATTGACGTATGATGACACAGTTGACAGAAATAAGGAAACCAAAGACAGGCTGTTTTAAGGAGGAACTAATAAAAGTTACCTTTGCTCAAATGCCTATCACCTGCATTGACCACTTGAAATCTATGCATTTGGAAAGGTGGACATCCTTAATCTCCATTAATTTTATAATACAGTTAAAGTTCATAAAAGTGAACTAATTTCCCCTGTGGTTTGATTGCTGGATGGAATTTGAACTTCGTTTGTCAAACTCCAAATTCCCTCTTGCCTTCCTATAGACTACTTCACTGTTACACCAAGTGAGAAATCAAGGTTAGGTAAAGCAGACCCATGTTCTCAATCTGCCCTACACACTGGAATCAAACCCATCACATGATGGGGCGGGGGCAGCATGTTCTCAAAGCTCTCTAAGTTATTCCAAATGCACAGCCACCCCTGAGAATCGCTGGTTTAGCCAGCCAGGCTCTAATAAGTGGGGCAGCTGAAACACTGGTAGATGAAGTGCCAATCTTGTCAGAGTCCAAACTAGTACATCTCCATGCCTACCCTGGGACTCTCTCCAATGGACTAGCTAAACAAAGGGATGTTGCAGGAAGAAGCAGAATGGGAGGAGAATGGGAACGGGGTTACCAGGGGAAACTGTGGAGAAAGGAGCTAAGAAATTAAGACAATGTGAGTAACAACACACATTTAGGAGATTCGAGATTCAGAGAAGCTGCAACGTTTGCCAAGCCCAAATCATTAAAATTAAGAACCCTCCACTCATCTATGAAACCTCTGGCACTTAGTCCACAGGACACAGTGGGAGATGAGAGAATGGTGATGGGTGATGGGTCTAATGGACAAGAAAGTTTGCAAACCAAGCACAGAAGTCACACTGGGACTGAGCAAAGGGATAATGGCAGGAGACTTTACTTCGCACAGCGCAACCAAAGCAGGGTGAGAGCAAATAGCCACCATTAGGAACCCATGCTTTGAGGCTTGATTTCTAAGATTGAGATTATTTCTAAATTAAGGGATGGACTAGACAAACTATGTGGGAACAGATGAAACAATGTGTTTGAAGGAAAAAGAAGAGAATGAGCCTCATCTAGGGACCTGGGGGCATCAGCTCGTGTGTAACCAAGTTGAGGAACTGAGTCTGCAAACCTCTTCTCCATTAGATATCTCAGATATAAACTGAGAGGAATACCAGCGACCCTCACATGCCCCACAGCTTCCCTTATGTGACTTCACTTCAAAGTCTGCCGGGAACATTATTTTAAAGTGAGCTTTTCCTGTTTAAATATTTGAGGTAAAATGCTATCAAGAATTTGTTGAGCTTAAATGATAGCCAGATCTCTCTCTCGATCTCTCTCTCTCTCTCTCTCTCTCTAAAATTATAAAGGCCTAGGATTCTATAAAAATGTAAGATCAAAGGAGCCAGAACTCTAACTGATGTTGGGCATCCCAAGTTTTCCATTACTTGGAAGTATAACAAAATACTTGAGTCTGGGTGTTTTATAAAAACACCAGATCACCATAGAAATAAGTGGCCAATTCAAGAACTAATGATGCAATGATTGGTCATGTTTCAAGCTGGCTGAAAGGCAAAAACTAGATCGTTTGCCTAGAAGTTCTGCTAGATTTGACCTTAACACCAGCCTTGGCTGATGTCAACAGTAGGGAAGAAGGAGGAGAAGGAGGAAGAGGAGAGCGAGATACTTCTAACAACTTTTAATTCAGGCTGTACATCCAGCTGTACCCACAGCTGGAATAACCTCAAAGAGTCCAAGCCAATGGCTGCCTCCCTGGCTCCAATCTAACCCACATCCTTCCCATGCCAGCCAGACCCTGGCAAGGGGACCCCAGGTGCCCAGAAAGTCCCATTCATGTCACATCTTCTCTTTCCAAACAAACTGCCAAGGAAAGCTTCCTCAGCCAGGGAACAATATCCTTCCTCATGTCTCCCACAAGGAACCATCCAGTGACTGGTGAGTTAGCCTCAAGACAGGGCTCTGAGAAGTGGTGGGCTGTCACTCCTGTCCCTCACTTCCCAAAGCCCTAACCCCCCTTCTTATCCTTATCTAACCAAATTAAACACATTCTCTCCCAACCCCAACTCTTTCCCTTCTTGCTTCTCATTCAGAAACAGCATTTCAAACAAACAACAACAAAACATCAGCAGGACTTTTCTAGTTAGCACATCCCCTTTGTCAAAAGTACCCCAGCACCCCTCAAGACATTTTTGTGCCATCTGCATGAATTGTATTTCAAGAAATGCATAAATATCTTAAAACATTAGTGATAGCCCCTTAGACGTCATGCATTTGTACAGTGTGCAACTTTCATAGTTTTAAGCACTAGCTAAAGACACTAGAGACCTGATTTAAATGCTACTTGTGAGTAGCTGAGGAAAGCTGTAGGTAGAACTGAGGTTCCTTGTTGTTCTGATTTGTACTCTTTCCAGCTAACTACTGTACTGCACTGAAGAGAAAAAAAAAAAACTGTGGGTGCATCCATGTCCCTGCCACCAGCAAGCTCCGCTAGCAGGGGCAAGGGCAGGCAGTAGAGGCTTCAGTGAGACCTTTGCACTGTGAACCTGCTGTCCCCAAGTCACCATGTCGAGAGAACACCTTCCACAATGGGAGCCCACGTGGCGTTCTGGATCAGTAATCGATTTAACTCTGAACTGATGCCTTTTTCCCTGACTGTTTACCAAGCCCAAATATCCTTGGATCCAAACAGGCTGCATAGGAATATTCCATTGCGGTCTTTGCTTCTCTTGTGGGGTGGGGAGAATGAAAGAGAAAGAACATTCTTCCCTGCCTCCAGGACAAGGTGGCTCAGATGCAGAAGTGGAGACATTGTCTGCAGAATCCCTGTGTGGTCACTGCCCACTACATAAGCAGACTATTTACAAAGTTAAACTGCCTGTGGAAGGATCAATATCAAGCAGTGTTGGACTAGGTTCTGAGCCAAGGGAGTATTTAGAAATATGCACGAATGTATGATATTATAGGAAAACATTAAACAGCCTCTGGCCTGCTTTGTTCTCCTGTCTTCCCATTTCTTCATCCAGTCCTTATCTCCTCTCACGCTATGTATCCAATGAACTTCCCTAAAATCACCCTGGAATGAGAAATTCATCATGACTAAAGAGAACTGTTGGATCTTAATCTTGCTGTCCAACTCCTTCCAGCCCGGGCAGGAATGGGCAACATTTAAAAGACGGGGTGTTTGAGATAGGATCTCATTATGTAACCCGGGCTGACCTCAGACTTATTGCCTCAGTGTCCCAAGAGCTGTGGTTACAGGAGTGTGTGGCCACACCCAGGAAGCATTTAGAAGACAATACCAGAATAGTTTGCTGGACGTGTGTTTTTCACCTGGTCAGCAAGGAATACATTGTTTTAAGTTCGTGAGAAATTCAAATAGATTTGGACAGAGTTTGAGTAGGAAAGGACTATAGAGAACTTTCTGGAGCAGAAACTCCAGGAGAAAGGAGAGCAAGGGAGCTCAGTATTGCTTGTTTTTGTAGCCAAATTGAAGAAAGGAAGGAAAGAAGGAAGGAAGGAAGGAAGGATGGAAGGAAGGAAGGAAGGAAGGAAGGTGGGTTGGAGAGCAGAGACAGTGTGGTGCTAGAGGGCTTTCAGAGCAGAAGGGGTGGAAAGGAAAGATGGGACGCGTGGCCAGTTCAGCAGTGGGGTATTAGCACTCTATGGAGGAAGCTCAAATACCTGGTCAATGGCACGGATGGCCCTGCAAGAAGCACTGAGTAAAGGCACTGATTGAGCTGTGCATTGGACAGGCTGTCTTAAGTCACCAGGAACACACCCAGGCTCCCAGGAGTTACAGCTGTCTCTCTGATTTTCAAATGGGCTCCCCCCAAAGCCACAGCATCTAGAGAGAGCTTGAGATCTTGGAGATGAGAAGTTAACAAACCCCAATGGCTATCCAAAAACTTTAGTATAGTTTGGTGTGTTTATTTGTTGTTACTTTTGTTTTGTTTTTTGTTTGTTTGTTTGTTTTGTTTTATTTTGTTTTTGAGACAAGGTCTCTCTACATGTCCCTGGCTGTCCTGGAACTTACTATGTAGATAAGGCTGGCCTTGAACTTACATTCACCTGTCTCTGCCAGCGCTGGGAATAAAGGTGTGAGCTACCACACCTGGCAGCTTTGAAGTTTCTGACATTGTTCTCAGAACTGCACCCAGTCTGAGGACAAGAGCAGAAAGAGAAACCATGGGACCCATGAAGGGACGCTGGAAGCCAAGACTGTGTTGAGAGATGGGCTAAGCACCATCCATGCACCAGGGATGGCTTTACATACATCACCCTTCAGCAGGATTCCTAAAGGATGTAAGTCCAAAGTTCTGAAAGGATGACACATTGATAGTGACATAGGGACAAAACCAAGATTCAAACTCAGGTTTGGTTGCCTTGGAAATGCATACCCTTTGTATTGCCTGACTCAGGGCTGTACTGTGTGACCTGCACTTGAGGTGTGGCTTTATGTGGCGGGAGCAGAGGCCAGAGGAAGGGAGAATACAGGGGAAATGGCTCTGTCCAAAAGACTGGCTCCCTCCACTCACCCAACCTGATAGCAGCCTGAGAAAGAAGGCTGCAGGGATGCTGGAGGGTGCAGCTCCAGTATGTACTGCACAACGGCCGTGAAGGAAGACTGGTTTCATAAATGAATTAAGCAGAGGTACAGACAGAAGTTGGCAATAGTGGACAGTGCCAGAGCTCTGACAGTCCAGACTTCAGACAAGTTACTTCAGCTCTCTGAGTCTTGGTTTCCTTACTTGCAATTGCAAAAGAGGAATAATGACACCACATAGGGTTTTGCTTAGTTTTCTGTTGTTTTGTGGGGTTTCAGACTTGTTTGGGTTGGGTTTTATTGGGGGGGGGATGAATTTTGCAGTACTGGGACCTAGGGCCTGATGGATGGAAGGCAATTGCTCCACCATCGAATTACAACCCAGCATTTCATATAGGGAATTTGAGATGATTAAATGTCTCATGCCTGCCAGGTGTTTAGCACAATGCTGGCAACCAGAGGAAACACGCAACCCCTTTTAAGTCATTCTTACCATTTTTATCACTATCATTTATCATTATTATTATTATGGGAACTTGTGGTTCATTTATTTAATGAACACCAGAAAAAAAAAAAAAAAAAAAAGAATGATTCCTTTTATTCCCAAAGCTGGCCCCACACCAGCGGCACGGTGACCAGAGGGTTCATTTTCTTCTTGTTTTACCAGAGGGGAAAAAAAAAGCATAAAGAGAGATTTGCCTGAATCTCAAAGTTCTCATAGTGAACCTGGGCTCACCAGTTCCCTCCAGGGATCAGCTAAAGGCACTGGAGGGGCCCCCTGCAGAGAAGGAGCCCAGTGGTCTGGCACATGTCCAGCGGGTGGAGCCCTAGAGCCCTCGGCTGCCTGGCGGAGGGCGGATAAGGAGAATCGGCACATCAGCGGGACACTCTTGGAGCAGGAAGGTTTTTTCCTAATTCTTTGTTCACAGCGGTGCCCCCCACCTTACTATATTTCTGCCACAGTGGAACAAGACACAAAACAGAAGTCGAAGTATGGGAAGAAAGGGAGTTTGCATTTCAACGTTAAATTCTGCTGTAGACGTTTGTCTGCTAACATTTTAAAGGCTGTGTAGTCCATCCTGGCTTATCACCCAAAAGAAAAACAACCAGGGAAGCCTTTGTGTGTTTTTGTTTGTTCGTTTGTGTGTTTTTTTGTTTTTGTTTTTGCACTGGCAACAGGTAGCTAGTTTCCAGAAATAACTTGTATTCACCTTGTCCCTACTCCCTCTCCCACGGACGCTGAGCCTTGCTGGACTTATACCAAGGCAGAGTGTCAACTCCAACACGTTTCCATCACAAGAGAAGCCACTTCACTCCAAACCTGCACCCTGGGCCTTGCTGTTTAAATGGTACTATGTGGATCCTTGTTGGTTACAAATCATCCCAGAAACATTTCAAGGTAGGGGTAGGAAATGGCATAGAAAAGAAAAGGTGAATTTGAGGTTGGTTATCACTAAGTAAAGACCCTGGGATGCCCTGGAAACATCACAGAACCGTTGGCACCATGTCAAGAGAAGAGAAAGCAGGGGAGAGAACTGAGGCACTGAAGCCAGCCATCCCCCACCCCCACCCCATCCCACCCCATCACCACCCCCATCACCACCCCACCCCCACCCTGTGTTGTTCTGGCTTTGGTGGCTTAAGTGGGAGGAGAAAGCCAGTCAGTTCACCGACCTGAAGAGCAGACTGTGGGTATAAAAGGGTGAGGTGCCTCTGAGGCACCACCTCTCCCTTCAAGAGAGTCTGGCCATTCTTTATCAGGCACTGCCTTCTGCCACCGGGAAGCCAGCTGGAGGGTAAGTACCCAACTCATTTCTGTTAATTTTAGTTATTCCTTATTGGAGCTTGTCTTAGTCCTCTTTAATCTTTTTAAAGACAGAACACAGGTTTGAACTTAGATGTGTCTACCTCCCGGGACTATACTTTCTATTATTGTTGTTATTGTTATTTTTATTAGTTTTAAGGATACAAGTTGGTGGACTTCACTGCAACATTTATATACATGCATAGACTGTTTCTTGATCATGCTTGCTTTACTCTCTGTCCTCTCTTGCCCTCTTGCCTTCCCTTCTCCACCCCTCTTCTCTTTTAAATGATGGAATGTGTCTCTGATTGTTGGAACTGAATAGTTGGTATTCTGGTAGACTAGAAGGCTATTCCCCAAAGCCATAGTCCTCTTCCCAGAAGCTTAAAAGTTATGCCTCTGTTATGATTCCTGGGGAGGGTGGAAGCTGGGCTGGGTAGAAGAGAGCTCCCACAGGGCACCCACTTTGTATACTAAACAGCCGGACTAAACAACATGATAAGTTTCATCAGGCTGTGCTCTTGAAAAAAAAAAAAAAAAAAAAAAAAAAAACTGAGCAAAATTGGCGACAGCATTTTTATGACTCACCAGAAAATGTGGGGTACTGGGAGTAGCCCTTCCTGGTCATGGGCTTAGGGTTCTTATGCATGTGCTGTCCTGCTGGCAGGAGTGTGCTTATGTGCCCATCGGGAACCCCATCAGTCACAAGGGTAGCCAGAGGTTTGGTGGCTTCCTGTAGTGAGCTCTCTGTCCCTGCACTGTTCAAGGCTCTGAGGAGTGGTGTCTGCTGTGGAGGCAGAAATACCTGACAGGGGTTCTTTCTTTCTGATTACAGCTCTAAGGGGAACTGAGCAGTTCCTGTCATTGTGATCAGAAACGACATAAAATAAAGATTAGACAAAGCAGCAAATAACTGTCAGCGCAGGAAGTCTTTTTGCCAGGACAGAACACAAACTTTTCAAGAAACCCCAGTCTACAATTGGTATTATTTGAAGCAAACTCGAGGCATGGAAAATCGGGGGCTTTCGGGCCTCTCCTCCCATTGCACTGATTACCAACATGTCTCCATACAATGAGTTTCATTGTGTGTAAGAAAATAAAAAAGACAGTTTGAAGTGAGACCTTCACATTTGTCTCAGATTAAATACTGAGCACGGCCTCATTCCATCGGTGATCTGGGCTCTCAAAAACGCTTTCCAACTCCTGACAGCAGGTTCACCAGGTGCAGCTTCCAGAATATTCTTGAAGGCTATCTCATAGCCTTGTCAGGAATGCACCAGAAGGGCTGGCTTTGAGGAATCGCTGGTAATATTTTTAACAGGCAGTAGTTGATCCCAGAGAGGGCTCAGAGCCCTTTCTTTGTCGGGTTTGACTCGGTGCTCCAGAGTTACTTCAAGGTGATTTTGAATTCCGGGGGCCATGGCCTGCCACCCACCTCAGACCCTGCTGTGCAGAAACCATCCACTTCAGACCCTGCTGTGCAGAAACTACTCCTGCCACTTGTTAAGTAAAATCCTGGGTGACACTTACTTGCCTGACCCCAAACCAGAAGGCAGAAGCACAGGATTTATGCCTGCATAAATAAGCTGACTCTGCTTTCCATGGCCCGGGAGACTTTAGAGCCTCAGTTTTCTATAACATGAAGGTTTCACCCATGAGGTCTCTAAATCCCAGCTTGTTCACTTTTTGTCCACTTCTGTCTCTAAGAAAATACTGATGCTGAACCTGCAGAGATAGTTCTTCCAGCTGTGTGTGCAGAGGAAGGCAGACAGAGAGCAGGGGGAAGCCGCAGGCACTCATCCTGAGGGATCGCGACCCCTCCCCTGGTGTTTTCCTTTTCTTTTGCTTTCAGCCCTCTTGTCTTTTATTCTTTCTTTCTTTCTTGTTCCCCACTTCTTAGTGTAGTATAAGATCCTTGCCAGGGACTGCTTGCTGTTGCCTCGGACCAACTAAAATTGCTCATATTGCAAATACTACAAACACCAGTGCTAGACAGATAGCTTACCATGAGTACGTACACACACACACACACACACACACACACACACACACACACACACACACACTTTTTCCCATAAGATATATCAGGAATATTTTCCACAACTTTGGATTCTTCGGGTCACTTTGATAAAGTTTCCAGGTTTCAGACCAAGTCTGTAGAAGAATGTGAAAATAAAATAAATGAAAGAGGAACAGACAAATGTCACACATAGGACATTCTCGAACTTCTGGATAAAGACCTATCTTTGAATGCAAAGGAAAGGAAGGAAGAAATGGGAGGGAAGGAGAATGAGACGGAAAGGAGGGAAGAAAGAGGAAATTATTCAAATCTGACATTTTTGTTAAATTTAACTAAGACTTGTTCCTTGTTAACAAACTGGAGGTCGATATTTAGTAATTATTACTCAGATGTATGATGAAATAGTATTTATCAGTATTTGAGAATGACTTAGAGTGTAAGCGCTATGCAGAAGTGTGGTTAGTGTTTTATTGCAGGAAGCAGAACCCAGAGCTCTCTTTTTTCCTGTTTCACACAGAACAAGGTTTGCCTCAGAGCTGGTCTACAACACAGAGCATAACAGCTTGCCCAAGCACTCTAGAGCCCAAAACCACCCTCCCTCTCTGTGGCAGGTCTCAGATGGGCTACCCACCCTCCTGCCAGTCAAAAACAGAGCAGGGGACTCACTCGCCTTTGGGCTCTGTTCGGCATCACTCACCACCATTTCTTAAGTAAAACGAGTTTTACCTCCACAGTCAGTGTGTCCTCTTTCCTCCCTCCCATTGCAAGCTCCTTGATGAATGGAGACCTCTGCTCTAGGGGGTCAGGGCAGAGAATTTTTCCCTCAGCAGAAACTCACAAGGGCCTATCCGTCTCCCCCAGTCTGGCTTTTCCTGTGCTCCCCAGAGCCAGGTCACAACCCACTGATTCACATCTCTTTGCCCTTTGTCATGTATGGAGAACTAGGAAGGATGAGTGGACAGTCTTTGATTGGTGGCACTGATGACGCCTATCACAGTCCTCTTTGGATAGACCCTTTTGGAAATAAAGCCGGTGAGGCAGCACCAGGAGGCTTCAGGTGGCAAGAACAGGTAGGCTCCCTTCCTTGGGGAACTGCTCCCAGCTTGATGTCTTTTCTGAGCTCAGGCTAGGGCATAGGTATTCAGCAAGCTCTGCTGAGCATGGTGCTGTGACCTAGCTACCCCTGCAGGCTTAGAGGCTGGACCACTGAGATAGGGCATTTGAACAGCCTTGGAAAACCCAGAAAAACATAGCCTGGAGCTTTATGGTTCTCCTGCTTGTGTTACATTAAGATCTCCATTTCCCTCTCCTCTCCATGGAAACACAATGTGTGAACAGGGTGTGAGCATCAGCTAGAATGCTTCTCTCCAGGGCACTGCATCCAAGTTCCCAAAAGAGACACAAGTTTTCTAGAATTGTAACATTCTAGAGTGGGTTAGATTTAAACTACTGATTTCTCCTAACAAGCACTCATGCTGGAGTTCTGGAACAGGTGTCAGGGATCCCAGGAGCTACAGGAAGATCAGCAGTTCAGAATAAATGGCTCCGGGGGCCTCTGGGATGTAGCCAGGGTCTGCTCAGTCAGGATGGGCCTTTCTCTGAGGTGTGGAATGGCAGGGAACAATGCTACAGCCCCCAGTGCAGCCCCACATATAAGTATTGGAGACACAGCTCTAGGTTGGGCTGTGAAATTGGACAAAAGTAGTTCAGTCTTAACTTGGGTTGGTTCTACAGGGGACACAGGCTGTTCAGGTTCCCAGTCACGTCTGGCCAGTTACATTATCAGGTTTCGAATCTCTGGGGTGTTGTGGTATTTGAAACTCTCTAAAACAAATACAGACTGGAGGTTTTGAGAGCTTGTGTATTCTGGAGTTGATTTCTGTGTGGATGGAAACTGCCACTTTCAGGGCTTGACACATTCAGTTACAGCCACTCAGGACTGCTATCCTTTGAAATTCTCCTTGTTATGGCCAAGACGGAAGCCTGATGCCTCTCGTAACTTCGTATGACTTTGACAATGGGTCACCATCACTGAGGAAGTGTCTAACCTTGCAATATTTTCAGTTATAAGACTTAAAGAGGGAGAGATCTGAAATAAGTGATAGCCATTGCTTAGATTATGAAATTAAAGACAAGTTTTCATACATGCTGGGTTACTTAAATGCATTTGTGAATTTTAAGTATAGAGCAGAGTTATATGGACTTAGTTTAGGTTCCATGACTCCAGCAGTTTCCAGAGTAAGAAATTCCCAAATCTAAGATTCATTGAAAGACTCACAAATATTGGTGTCAGATCAAATGTTGCCAAAACAGAACAACCTTGGTCTGGAATGCATTGTAGAACTGGCTCCAGCTTTGTATGATGATTAATGGTGCGCCATTGTGTAAGAAACAGGAAGATAGCAGGCGTGGTGGAACTTACCTGTCATTCCAGTATCTGTGTGGCAGAGGCAGGAGGATCATTAGCAAGTTCAAGGCCAGCTTAAGCTATAGTGAGAAGTAAAATTGGCATACGGTAATAAATCAGTAACAAGACATTAATTTCTGTACTGGAATCAATGTAAGTAAAACTAGAGTCCAGATTTTTAAAAAGACATAATTTGATTAACTGTTAATGGCTAGCTGTTGAATGTGATAAATAAAACAATGATGGGACCAGAATGAGCCGGAGGAACTCTGTGCAAGCCTTGCCATGAGGAGAGATGGGCTGGCTATTCAGTGCAGCTTTGGGCATTCCCTTGGTCTTGTCTTTCATGGCTTCCACATGTTCTCCTCTGAAGCCTTTTAAGATTGATGGGGCTGCCCCACTTCCTACTTACCCTTCTGTGCTCTGCACTTTTTTCACACAACCAGGGTAACTTGGCTGCTGTCCTTCTCCCAGTATCTACCTCTGGGAATATGTCATTGGTAGTTCTCACATCTGTGGTTGGCACCATGAAACCTTCATACTGTGTCTCCAGGGCACCAAATTCAGTGATGTTGGTTCTCTCTTGTTATATACTTAGTATGAGAATTAGCTAGACCTGTAATTCAACACACATTATGCTCCTAGTGTTTGTATTCTGGAAAGACATTATGACAATAATAAAACCCTGTACATTCTTATATCAGGCAATCTTTACACCACAGTTGCTGGCTTTTGACAACGTTGTCCATTTCCACCTTCCTAAGTTTCTATGCCAGTGGTTCTCAACCTTCCTAACACTTCGACCCTTTGATACAGTTCCTCAAGTTGTGTGACACCCAACCACAAAATTATTTCCATTGATACTTCAGAACTGTAATTTTGCTACTAATATGAATCATAATGTAAATATCTGTGTTTTTCTGATGGTCTTAGGCCATTAGGTCGGGGTTCATTCCCCGACACCCCCACAAAGCGGTTGAGAACCGCTATTCTACACCTTTGTGGTATATCTTCCTTACATTATATGACAAATTATGAATTACAGACTATCTAAGGCAACTGCATGAAAGAAGAATGCAGTCAAACAATCTTATTCTTGGAGACTGGGGCCAGGGAGTTCTTAGGCTGCATCAACACACACAGACTGTTTAAATTTTTTTTTTTTTTACTTTTTTAAAGAATTCTTAAACTCAGAAGTTTGGATGTTTTATATGTTGGTGTTTTGTTTTTCTGAAACAGAATCTCATGTAATCCAGCCTATGCTTGAACCATGATGTTGCTGAGGCTGGCCATGAACTTCTGGTCATCCTGCCTCCAACTCTCATGTGCTGAGATTACAGGTGTGTACTACCACCCCTGTTGATAACTGCTATTTTGAAAAAAAAAAAAAAGCACATCTTATTTTATTTATTCATTTATTTATTTGTTTATTTTGGGTTTTTCGAGACAGGGTTTCTCTGTGTAGCTTTGGAGCCTATCCTGGCACTCGCTCTATAGACCAGGCTGGCCTCCAACTCAGAGATATCTGCCTGCCTCTGCCTCTCGAGTGCTGGGATTAAAGGCGTGCGCCACCAACGCCTTGCAAAAATGCACATTTTAAAGTTATTTATTTTAGCTCTTTCTATATTATTTGAGTTGTTATGTTGACATTATCTGTTTTTCTTTCTTCTCAATACCACTAAGCCCCCTGACTGCAGGAAATGGTGGCTCAACAAATACTTGTTGAGCTAGAAACCCCGCCTTCTGAGGGTACAGACAAAAACCTTCTCATGGTAGCATTAAATTCATCAAGTACAAAGGTTGATGTTTGGGTTTGGATGATGAATTCCCCAGTGACAGTCCAGGAGGATTGAGAAAATTCTCAGACGCATGACACTGTCATGGTCTAGGTGAATGACTCCAAACCCATATTCTATGGCAACTACAACTTCTCATCTAGGATGTTTACAAACTCTGTCCTTCCTTCAAGGAGCCAGAAGAAGAGATGGCCATGGAAGATAGTCCCACCATGGTTAAAGTAGACCGCGGTGAAAACCAGATCTCATCATGTCGGGGGAGACGGTGTGGCTTCAAAGTGCTTGGCTATGTCACTGGTGATATGAAAGAATTTGCCAGCTGGCTCAAAGGTATCTAAACATTAATTCCTTGGAGAGCCAGGAGAAGCAGCTTTGAGGAAATCTCTTGCCTGTGTTTCTACCTGTATCTTTAGCTCTGCTCCCCAGCCATCACTTCCTAGTTTCTTGTTTTGCATCTCCTAACTTACAAGCCTTTTCACAGTTTTTTTTTTGTTTGTTTCGTTTTGTTTTGTTTTGTTTTCATGAATATAGTGGGGAGTCTTCATCCTACAATCTCAGTACGTAACAAAGAAAATTTTCTACCGATAATTCATTCCTTTGGCTTAGTCTGTGCCTCTGAGCATGGCAAATGGGAGCCTTTGCTCTTTCTGAAACTTGGATTCCAGTAGGGACAGAGTAGGCTGACTATAAAAAAACCAAGGGGTCAAAGGGAGGCTTCAAAAAATATCCAAAAGTTTCAGCTCCTTCTGGTGGCTTTGCTCAGAGTGACCTTGGGTTACCTTGTCTCTTTCTTACCTCTGCTCATCTTGCCTTTCCAGACAAGCCTGTGGTACTCCAGTTCGTGGACTGGATCCTTCGTGGAATGTCTCAGGTGGTGTTTGTCAGCAATCCCATCAGTGGAATCCTAATTCTGGTGGGGCTTTTGGTCCAGAACCCCTGGTGGGCTCTCTGTGGCTGTGTAGGAACTGTGGTCTCCACTCTGACGGCCCTCTTGCTGAGCCAAGACAGGTAGGCAAGCCCTCATATGCCAGCTCCCTCTCTTTCTGAGCCACTAGCTAGGCTGCTACCATGGGCAGCCATAATAAAGCCACACCCTCCCAGGTTATTCGGCAGAACTCTCTGCCTTTTGTCAGAGGCCAGAGGATCACAGATTGTCTTTTAGCCTTCTCACCTGAATAAGGGACCAGTTTGGGTATTACTGGCTGCGTATGGTAGCCAGAACTCATCTGTCACCAGGAAAAAGCCTGCTGAAGTCTCCTTTAGTGATACGATTATTTATTACAACTTTAAGCAAAATGCTTCTGAGTTCCTGAAAAGACAATGGCTTAGCAACCCCCTTTATGTCTTGCGTCCTTCTCTAGTTTAACATAGTTCTTTCCTTTCATGGGCAATGAAAAAAACAGCTCAGCTCCTGGGCTCATGAAAAGCCACGCATCCCAGGATTAGTCCCTCATTGTTTTCACTGCAGCAAAACATGAATGTGGGCTAAGCACACAGTTCAGTGGTAGAGCACTTGTCTAGCATGTACAAAGCCCTACATTTCATCCCTGGTACTTGGGAGGGAGGAAACACCCTCATTTCCTTGGTAATTAGTACTTAGAATACAAGTCATACTTTTATATTATGCATGTGTTACTTCTCAAATTTCTTTTACTTTCCTTAGTTCTAAAGGACAATGCCATTTAAGTGACTGAATCTTCCTGGGGCTGGCACTGTGGCATCTCTTGACTTGTAGATGTTGCCACTCCTTGTCCACTGACGAACACTGAGGTAGACAGGGTTCTCCCCTGTCCTCATGCTTAACTCCAATTTCTGGAAGATTGCTGAAGAAAGACAAAGGACTTTGAAACTAGAGTCCAACCTCTGGTGTCCTCGCCGCAATGAATAGATATGACAATAGCCTGTTGGTTGCACTGGCACCTTTGTGCACAGTCAGATAAAAGCCGAAACTCTCACTCCCGCTGCAATGTAGCTCACTGGCTGCAGCCTCTACCCCACAGGCTGAGCATTTGACCTAACTTTACCACCTTTACCCCCTAGATCCCCGAGGTCATTATCTCTGAGCATCAGTCTGGAAATGGACCCTATTGTCTTTCACAATGCTGTTCATCTCCACTCTCAGAGTCTGAAAGGAGGGAGCTTGCCAGACTAAGGGCTTATTCTTTGGAAATATTCCCATTGCTTACTTGTAGCTTCTAATTCCTGATTGTGACATAGGTTCCATTACAGTCAGAGTAGAAGCTGACATATAAGACGGTCTTTGAAAAGTGACGTTAAATGCCAATCACAGAATGGGTGCATCAGTTAGGGTTCTCTAGAACTGAGCCAACAGACTGAGTACTTTACCATCGCAGAGAGGCTTCAATGAAAAGAGCTCAGTGCACACATAATTAAATAGATGCCTGGGCAAGTACAAACAATCATTTTTATTATCTGCAATAACCTGGAGATGTACACTTAGAGTCCGCAAAGCAGAATCCCAAGAACACAAAAATGTCCACTAAGTTGAAGTTGGATGTGTCTAAAGAGCTATGAAAGGACTTGCCTTCCAGGAATCATGGGTCTCTCCCTGAGAAATCAGACTTAAGACTGTTTTAAATGCTGAAAGCCCTGTTCAAGTCAAGGTCCTTGATGATTTATAATGAATAAGAATTTTCTCAGGAAAGGCAACAAAGAGCAGATTGCCTTACCCAGGCCCTTCTCCTTCACCAGATGCCATCCTTCTGTGGCCTGTGACATACCCTGGAGGGCATTGTTCCCTGTACATATTTCAGAGTTTCATCTACGTAGTTTCACTGCACTATTTAGTTGTATCTGAATGATTCATAAAAGGCTTCAAAACACATGCCCAAGAATGATTATGTTTTCTAAACTGGATATGATCTGGAAGTTATGGCTATTATTTTTGTTTGATCCTAACTAAGTTCGCCATGCCTGCAGGTCAGCAATAGCAGCCGGGCTCCAGGGCTACAATGCCACCCTTGTGGGGATACTCATGGCTGTCTTCTCAGACAAGGGTGACTATTTCTGGTGGCTGATATTCCCTGTATCTGCTATGTCTATGACTTGGTAAGTTGTACCCGGTTTTCAAAATGCCTGTGGAGGGTAGAGGGAAAGACCACACCTTTGTAAGGTGACAATGACTCTGTGAGTCAATAGTAATTTATAACACTGTGAATATGTCATTGAACTTTACACTTTAAATAGTTAAATGGGACCAGCAAGTTGGTGTATCGGATAAAGACACTTGTAGCCAAGGATAACACCCTGAGGTTAATCCCAGGAACCCACAAGGTAGAAGGAGAGAACAAACTCGCAAGTTTTCCTTTGACCTCCACACATGCCTCTCCACGAATGCACACCCACCCACACAAACACAAATTAAATGTAAAATAAAATGAAAATAGTGAAGTGGTGCCAGCTATGGTGTCTCATACCTATAATCCCTGCATTTTGGAGGCTAAGTGAAGAGGACTGCTGGGCTTATAGTGAGTTCCAAGATAATCTGTCTAGAGAGGCTGTTTAGAGAGAAAAAAAGCAAAACAGCATAATAATAAATGGTAATTTTTATGTGTCTTTTTTTACCACAAATTTAAAAAATACTTAAAGAATTAGAGACAGGTTATACCTTTGGTTATAGAAACTAAAGCAACCACCTTAAGAGATGTGGGTTTTCTTACAACCAGATATTTGTCCCTATGTCAAATTCAGCTGCATGTCCCCTTCATCTGGGCGTTCTCAGCCTCAGCTGCACATTCAGCACACACAACTGCTCTGTGCTGTTGCCTAGATGTCGAAGTTTTTAAATCCTTCCATGTGATTCTAAAGCATAGCCGAAGGTTCCCACCCTATCAGTGCAATCACCCTTCGGACTTAGTGGAGCTGCCCACCTCCTTTTCTTCTTCTTTCTAAATTCAATCCCACCTTTAAATCTTTAAATCTAGATTTTATGCTGACATCATCTTAATTCCTTTTTCTAGAAACAAATTAATCTTTCTATATCACATCTAAAGTCTGAGGTACTAATATCCTCACAAAGGGAACACGAGGAGCCCACCCTGGGCACTGCCTGCAGGACGGCTCCACCCTGGTTGCACCCATAGGTGTGTGGAGGCCTTGCACGTAGTGACAGCCTCCCCTAGGAGGTTGAGAGTTGATTTTCTCAAGGACAGGAACCATGGCCGTCTGGTAATCTACACTCACCCAAGTAGGGGATCTGTTCTGATCTTCCAAGGATGCTTCTCTACTGGCTTAACAAGCGAGTGATACAAGGGTCCAGGGAACTATCTACACCAGTGGTTCTCAACCTTGCTAATGCTGTGACTGTAACTTTCCCATTATTGTGAATCAGAATGTAAATATTGTAAATATCTGATATGCAAGATATCTGATATTTGAAACCCCTGTAAAAGGGTTGTAGGGGTCATGACCTTTACAGGTTGAGAACCACTGATCGACAGCATCTAAAGCAAGCCTAAGTTTGCACACCATGAAATGAGAATGAGACTGTATGTGAAATCTACCAACAACTCAAGTTTACCAATAGCTCAAGGACAGGCATTCTGCCCACTTTTGTAAGACCCCTTTTTAACAGCCTCAACCACCCAAATATTTAGTCTTTTTTTTTTTTTTTTTTTGGTTTTTTGATATTTAGTCTTTTCTCCAAAATAGATACCTATATAGAAGACATGCAGAGTGCTATTTTCCAAACTCAGGACTGTGGTGTGGAGAAAGGACACCAAGATCATTTAGGGCATTAACTATGCAGATAAGATTTCACTTTTTAAGAGCTGCAAACTTGTTTTTAAAACATTGATTATAACTCACTCTGAACCACCTCTGGTAATATTTTTTTCTAAAAGTTAACCAAGAGTTCATTTTGTGGTGTGTTTTAGAGTTGTCTTTGCCATGGGATTAGTCCCAGGTCACCACCACCACCACCACCACCACCACCACCCACCACCACCACCACACACACACACACCACACACACACACACACACACCTACCCACTGTGGAAGGTTTGTTAGCACAATACTTCAGAGAATGCTAGCTACTGCCAAAGAGCCCCCCCCCCCCCATGGAGAGGCTAGGGGCTCGGCCTGGCTGCTTGTCACTGATTCTCATTCCTCTGTTATGTTCTTTTAGCCCAGTTTTCTCAAGTGCATTGAACTCCGTGTTCAGCAAATGGGACCTCCCTGTCTTCACTCTCCCTTTCAACATGGCGCTGTCGATGTACGTTTCAGCCACAGGACATTACAATACGTTCTTTCCAAGTAAACTCTTCACACCCGTCACCTCTGTGCCCAATATCACATGGTCGGAGCTCAATGCCCTGGAGGTAAAATATCAACTTTTTTTTTTGCCCTAAAAATCTGCAATGATAGTTCCTGAGGACAGTTCATTGGAGATCAGACACTGGGGGATGCTTAGCCCTTGTTTTAAGTGTCTAAGACAAGGCAGGTGGCTTCTCACTTGGGTAGAGCATTCATGATCAGTGTTCCCAGTCAGAACTGTTATACCTTGGGGGTTCTGAAGAACCTGCTACAAAGGGTTCTTGAGGTATAGTGGAGCCTGGAAACTAGAGTCAACAAGCTCCTCCAAACTGTGCTGGTGGGCAGAGCTTGAGATCCGCTGAGTCATGGGGTGTGGATATGGTGCACCTCCTTATAGATAGGCATGGGCTTTCAAAAACCCCCTTCTCCCAAACAGAATTCCAGCTCTCGCCACTGGTGTTTCTATGGGAAATTTGCAAAAGTTTTCGTCTTTCTCTCTCTCTCTCTCTCTCACTATCTATCTATCTATCTATCTTTGGCTCTCTCTCTGTCTCTCTCTCTCTCTCTCTGTGTGTGTGTGTGTGTGTGTGTGTGTGTGTGTGTGTGTGTATAGACTGTAATAGAGCCTCATACATGCCAGGCAATCACTCTACCACTGTACCACTGAGCTGCATCTCAGCATCTTGCTTAATGTTTCTTAATTTCTGAGACTAAGAAGATACTTGAAATCAAAGAAAACAAAAGAGGCCTTACTGGTTTTGTTTTGCTTTTTTTGTTGTTTTGTTTTGTTTTGTTTTTTACATGCGAAAGACTGGCTCTCTAACTGTCATATTAGATGTGCCCTTTTGCCATCCTCTCTGCTCAGTGAGGAAAACATGGGGCACATTTACATAGCCTTTCCTTTATCTTTGACCCAGTAAGCAAACAGGAACACTTGGAACTAGGCCAAAATGAAAAGCAACTACTAATGAAAAGTAACATTGTAAAATTGTATCACTCTCTCGACTACATTGTCTCATATGGCAGCTATTAGCCCCATGGAGTTATTTAAATTTAGATGTAAATGCATTCACAACTCAATTTCTCAACTTCATCAGCCACAGCTCAGATCCTCAGTAACTAGGTGTGGCTAGTACCTGCTGGACTGGATAGCTCAGACAGGGACTACCAGCTTGAAGGTTCTGGAGGCCTGTTGACCTCTTCCCATTAGAACTTGTTTATAGCTCACCCAATTTTCCCACCCCTGGCTACCCGAGGGATACCTAGGGTACTGAGTTCAGAGATAAAATCTAATCTTTCTTTACCTGTGTGAAGTTTCCAGTCTAGAAAGATGGGAGATGGCTGCAAAGGCAAGACTAGGTACAGAAAGCATTTAGAGACTATCTTAAGGGAGACTGAATCTCTGTGTAGTCCAGTGTAATGAACAAAGGCCAAGTCAATGTTTGGAAGCCCAAGGTGGGGTTTCCCCTGCCAGGCAGGGTCATTGCTTCTAGGTCCTTGCCAAAAGATACTTGAGAAAGTGGAGAGGCCATCATCTTTCAGGAAATGTTTTGCTCAAAGGGAGAAGCCATATGTGATTATGTTTCCCTGGACAAACTAAAAGTTTTATTACAAGGAAATATTATTTGTTTTAACCAAATCCTGTGCCCTCCTGAGAACTGCCACTCTGTAAATACTCCAGGTAGACTCAAGCCTCTGTCAGAAAACAAAATAGTGAAGTTTGTGTTTTCACATCCAGAGATCTGATAGACAGGTGTTAATAACTGAGATAAGTCAAAGACATTTTTACTAAATGGTACATGTTCCACTCGGTGTCAGAAGGGCAAATGTGGTCCTGATTCATCAAGTTGGCTACAATTGCTTCTAAATTATGGATGAGCTCATCTTATTCAGTTCACTGGCCTTTTAGTGTGGGCAGCCAACTCAATTGGAATAGTATTTCTAGAGACTGCGAAACAGTATTGACTCTCTGCCAGCACTGATGGACAGCAGGAAGCAGCTGAACCATGACCTGTGTCCCTGTCACACTAGGGAAGGTAAAGCAGGTCATTAGAAGCTGGAGATGTGAGGCCACACTGGCAGCCTCTCGGCAGTGGGAAAGTTAGTGAGCACATTAGGTTTGGAAGAGCCATGCCTGGCATGCACCTGTCAAAAGAGAGAGCCAAAGAACAGATGAGACTTTTTTTCCCCTTATTAATATAATGGTGCACTGATCTTGAAGGATAAAATATGCTAATTCTAAAAATCACATCGTATAAGATTGCAGCATCCTTGGTCTTCTTGTCTGTTGCTTGAGTGGCTACAGTTTTGTACTTTCTATTGCAGCTATTGAAGTCTCTTCCAGTGGGAGTTGGTCAGATATATGGCTGTGACAACCCATGGACAGGGGGCATTTTCCTATGTGCCATTCTTCTTTCCTCTCCACTCATGTGCCTGCATGCTGCTATTGGATCACTGCTGGGTGTCATCGCAGGTGAGCATAAGACTTGCAGCCTAACACAAACATCTTCGCCCCATGCATGTTGCAGGCTTTCTATACTACAGAGCTTTCTCCGGGTCTCTGAGCAAGGGAGGCTCTTGGGATATTTCCCTGGGCCCCACAACACATTGTAGAGCATCAAGCTCTAACCTCTCTTGGTTTTTGCCTAACAGGACTCAGTCTTGCAGCTCCATTTGAAGACATCTACTCTGGGCTCTGGGGTTTCAACAGTTCTCTCGCCTGCATTGCAATTGGAGGCATGTTCATGGCACTCACCTGGCAGACCCACCTCCTGGCTCTGGCCTGTGGTGAGTATCCTACGTATGGTATGGGTACTCATACGTAGGGGATGTCTGTGAGGGCTTGATTAAAATCATGGGCAAGCACTAAACAATTACTCAAAAATTTTAAAAGGATCATATAAGAAATTGAAACTGGGATTGGAGTTTGAGTTTTCCACTAGCTAATTGTGTGAGCAGGACAGGTGATGTTCCCCCTCTGGGAGAATTAAAGCCATTTTTACCTGCTACACTGGTTATTGTGAAGGAAGAGCCTGTGGAGTCCTAGTAGCCATTCTGTTCGATATATATTTGAGGGAATAGATCCATGATCTATACTGTGGTTGTGTGTGTGTGTGTGTGTGTGTGTGTGTGTGTGTGTGTGTGTGTGTGTCCTTGTTGTAGTGTCCCCTCCCAAACTAAAAAAAAATAATTTGAGCTAAATATAAAGCTATGTTGTTTGACGAACCAGGTAGGGTTTCATTTGGTCCTTTAAAGAGTCCCCTTAATCAGTGGGTTTCAGACCTGAGCATGTGCCAGAATCACCTGGAATGTTGGTGAATACACAGACTGCTGGATCCCGCCTCTGACATAGTTAGAGGCAGAGGGAGAAACCTGTACCTCTGACAGGGAGGCCTGGAGGCTACAGGCTAAGAAGTGATTTGTTAGCCCTTCGTGATCCCCAGTAGACCCTTCCTTTAGAGCGAGATTAGAGCCCAGCTCCCTCAACTCCATTCTTCTCATTGATCTTGGGTCAGTGAAGTGCCAAAGCCCATTAAGTCCAGGAGGACTAAGTCCAGACCTAGAAACCATATCTGCCAATATGCCCCGCAGTTGTTCCCACTACCCTGGGCTGCTTCTCAGCTGTAGCTTTCAGACCCTGTGTGAGCTCCTTAAAGTATGGTAGACTCAAGAGCTGGACTTGGAAAGCTGGTGGGTTCTTCAAGTTGATGAAAAGTGGATTTGGGGGCTGGAAGGATAGCTCAGCTGTTAAAGGCTAGGCTCACAACCAAAAACATAAGAAAAGTGGATTTGGTTCTGGCAGGCTGATGAGGAGGATGGACCTTTGCAAATGCTTCCCCCAAAGGGAAATCTTCTCATTATTTTTTATTATAGTAATAGTACAATAAAATAGTTCAGTCAGTACAAAGTACAAAGAAGTGTAAAGTAAAAAGGGAAGCTACTCCATCCTCCTGGCAGCGTTGTACCCTCCTTCCACGCAGCTCCTTCTCATGACCCTGGTCTACTCACTCTACCCTTGATAATCATCCCATTCAAAGTCTTTAACTTAACCAAGCTTGCAAGTTCCTTTTCATGGTCACAGATTCAGGGGATCAGGATGTGGACCCAGAAGGGACTGGGCCCTAATTCTTGTTAAAGGTAATTTTATTTTGCTCTCTAGACATTTGGAATTTTATCTTTGCATATGAGTTATCTTGTTATTCTGTTGCCTGTCTAGATGTGAGGAGGGTTCCCCACCCTCTCTGTTATTAGCCACTCAAATCCCTTCAGTGTGAACTCTCCTGTCTTTCTTGAATTCTGGGATTTTTTTTCTGCTTTTAACTTTTCAAATATTCCCTCCAAATATTCCTTTCCTTGTGGGTTGGTTCTGGGTGAGCTTTTCCATCGCTGTGAACTTTTTTCTTATTATTTTCTCCTCATTATACCTCCAGCTTAGTCAAGTGAACCAACTTCTGGCTCTATTCATTACACTTAATCCATCACATTCTTTGCTTCAAGCTTCGATTAAGCATCAGCTGTATGTTGGCTCCATTTGTGTCTGTCTTTCCTGGTATTTGCTCTCCTTGGGTGTCCCCTTTCTTTGCCCTAAGAGTTCATTTCCCCAGGGACTACAGCTGTTTGAGTGACAACTCTCAATGGGCATTGGAAGCCAGGGCCTTTCTCTTAGTACAGATGAGCCATCAGTATATCATGGCTCCTCTGGGGATGTAGGGCCTCCGCTGGCTGGGAGTAATATGAATGCTTTAGGTAGGATAAGACTGTCGTGCCAGGGGTGGTTACACGGCTTCCATTTTGGAGCCATTTCAGACACTGCTCCAATGAATGTCTTTGGTATAAATACCCAAATGTGCATTATGTTAATATCTCTGTACATGTTTCTGAAATCAAAATTAACAGTTCAAAAGGAATGGCAATTCTAATGTCCACAGATGTGGAGTTCATCCCCAGAGAGCCCTATCGGTTCCTTCTGAGGCTGACAGTATGAGAGTGTCAGCTCCATCCCCACTGCATCACAGCAGACTTTCTAATACCCACACATGAACTCTTAGGGCAGACCTCCAACCCCTCTTGCAAAGCAAGCCTTTTGTGTAAAATGCCACAGCAAGTTTCAGCTTGCCCATGTTGCCCTGTGACTGCCAAACAAAAGGCCCATCTTGTCTGCCAAGGTAAATAAATAGCAGACACTGATTACAGAACTGTTCTTTTCTTCATTCCACGTGTCTCTGTCGGTCAGCGAGGACCTGGGAACCTATAACGGCACCTGACAAGACTGCTTTCCTTACCTGGAGATCAGGAACTGGGTTGTCAAGGACTAGCCTTGTTTGTTATGCCATCTATAGAGAGCTTTCAGGGCCTTTTCTAATGCCATCAGGGAATCACCTCCACACAGGCGGGCACTATGCAGAAACTTCCGTGGTGTAAGCCAGTCTCAACTGTGCACTGCATACCTTCACGGACGGGCAGCCTGCCATTTGTTAGTCTGACTCTCCCTGTAGAGAAAAGAGCAACATGGACTTAGAGATTATTCCAAAACATATAACAGTACAAAACTCAAGAATGTCTGAAGCATGCCTTAGAAGCGTGTTGGGCCTTTGAAGGAGATAAAAGACAATAATGTCTGGTGTGCTTGGAGGAAATGGGCAGACCAGAGTGCAGCTTGTGCTTAGCAGAGTACCCGGGAATAGATCTTGAAAACGAATGAAATTGATGAAAGCAAAGAGGGAAATCCTTCCCACCCAAGCCATGAGCATCCTTCTTCTCAGAGTGGTACCCTAGTATCCTGTTAAGAGGGAAGAGATCACAGCCACTCTGGGTGAATATAAAATTTCATTTGAGATTCTATTGTCTGCCTCCCTAAAGCAGATCTTTAAGTTTTGAATGGAAAAAAAATCCTGAGTTCATTCATTGTACAGCAAATATAAGGAAGAGCTGGAATCTGAAAGCAGAACTGTTTCCAAATTAGCCCTCATTGGCGTGAGAAACTAAAACATGAGAGGATTCATAGCACTACTTAAGCAACATGATGCTGGGATAAAAGATCAATAAAAAGACAAGTAAATGATAATCAGAGATCCCTCTCATCATTTCTGACATGCTCCCAAGATAGCTCCTGTGATTGGTAGGTATTGATTGCTCGATCGATTGATTTGGTGACTGTCTATCAGTGACCCAAAAGACTGCATGAATAATATAGGAAAGTCATTCTTCAGTTTCAAAAAACCTGAGGACATTCCAGACCTTTCTCCTTGTCCTTAGCCAAGACAGAGAAATTGATGGTTAGTTGGTTGAGCCCTTTGTTCCTGTTGCTTTACAAGTAAAAGCTACCCATGTGATCTAAACATGCCATTTGCAGTGGGGTTTTGTTTGGTTTTGCTCAAAGTAAATAAAAATTTCAAAAGCTTATTAATTAACTTGCATGCTCACCTTCAGTGAATGGAAAGGCATTACATGAAGAGGGTCTCAGAGGTATGCTGTGCTTCTGCCATGCTCCAAGCTTTTTCCTCTTATTTTCAGATTCCATAATCTTTGTAGCTATAAATTCAAACCCTTAATATGAGGCTCCTAGATTCAGTGAGACCGTAGGGAACACAGGCTGTCTTATCTAAATTCAGTCATGTTTATATAAAACAACATGGCAGTTTATTTGCCATGGAAAGACTTTCCCTAAAATATTGCTACACAGTGAAAATACAAATCACCTGCAAGACTACTTTTGCTGAGTACTTACTGTGTGCTGTATGTGTGTTGTTTCCTTCATGCTCACCCAGTCCTATGAAAGAGCTGGTCCTGTTACAGCCAAGGAGACAGAGCATAGAAATGGGAATGAGGAGTTCTGCATGGATGGACTGGGATCTGAACTCATAGCTTCTGAGTCTAAATTCACATTTATAACTAGGGACTTGGGGTAATGGGCTGGCTAGTAGAAAGCAAAAGTCTAGGATGCTGATGAAAAGCACATCTACCAAACAGTGTTCTTTTCTCTTTTTGTAGCCCTGTTCACTGCCTACTTTGGAGCCTGTATGACACACCTAATGGCTGTGGTGAGTTCTTTGATCTTGTTTTGTCCACAACATGACTTGTCAGTGATATGGAAATCCACTGGTGCCCACCTGAACAGCATCTGGTGACAGGGTCCATGAGCATGTCACCAATGTGCTCTCATATGCTGTCTCTCAGCCACTCCCACCCTCTAATATCACAGCAAACTCTAGTCCAAACTACAGTCACCAGGCTTGTTACAAATGTCAGATTGCTTGGTTTAAAGAATAACTTTAACAATAGCTTTATCAATAACTCAATACGACATTATCACGTCCATAGTCTAACTTGGGTGTTGAGAAGTTGACTTTAGAATATAATTTACTTATTAAGAAAATCAGACCTGTAGAATAGTTGAGAAATCAGAAAAAATCACACAAAGAAAACTGACTAAAGAAATAGGTGTTATTTAAAACCCAGCCATTGTTTTTATATATCTCTAGTCTTCATTGCACTCTGACTCACTCATTAATAAAACTTTTCAGACTTAGGTCCTAGTTCTATTATTCCTAAGCAAATCTTTGCTCATTATCTCTTTCCTACCAGCACAGGCTGGCCTCAAACTCACTGTGTAGTTGAGGCTTGCATTAAACTGGACCTTGGGTGGCCCGCTACTATGCCTGGCTTCTTCCTTTTTAATTAGGTCTTCTGCCATTTGATCTTCTCCTGCCCCTCCCACAAGGAGCCAAATACTCCCTAACTGGACTGGACCCCCTACTCCCTAATGCCTGAACTTCCTTCTCCCTTTCTCCTATCATGCAGATAATGCAGGGCTCAGACAATGTTGATGCATTCATGGTTGCTTGTGGGTCACAGTAGTAGTTGACTCTCTCAGCAGCTCATAGAGAATTTAATCTGGGAAGGTCTCTATGGGAACACAGCATCTTTGTGGCAGGAAGTCCATCTTTAATTGTAGATCTGCAAGATGAGGCATGCATGACAACATTATGGGGTCCTTCACACCTGAACAAAGAAAATTTATAGGCATCATCAGTCTGAGGACCAGAACTAGATGGATTCTACCACTGAGTTAGTGAGGGAGATCTGGAAAACTTTTGATCCTGAAGCTCCATCCTTTGATTTGAGGATAAAGTATATCTTGTATGATGATTGGTGATGATACTGATGTACAGTCAGGTTTTGGTACCCTATTACCCATTGCACTTGTGAGGTCCATACAAAAGGCTAAAGCTAACCAATGTAGTATACTCAGAAATGTATGAGTTGGCATGGCAGCACTGAATCATGGCACCTACCCCCCCCCAAATGTAAAAATCTGTTTAGGAGAGAAAATAAAAAACAATAAAACATGTAGAGTTCAGTAATGAGAAGTCAAAATCATAAAGGTCCCTATGATTGACTAATCAAAGAAGCCCTTGTGGCATGATGAATGGTCAGGAGATATTAACAACTTGCTGTCATCCTGTGTGCCCAGTGTCATCCTGGCACACCATGTTTAGGAAGTATGGATAAATGAGAAAACTGGACAGACATGCAGAAGAGACAAAACTGACGGCTGCAAAAAGACAAGTGAAAACATTTCAAATGGTAGATGCCCTGACATCCTAGACATGATTAAGATATCACGAGATTCCAGAGCAATGCCCCTACCAATCCATACCCTGGGTCAGAAGTTCAGGTGGTTCATTGTGTGGACTCACTTTCAAATGGAATCTCAAAAGAATGTGTGGCCTGTCTCTTCCCCAGGTCCAACTGCCAGCTGGTACTTGGGCCTTCTGTTTGGCCACGCTCCTGTTCCTCTTGATGACCACGAAAAACCCCAACATCTACAGGATACCCCTCAGCAAAGTCACCTACTCTGAAGAGAACCGCATCTTCTACCTACAAAACAAGAAAAGGATAGTTGAAAGCCCTCTGTAAAAGCAACCCCACACAATAGCTGTGGTCATGAGTCATTTCTAAGTGCAGCTCCAGTTGGCTTCTGATTCTCAGCAACTTCTTTTCATCACGGGGTACAACTTTCAGACTATCAGTGACCCATCCTTTTGCCTGCTTTGTGTTTTTCTTTTTGACTGTATGCCGCCAAGCACATGAGAACCATGTCCAGGTCATGATCTCTGGAATGCAATTTAAGCCCTTCTGTGTGTTGGAGCATGGTGTAGTGTTAAGATTGTAATATATTTATAGAGTCAAAATGTTCCAAGACAAAGAAGAAAGGAAGCAGAATAATTATTATTCAAGGCTATCTTTGATATCAGTATTAAAAATTAATTTCTGTAACCATCTAAGCCTTATGGGATTCCCAGGCACAGAAGCAAAGCCAACCCAAAGTCCTCAGATCAACAGTTTGCTTTCAGAATTATCACAAGTTACTCATAGCAACTGTGACCAACATTGCAGTGGGGCTGGCTGATCGCAGGCTGGTCCCCAGCCCAGCAGTGGAGTGGCTCCTGCACCGTTGAATGTGTGACATTCTTAATGAGAATGGTTAGGGATTTTCAAGCTGACAGAGCTGTGGGGAGGACTTTGTTGATCAAAATAGTTTTGTATTGCCACTCTTGGAATTTAAAAAATTCAGGTAGAGTTTATTTATTCTTATGAAAAAAATGTTTTTTTTTTTCACTCATATAGCCAGTTCTTAGACATTAAATAAAATATATATGTATAGAATACTTAGCATAGTTGCTTTACTTTAATTACAGTATTTTTTGCTTTTTAGTTTTGGGGGGATGTTTGACATAAGGCCTTGCTATGTAGCCCAGTCTAGCCTAGAACTCAGCATCCCTGTTTCCATTCCCTAAGCACTGAGACTATATGTTAGTTTTTTAAGTGCTTCAGATCCATGGCAACTTCCTTAACCTCAAGAACTTTTTAAAGCTACATTTTTTAATGAATTTGAGGACATCTTCTAGACTTAAGTCACATTCACATAGTCTTTTCAAGAGTTCTTTAATTTCTATTTTTATAATTTATCTTTATTTTATGAGCATTGGTTTTTTGCCTTCATTTATGTCTGTGTGAGGGTGTTAGATTCCCTGGAACTGGAGTTACAGACAATTGTGAGCTGCCATATGGGTTCTGGGAATTGAACTCAGGTCCTCTGGAAGAGCAGTCAGTGCTCTTAACCACTGAGCCATCTCTCCAGCCCCTAATTTCTTTTTTTAAAAAACAGACGTTTTCTGAGTACTAATGTTCTGTTTGGGAAACCAGTGGTATTGGAACCACCTGAAAGAAACGCATGGAGGAAATTTTCTAGGTTTTCTTTGTAAATTTTCTAATTTAAAAGTTGCAGTTTCTGTAAAAAGTCTATGACCAATCATGCTGAAGAGGACAGCAAAGGGTTCCACTTGCTGCCTGCCACCTGTCCAATGAAATTTATTATTTGGAGGTTAGGAAAGTGACATTTTAAACTGACATTTTTTTTCTTGTTGAGTATGTTGTTCACTCCTGAAATCCTAGCACTCAGGTGATTGAGGCAGGAACACCACAAGTTTAAGGGCATTGTGGGCGATACTGAATGGCCCTGTCTCAAAGAAAAACAAACAGAAAAAGAAACTCTTTCTCCCTCTTTCAATAGTCAGTGCTTGCTGGGTGGTGGCGGCTCTGGTTTTTAATCCCAGCCCTAGGGAAGCAGAGGCCAGCTAAGTTCAAGGCCAGCTTGGTCTACAGAGTGAGTTCTAGGACAGCCAGGCCTATAACACAGAGAAACCCTGTCTTGAAGAGCAAAAACAAACACACAAAAATACTAAGTTCTGAGAAGACAGTACATAGTTTGCTGAATGGCTGATGCAAATAGGTCAGGTCACTCTCCCTCTATTCAGGAGCCTGAGAACTGTGACCATTCTAAATCTTGTAACCAAAGCTCTTTAAAGCTATGGATTTGCAACTGTCATTGATTCCTAAGTCATCCTATAGAAAATCTGAATTTCCAGTGCTTGAACAGATATTATCCTGTCTGGAATTTGTGAAATAAGGACTGGGAACAACCAGATGAGAAGTGTATGCAAAGACCCTGCTCCTCATCCCCCCACCCCAAATGAAGAAGCTGCATCCAGGCAGAGCTAACTGAAGTGTCCACCATGTAGCTGAGTCCGCCTCAGAAACAGAGTTCTAACCCACCTAAGCCAGTGCTGTCTCAGACCTTTGAATGGGAACAAGCTTAAAGCCTTCTATATTATTTTATTTATATAATATTAGTGTCTTTAAGGTATTTTTGTTACTAAGTATTATCCTAAAGTTAAGTGAAAACTCTTAGGGTTCCTTTGTACCTTTTTTGCTATTGTCTGTGCAACAGATTCCTGTGTAAATATATGAATAAATTATATTCACAGCTCAGTTCAGTCTCATGTATTTTTATAGTTAGTAATGCTATTATATAGATATGAACATTCACATACATAGTATGTGTCACTTATATTTCTGACTTGACAAGAGAAAGAAAATATTGTAAAGAGACATGTGTGGCCTCCCTTTGGCTAACAGTTCCAAAGGGTTAAAATTTCCCCACCCCAGTATGATGCTGGAGAAGGGAGAGGGTAAAGTATAGTGCCAAACAGAAGAGGAGCTTGCTTCCCCAGGAAGAAATGCTTCTAGCAACATAGAACCTTGTAGGACAGCCTGATGCCCAGAAAATGATGGGTAGAACCATGTCTTGCCCAGAATTGCTTAGTTGTCTGTACTTCCTACCTTGTAGTTAAACCTAAACCTCATGCCAGGGCCCCTATGGTGGACTTGGAGGCCATCCGACCTCTTTATTCCTCTTTCCTGTGTGACCACTTTAAATAGATGCCCTCACATTGCCTTGTCCTCTTACTTGTCTCTTTGGTTGGCATATTGGGGATGGGTGGGCATCTTAGCTTGCTGAGACTGACAGAGCCTGGGACTTGAACCTAAAAACTCAAGTAACAGAATCAGACCAGTAGTTGATCAAACTGCTCAATTACAGATCCGCAGGCCTATCCCATCTTCTCAACTACTGATTGTGAACTTCTCACCTCGGGTATGAGAGACTGAGGAGAGTCACACGTCTTTGAGACATTCTCCTAACTAACCCTGTGAGGTCAATGTCCTGAAGGCCATAGGGCCAGGGTACCCCCATCAGTGTCAACCATAGAGTCAGTGCTCTGAGAAAGCCTCTTCTCAGAGTATATATCGTGGGGAGATGTTCTAGTCAGCCTTGCCTCCCTACTCCCTTTGCTACAGTTATCATGTCTGAAAGACACGTTGAGAATAGAGATGCACTCAACAAGTCTCAATGACGGCTTTGATAGAATCCCAAACCGAAAGTCAAAGGAGCCACTGTAGGATGCCCCCATCAAACTGCCCTCTGTTGTAACAAAATATCTAACTACTTGTATCAAGACATTTTTCTACAGTGTCATGCAATGTCCCTTTCGTCTGAGAGAGAAAAGATGAGACATTGTGAGGCCCCAGACACTATAAAACTTTACAAACTACAGGTATCAATTCTCATTCTACCCATTTCTGTGGCTTAAGTGTCTTATCCAAACTGCATGTGTTAAAAAGTTAATCCCCAACATAACAGGATAGAGAGGTGGAGCCTGTAAGAGATTAGTCATGAAGAGTTTAACTTCCCAAACGAATCAATGTCCTGGAGCGGGTGAGTTTCCATATGAGTAGATTCCTAACAAAAGGGTGAGATTTATACCCTCCCCCTTCCCCAAATGCTGTAACTTATGTGTATTTAGGATATCTTTTGCCTACTCCTGGCTACAAGAGTTTAGGAAAGCCTGTGTATGGTATTGCCAGCTTTCAAAGCAATGGGTGAGAAAACAAGGCAAGAAAACTGTTGGGCAGACAGACAACATGTCTGTCCAATGGCATAGAGAACCAATCACCATACATCATGTGATACCTACATGCCCATGCTGGACGTGGTGATGTGGTGACTGGCAAGACAGCTTGTTTTAGGGCTTATAGAGAAATTTGAGACAGAGGCCTACGGCAAACCTGTTTATTCGAAGATTAATTGTGGAATACTTGCTGGAATGTTTCCAGAATACATTGGGATGCCCCAGAACTCATAAAAAGGTTCTGTATCCTCTTACTAACAAATTGTCAGCAGAGGATGAGGTTTGGCAATACTTAGACAAGGAAGACATAGAGCCCACTCATGTTCTAAATAACTATCTTTAAGAAATAACATTCGTTTATTTATGTGTATAAGAGTGGGGGCGGGGACAGAGAACACTGCAGTGCATGTGAGGGTCAAAAGACAACTAGTGGATGATCTGTTTTCTCCTCCCACCATGTGGGCTTGGCTCAGATCTTCAGGACTGGCATCAAGAGTGTTTACCTGCTGAGCCATCTCGCAAGTCCTCTATCTTGATCTAATGGTTGAAGCATCTAGATCATTCCACATCAGGAAACCTTTAGAAATTGTTGCATTTCATCTCATTCTGAGCTCAATGAGGCACTGAAAACGAGTGTCCAACATTTTCTGGTTCGTGGTCTCAAATAAACAATGAGAAATCCTATTTCCTGTTTGGGTTGGGTCCATTGGATTCCAGCCCAACGAAGCTCTGAATTACATTGCAGTGACATGCAAGGACTTGGAAGGGAAGAAATGAGGCACAGAGGAAAGTTGGAACAGTTCCAGGAAAGCTGGCTAAAATTAAGTCTCAAAGGAAATAATGGCAGCAAGGCCATGAGTCAGTGTCCCAAAGGCCAAGTACATCTTGAAGCAATAAGATCGAAATGCATAGGACTGGCCAGACCAACAAAGAAGCCTTTCTCCTCCTGAGACCCCCTCCCCATGTTGGCCTCACAATGACAGTTTGCTCCACCTAATGAAATACAGGAGCAATGAGCAATGTGAGTAACCTGGAAGAGAAATTAGTCCCAGGTGAAATTCACTTCAAATGTAAAGAACATCATTGGATTTCAAACATTTAATGGGAAAAGGGGGTTAAAATATCAACAAGTTTTGAGCTGACTAAACGTTAAAGTGGTGACACTTTAGGTTCACTGAAATAAAATCATTTAAATTAACTTCATTTGAACCTTTTGGGGGACTGGCAGCATATTTTTTTACTAATGATTTTATTAAAATAGAATTGTATCATTTTCCTCCATTCATTTTCCTTTCTCCAACTCCTCCCATGCCCCTTTCCCTCCCAAATCCCTGGCCCTCTCATCCCTAATTGTTTTATATATGTAATACATAGATAGATAGATAGATAGATAGATAGATAGATAGATAGATAGATCCTACTGAGTCCTTCAGCATAGCATGTATGTAATTTCAGGGCTGCCTCCCAATGTGAGCACAAGAATAGCAATGCCCAACAGCACATCTATGTCATCATTCATAAGCAATGGAAACTCTAATGTACCTGGGAATAAGGCAATAGAGAATACTGGTGACTGCTGAACACTGAAATATGCATACCCTCACCTAAAGTCATTCACATTTAGATGTTTTCAATGCTGCTTTCATTCCGATGCTTTTCCTCATGGAAGACCAGGATTTGGCTTTGGATGCTCACTGGAGTTCTTCCTGTATCCTTCAACTGCTGCCCTTTCCAGAACTCTTGCCAAGTCCAAAGAAATGATGCAATTACAAAGGGCCACGTTTTGGCAGGTCCTGTGGTTCCCAGCAAAGCCATATATGTAGGAAGCATGTAAGGTTGCAATTTAACACAGGGCATCATTGCTTTCAGGCCACAAGATGGGGTCTCAGGACTGTGGATTCAGTGAATAAGGGGTGTGCATGTTCCTGGCATTAGGATTGATGTAGTCATACCCACAGGGATTCAGGCCAACACCACATGACCCAGGAAGAAACAACACTGGACCCTTCAGGTGTGTTTATCAGCAACCCACCATCTAACAATTCTGGGCTCTAAAGTTATTCCCTTGAATTCCTAATAAAAGAATACTACATTGTGTGAAAAGCAGCACATTCAGACTTCAGATATTAATACCTCGGTTTAACTGCTTTCTTTCTGGTCTTTTCCCACCTGATAGTAAAAAGAAAATGCCAAGGAAAGAGATTTAGGAAAAAAAAACATATTTCATGGACAAATCCAAAAATGGCAGTCATCTAGAATCAGGAGCATTGGCCTTGCAAAGGAAGGAACAATGAGAAAGAATAATGTACACGAGAAAAACGAGGAGGATGCACAGTTAAAGTGTGTTCCGGACTGACCCCATCATGGTGATGGAGAAGCCTGCAGGGGAAGGGCCGGCGCCTGTGCCCAGGTTGGTGCTATGGGTCAAGCAGTCCTTGTTGGTTACAGGGAAGATTTCCCCTCCATGCCTCTTACATTGCGGGCTACTTCCTCTTCTCTTGATCTCAGAATTTCGGCTTGGCCCCTCAAGTGGCCAAATGTGTTTTTTTCCAGCATGCTTCCCACCTTCTCCTGGTAATAGTACCTTGGTTAAGAGATCTGTTCCTTCCCTGCTCATGGGGTTCCCTTGGGGCTGCCAGCGGCAACACTCTACTATCAGAGAGTGGAATCAGATAATTCAGACCTCATCAATCAGAGCACTGTAATTCCTGGGCACACAGTTGGTCAGAGAGATAACCACCTGACCCAAACTAGTCATAGTCATAGTCCACCTTGCCAGAACTTGAAATCTAAGTAGACACTCCAGACTAAGAGACCAAAGCTGTGTCTAAATGTGGTCTAGTAATGAGCTATAAGCTGCCAGCACCACCTAGTTTCTTTTCCTCTGATACACTAAACTGCACCATAGCTTTCCAGTAAGTTTGGTCTGTGTTGCCACCAACAACCAAAATCTCAAGAGGCATTCGTTTTCTCAACAATAGAACAGGACAAATGAAAAAGGGGTAGATGTCTCACCCCATGGCTGAACAATGAACTGACGCAATAGGGAGTATGACAAAAGTCATGTGCTCCACAGAAGCTGATATAACTGTGCTCCAAGTGGGCCAACCTCCATGTGTTTGTAGTAGCCAAATTTGGCAGCATGGTCCATGTAGTACTGGTTTTGCAGGCATGAACGATGCAAGACTGAGAGGGTCATTTAGCTTTGTGTCATGGTTTCAGAGTCACACAGAGGCCAGGATTTAGACTCACCATGGAATCAAATATCATGGGGGGAGATTTTTATTACTAAGTTAATTGAGGTGGGAGAACCCATTCTAAGAGTTGGTGGAGCCATTTCATGAGCTGGGTTCTTGGACTGAATGAAGAGGAGAAACAAGAATTTTCTTCCTCTACTTCCTTACAGCATATGAATACAGTGTGACAGCTACCTCATGGTCCTGCCACTGTGTCATCCCATCATGATGGATTGTAGCTTTGAAGTGAAGTCAAGTACACCGTTCCTTTCTTCAGTTACTTATGTTAGCAATTGTGTCACGTGGACAGAAGTTACTAATACAGCTGGGAAAACAATAGAGCTCTGCATTACATTTCCACTGATGTTTAAAAAATGCCAGGGAAAAGCCAACTTCCAAAAATAAAACTTAATTTTGGCTCAAAAAAAAAAAAAGTCATGTGCTCATGACTGAAGCTAGGAGGATCCTTGGTAATTCAACGTTCTGATGTTAGAGAGCTCTGTCTGTCTGTCTGTCTGTCTGTCTGTCTGTCTGTCTTCACTGAAGCAGATTCGTGAGCCTATTGAAGTTGTCTCTTCCTGCCAGTGCTCCAAGGCACTAGGTAGGGCCTGGATGGCTGCCATCTCTGCCTCTGCAGGTCATTAAGCTACTGTATCCCAGCTCAGGGTCGTTCTTATATACTGTCAGTGATTCTCCGACTGGAACTCTGCTGCTAGGGAGAACCAACTACAAGTGTTTGGGTGGCAAGGGGAGGGGCCTGTCACTGTCAGTGGCAGTTCCCACATTTTTGTTACTCTGCCATCACCTGTATCACATCCCCTCCAGGGACCCCAGATGAGTTTTTGTCCATGTACCAAAATTAAAGTTCCAAGAAAAATGGGAAAGTGTGATCTCTAAGCCCCTTCCAAGCATCTTCTGTTATAAATTCACTCCTTGTTGTGTGTATGGGAATGTATGTGTGTGTGAGTGTATGCATGAGTGTATCCATGTGTGTGAATGTGTGTGTGTGTGTGTGTGTGTACATTTGCATGTGCATGTGTATGTGTGTGCATGTATGCATATGCACGTGCATGTTTGCAGGGGTTGACAATCCTGACCATTATCAAATGACACTCCCCTGGAAGCAGGTTGGCAAAAGAGGTACTGACCTCTGGGGAAGAGGGACCCCTTCCCAACCCCCAAAGCTATCCTAATATAACCTGTTTCTGGCTACTTCTCTTGACTTTTCCTATGGACAAGGGACCCTGTGGCCAATGGAAAAAGGAGCCATCTGGTACCTGGGATCCCCATCTAGACTTTTCCCCAAACATAAAGGATCACAGAGCATCCTATCCAGATATCTCAGAGCTTGCTTCCTGGGTCCCAGAGGACACCTTCTGTGCATAGTTCTTCTGAGTGGACTATGAACTTCCACGTTACACATTTCTTCTTAGCCCAAGGTACTGATAAGTGACAGCTGATAGAAGGTGGAGTTGAAAGAGAAACTACCCCCTGACTTTTCCACACACGTTCATGTCACTCTACCAAGCACATATGAGTCTAGCAGAAAGACAAAGTAGGATGGGCCGGGGACTTTGCTTAATGCACTTACTCCTGCCCCACAGATGCCATGGGAGAACCTGGCAGGAAATAAGTCACCTCTGGGCCCCAGGTATAAGGAAAAGGCTACTAAAGCTATTAAACTAAGCTCTAGGAGATGCCAACATGCTCATGTGTGGGACTGGAGCCACACTGAGCTTCATGGTTTAGCCACCAACTGAGCTCTCTAAATGATGTCAGTGAGGGTAAAGGTCTGAGAAGGCTGAGGCTGAGCAACCAGGAGCTTCAGCTGTCCATTCTTAAGTGACCTCTGGGTCCCAGAGTCTATGCTGGGCATAGTGAGACTCAAGGAAGGGCACTCTCAGGAGCCCAATCTTCCCCTATTGTTCCTCAGAGGTGGATAAGTTAAACTGCTGAACAATGGATAGAAGGATCCAGAAGCAGGGAAGCCACACTGACTAGCCACTCACTCTGTTATGGTCAATGAGCTGACAAACACTTCTGTCCAAGTTCTCTTATTCCTGACAGGGACGTTCTCCTCTGCCACCTCCTGTGTCCTTTACCCCTTTAGAGATGAGAGTTTCTATTGTTCTTCCCCAACATCATGGTTTATACATTGGGTACATTGTGGTGACGCATCTATTCCTTTGTAAGGACATGGGAAACACATCCAGACCTGATAGAGACAGGGAAGTCACATTCAGAAGACTTGGGTTGTTTCCCATGGGGAAAGAGGTGTGAGCAATGTGTTATTATCGTAAACAGGAACACTCTTGAGCTTTTGGGTATGAGAAGGAAGGAGCTATTGTCTTTGGCTGGTCTGTGTTCGTGTCAACCCTGACCCTTCTAGTCATAAACTTTGAACCCTTGACTACAGAGAGGAGCCCACGAGCAGGGTGGAACAATCATTGTTCTTTGTCTCAACCACAATGATAGATTCAAAATGGAAATGTGGCCAGGTGGTGCTGGCACACACCTTAAATCTCAGCAATTGAGAGGCAGAGGCTGTTGGATCTCTGAGTTTGAGGCCAGCCTGGTGGTCTACAGAGCAAGTTCCAGGACAGCCAGGGATACACAGAGAAACCATGTTGGTGGGGGTGGGGGTGGGGGATATGACCATCTGTTATTATGCCTGGAGCTGCTGGGAAAGAATTTCCTTCTTGATGGAGCCGCTGTCAGTCCCTGAGCCTAGTACTATCCATGACTCTCCTCCCTAGCGTGTGGACATGTGACTGGTCCCCAGAGAGCCACTGCTTCCTGCAGGTCTGCTTTGATTGTCTGAGTGGCCTCACCTTTCCTTGTAGGCTAACCTGCACAGAACTAGTAGTATGCAACACAGGAGCCTTGAAATCAATCAACCAAACCTTGGCTTGTGTGTGTGTATGTGTGTGTCTGTGTGTGTTTCTTTGTGTGTATCTATGTGTGTATGTCTGTGTGTGTCTATGTGTGTCGTGTGCCTGTATGTCTATATATCTGTGTGTGTCTGTCTGTGTGTGTTTGTATGTGTATCTGTGTATGTGTGTCTGTGTGTTTCTCTATGTGTATCTGTGTGTGTATCTGTGTGTGTCTATGTGTGTGTATGTCTGTGTGTGTCTGTATGTGTATCTGTGTGTGTCTGTGTGTGTCTGTGTGTGTCTATGTCTGTGTGTGTGTGTGTGTGTGTGTGTGTGTGTGTCTGTATGGGGGAGCATGCACATGTGGGAGTCTACAGAGTCCAGACACCATATCTGATCTTTGGAGCTGGACTTAAGCATTTGTGAACTGCCTGTTGACAGTGCTGGGATTTGAACTTTGGTCCTTCCAATACAGCAACACTTTTAACTGCTGAGTCATCTCTACAGTTCCCCTCATTCTGTTTGCACATCCTCCCAACCAAATAAATGTAATGTTGACTTATTTGTTTTTATTGTGAGTATGATCATGTGTGCTTGTCCATAGAAGAATAAAGCTAAATCCATATTTTTACCCCATACAAAAAATCAACTCAAAGTGAAACAAAAGCATAATTCATAACCATAAATACTGAAACTGCTAGAGGAAATCATAGGGAATGCTCCTCCAGGGATAGAACAGACAAGACCATTTGTCTGTGCCCATAGCACAAACACAAGAACCAGCAATAATGGGACTACATGGACTATTAAAGTTTCTGTAAGCGAGGGAAGCTATCAGCAGAGCATACAGACAGTAACAGAATGGGAGAAAATTACCATCTACATCCAGACAGCAGGGTAACAGCCAGAACTTACAAAGAACTTAAAAAGTAATGCAAACAACAACAACAAAACAACCAACATTCAAAGATTGACTAGTGAAATGAACAGATAGTTTTCAAAAGAAGAAACACAACTTGCTGATAAGTTTAGGGGTTTTGTTGTTGTTGCAGTTTGTTTGTTTCTTTTTGATTTTCAACATCCCTAGTCAATGGGGAGATGCAAATTAAAACTACTTTGAGGAGCTGGAGAGACGGCTCAGCAGTTAAGAGCACCAGACACTCTTCCAGAAGTCCTGAGTTTAATTCCCAGTGAACCACATGGTGGCTCACAACCATCTGTAATGAGATCTGGTGCCCTCTTCTGGCCTGCAGGGATATATGCAGGCAGAACACTGTCTACATAATAATAAATAAATCTTTAAAAACAAAAACAAAACTACTTTGAGATCCCAGCTCACCCCAGTCAGAATAGCTATCACCAAGAAGTTTGACAACAGATGTTGATGAGAATGTGGAAGAAAGAGGGCCCCTTATCCACTGCTGTTGGGAGTGCAAACTAGCACAGCCTTATGGAGATCAGTATGGAGATTTCTAAAAGACAGTACTACCATATAAGCCAGCTATGCCACTCCTGGACATACAAGGTATTCTGTTCTACCACAGAGACACTTGCACATCTGTGTTTATTGCCACTTTGTTCACAAAAGATAGAAAATGGAGCCAGTTTAGATATCCATCAAAAAAAGAAAGAAACAAGTAAATAATGAAAATGTGGGACATTACAGAATGGGACTTCATTCAGAAAAATGAAATCATGACATTTGCAATGGATTGGTTTGGAAAGTATAATATTAAGTGAGGTGATCCAAACTTAGAGACAAAAAAATGCATGTTCTCTCACATATGCAGATCCTAGTCTATACTATTTAATGTTTATAGTACATACATGCTTGTATACAAAGAGTGTGGATGTGGGTAGCCTAAATAACTAGAAAAGAGATGATCAAGAGAGGGTAAAACAGATGATGAGGAAGGATGGAGTGGGTAAAAGGACACATGGGGCATGGAAGAAAAAAAGGAGACTGTGGGAGTCAGTTACAAGATGGGTTGGGGGTATCAAGTTAGCAGGAAGATGGGGTACGTAAAGAGGGAGGAAAATTCCTAAAGTTCACTCTGTTCAAAAATGCCACGATAGCTAATGGTTTGTATGCTGATTTTTAAAAATAAAAATAAGGAGAGAAAACAGTAGAGATAATACACAGTAGGTTCTTTCCATGCAAGAAACCAGGTCTGTAAATGAATTTATTTAGCCAGGGGAGATATCTGCAGAGAAGCAGGCAGGAAAAGTGAGAACCACAGTCCAGCTGGAGACCCTCTCCTGCCCTCTCACCTGACTGCCCATCTGCCTGCCTGAACCATAGGATTTGCAGCCTCTTGTCCCCCCCACACCACAGTACCAAGAATATGGAGGCTGCGAAATTTAGACTCCCATTCACCCCTCCCTCACACAGCACCACTGGAGCATGCTAGAGCCAGAGGGACCTGAGACTTTACCTGCCTTCCTAAATCAAATGCACTTAACAGATATCTATAGGATATTCTGTCCAAAGGCTACAGAATACACATGCTTCTCAATAGCCCATAGAACTTTCTCTGGAATAGATCATATATTAAGATATGAATCAAAGCTGAGTGGTACATGCCTTTAATCCCAGCACTCAGGAGGCAGATGCAGTAAGATCTCTGTGAGTTCAAGGCCAGCCTGGTCTACAGAGATCGAGTTTCAAACAGGCCCCAAAGCTACACAGAGAAACCCTGTCTCAAAGAGAGAGAGAGAGAGAGAGAGAGAGAGAGAGAGAGAGAGAGAGAGATATGAATCAAGACTCTCGACAAACATGAGAAAATAGAAATAATTTCCTATATCATATCTGATCCCTGTAGAATAAACCTGTAAATCAATAGCAAGAAAAACTCTAGAACACATGCAAACTCATGGAGATTAAATGGCACACTGAAATGATGCAAAGGAAATTGTCAATAGAGCGAAGAGACCACCTACAGAATGGTAGAAAACCCTTACCACTTACATATCCAACAGAGCATTGTTATCTAGACTATGCAAAAAATTCAGTAAACTAAACATGAATAAAACAAAAAACAATCAAAATATGGGCCATGAAACAAAACAGAGCTCTCAAAAGAAGAAAAACAAACAGCTAATAAACAGTTCTAAAAGTGTTGGACATCATTGGTCATCTCACCACAGGCAGAATGCCTATCATCAATAAAACAAATAGAAGTAAACACAGGAAAGGATGGGGAAAGGGAACACTTATCCTTTGGTGATGGGAGTGTAAGTTAGTGCAGCACAGCCACTATGGAAATCAGTGTCAACTTTCTCTAAAAAAAAAAAAACTACCAAATGATCCAGCTATGTCACTCTAGGGCGTACAGCCGAAGGTCCTCATGTCTTCCTACAGAGATCTTTGAACAAGGATCTGTGTATGTTGCTGCTCTATTCACAACATGTAGGAAACAGAATCAGCCTAGATGACCATTAGCTAATAAATGTACACTGAAAATGTGGTAGAAACTGGATAAGAGGGTTATTAAAGATATGAGACCCTTGGGATAATTCAGAAGACCTGAGTTTGTTACATGCCCATGTGTCGTCACATGTGGACCTCATAATGCCAATAAAGAGTCTGGGTTTGAGTATGCACCTGCAAACACTGAAGTATCTTCTCATCGCTTTCAGTGACCCCTTCACTCCAATGTATGGGATCCTCTGCTCCCGTAACTTCTACCATCCATACCTGCTCCTGACATTTGGCTGCTGCTCTTACTCCAGTTTGTGTCCAGTCAAGCCCCACATGGCACCATATCTTATACCAGATTCAGAAGTCCCACCATGGTAATGTGTGGTGCCTGAGAGAATGGAATTCAAAGGATAACATATGGACTTGTCCTTTTACCTACTGGTAAGTACTTGAAGTTATTTCTATAATAAAAATTACCATGGAGACATTACCAAGCAAAATACACACACACACACACACACACACACACACACACACACACACACACACACACACGCACGCACGCACGCACGCACACACGCACGCACGAATTTCTGAAATAAAGCCTGAGATTTCTCATTTCTTTCCAGCTATGGTTTAGAATGTTCCGGTGGAGAAGTATAAAAAGAATTCAGCAAACAGGATAAAGGGCTTAGGATGGAATTTCAGAACTTCTCCTTTGCCCAACTTGCCTTCCAGGCTCAGCGCATCACCATCCCCCCACAAACTACTCAATACCTCTACTATACCCTTTCATCTTCCCTTCCTCGTCTCTCTGCTTTCCCTGCAGCCTGGAATTCCCTTCTGTTCATGTAAAGACATACTTGCCTAGTGTATTATCTGGGAGTCTCTAAAGGAACAGAACTGCTAGAATGAAAAATACACAAAAATCACACACACACACACACACACACACACACGTGGGGGCTGTGAAGGAAAGGAAATTTACCAGAAAGACTTGCAGACTGTGGTCTGGTAGCCTAGCAATGTCTGTCTCATGACTGAAAGGCCAAGAATCCAGTAATTGTTCAGTCTTCAGGACTGGATGTCTCAGTCGTCCCCATCTGACACTGGAGCCCCCAGAGGATTCTGGGAGAGCTGCTGATCCTCAGTCTACACTGGAATCCTGAAGAAGTTCTAACATAGGATTGCCTCAGCAGCAGGGTAGATGAACTTAACAGTGAGAGTGAGGGCAAGGGCAAAAATCAAAATCTCCCTTCTTCCATTTTTTTTTTTTTTTTTTTTTTGTGGTCTGCCACCAGAACATGTGGTCCTGATTTAGGATGGGTCTTCCTCCTCAAATAACCCAGCCAAAATATCCCTCACAGCATGCCCAGCTGCTTACATTTCTACTGACTCCAGATGTAATCAAGTTGACAACCAAGATTAGCTTCCATACCTCCCATGAGTCTTCTAGGCTCACATCACCTACCTTCCACTGTCCCTGTCACAGCTACTGGGTGGCAATATTAGGCATCTGTGGTATTAGGCTTGTCTCCTGAGCTGTTTGATAACAAGGACTGTATCTGCTACATCTTTGCTCCCTCCTGCACGGAGTAGATATTATTCACAGAGAAACAAAAACATAGATTTAAGAAGCACTTACATGTATGATGTCATTTAATCCTCATAAAAAATCCCACAAGGAAGTTTTCCTATTCTACAGGTGTGAAAACTGACACCTAAAGGCTACTGTCTCTTGCAAGGCCACTCAGGTAGGAAACAATAATACCATTCAGCCTCCAGGCCTGGTGCTTTCAACATAGTCTTTTTTTCTTCCTCTTCTGAAATTAGTGGTAGAGATTATGAAGTAAATTTCATAGGTCTATAGACAGTAGAATCATGCCGATGATTCCCAATTCCACCTAACTCTCAAAACTGTTAGATAAAATATTTGTGGATTCAAGTTACTAAGTGTTTGAAGGATTGTTAGACTGCAACAGAAGCCAGAATGCTCTTGCTTGGGCTAGAACAGCCTCCACATTCCTGCTGATGCCCCTCCCCAACCACCAGTGCTCTTCGAGATCCTCTACCAATCAAGCATCGTAGACAACCTCTGAGACTCCACCCTCAACACACCCCTCACTTTAGTTAGACTTCTGCCTCTCCCTGTCACTCCTGCCTTGTCCCCAGTAAGATCTGTCTTTCAAAAGGTACATTTTGAAATTTCAAATAACCTCTAAAATGAAGAAGAGGGGAGAAATTAATAGCATTTGAGAGAGTGCCATATTAATGCTATTCCCAGTATTACCTCTCCATCTTCAGTTCATATCTTTGCATATAAGCCAAAAGATGGCCATCAATTTTATACCAGATGTGAGACAGCCATTCACATCCCTTTCCCCCAGCAGAAGGTCTTCATTAATACTTCCCTCCTCCTGAAGTCAATAAAATTTGGAACGTTTCCTTTGACATGACATTACATATTTCATTACATTCTGGGGACAAAAGTCTATTGTAATAAATAAAATACTAATGTATGCAGAGCTGGAGAGGTACCCCTGTGGCTAAAAGCATTTGCTGCTGTTGCAGACAACCCTGGCTCCATTCTTATCACCTACTTGGTGGCTTACAACTGTGTGTAGCTCTAATCCCAGGAGATCCGGTGTCCTCTTCTGGCCTCCTTAGGAACCTGACTGCCTACACAGGCAAATACTCAGACACAGAAAATTTTAAAATATTGTTTAAAACTATCTCCTTTCCACTATTTCCCTATACTAAACTAGTACTTTACCCATCTATGATAAAATGATATTATCCACTGTAGTATTAAATTTGTCTCCTAAGTTGCTTGATAATGGGGAGTTATGCAACTTCTGAACAAGGTTTTACTCAAAATGCCTCATCAACATCACCCCCCACACTAGAAATGCTCTTTCTTGTGATGGTCTCAACACACCCCATTCTTCCCTCCCAGCCCCGCTCTTCTTGTTAACAAAGAATTTACCCATCAAAACTAAGATTTTTTTTTCATCCCTGCCTAGCTGGGGTTTGACTAAGCTGTTAACCATGAACCAACCGTTTCCTTCATAAAAAAAACCCACCTCCTCAGGAAGACAAATGCCACTATTATGAGGGTGTCTGTAAAATCCCAAAGAGCTTCCTGTTTCCTGGTTTAAACTTCAGGTGCCTGCTCAGATCATGTGTCATTTCCCAGGGATTCTGGAGAAAGTAGGGAAGCTAGAGTCCTTGGGTTTCATTACTTTGTCTTTGTTCTAGGTCTCAGGTGGCACCCAACAGGGAATCAAGGTCACATCCGGTGGCCTTACCAAGGCCACAAAAATAGGACTCTGCTGGGGATGAGGTGTCACACATTGACATGCATTCCCACCCATGTGAGTCTTTCCTCCAAACACCTTGATTATACCTTTCTTCACCTCACTTCCTTCTGGCTTACAACCTAGACAGATCTCTCTCTCTCCTGATCACTGAGCTAATGGCTACCCAGCCCGCTCAGCTTACCACACTGCCTTTCTGAAGTCAACAGTGACTGCTTAAACTACTTTCCTCCAGACCTTCAGAGCTCAGTGTATGTTAGGTCTGTATCAGTCCTAGGCACGCCTCCTAAGCGGTGGAGCGGAATGGCTCATGAACTCCTCCGAGTTGTTTGTCGTCCTAACATTATCTTCAGATTCCCGGAGGAGAGAGTCTATGTTGTTCATGTTCGGATGCCCCGATCATGCCCCTTAATGTTTATTAAGGAGCAATGTAGACAGAAAACTCTTGGTGGCCATCTGCTGAGCAAAGGGGAAGGGAACCCCACTATAGAGTTGTCTCTTAACTGCAATAATATTAGTTACTATTTGTTTATTTGGGTTACTATTGCTGTGATAAAACACCATGACCAAAAAGCAAGTTGGAGATGAAAGTGTTTATTTCACTCACAGTTCCATATAACAGTTCATCATCAAAAACAGTGAGGGCAGGAACTCAAACAAGACAGGAACCTAGAGGCAGGAGCTGATGCAGAGGCCATGGAGGAGTGCTGGTTACTAGCTTGGTCCTCATGGCTTGTTCAGCCTGCTTTCTTATAAAACACAGGACCACTAGTCTAGGACCACCCACAATGGGCTGGGCCCTCCTGCTCCACTAATTAAGAAAATGTACAAGCTTGCTTACAGCCCAATCTTATGAAGGCATTTTCTCTAAACTGTTATTTTGAGGGGGGGTGTTTGTTTGTTTGTTTTGTTTTTTGAGACTGGGTTTCTCTGTGTAGCTCTGTAGACCAGGCTGGCCTCAAACTCACAGAGACCTGCCTGTCTCTGCCTCCGAAGTGCTGGGATCAAAGGCGTGCACCACCCCCACACAGCTATGAAGGTATTTTCTCAATTGAAGTTCCCTCCTCTCAGATGACTTTGGCTTGTGTGAAGTGGATATAAAACTATCCAGAACACTATTATTAGACTTATTCTAGCCAAACATCTCAGAGAACTCAATAAACCTAAGAAATCAGTCTTCAGCAGGATATTGTATTTGTTTGTAAGCTGGGTGAGTCTGAACTTCCCTGAGTACCCCTAAGTAGATAGAGCCATTGGGCTGCGGTTGACCAGAAGGCTGTGAGTGGAGGAGGAAAGTGTAAGGAAGAGGCAGGGTAAAGCACTGAGGTACTGGAAGTTAAACGCCTTGTGATAGGACCATCACCTCTATCTCACCCACTTAAAGAAAGTCTCTTTTGAGAAAATGACTCAAGTGCTGCAGAGATGGGGCCCAAGGCTGATACTGAAGAGCAGCAGTCAGGCTTGGGGAGGGTGTCAGGAAGCCTCACAGGCAAGGTGGCTGCTTCCAACAGGGACTCTTGCCCACTAAGTGGGGCTGCAGACCAACAACAAGACACTATGGCAGCACCAGGTGGCCACAGTCTGCATAAAATTAACTTTTATAGAATGTAGCCATGTGTAGGTTTCTCATGCTCTGGTGGATGGTCCCACATCCACACACATATGGACAGCCCTAACCAAACAGTGTGTTCAAAAAAATAAAACCATCAGCATAAAGTTAGGAAGGGACACAGGGGGAAGAAGTGAAGATGGATATGATCGTACTTCATTGTATACATTTATGAATTTATCAAAGAATGTTTTTATTCTTCACTCTTTTAGGATGAAGGATATTTTAAAAATTCACTCTCACAGGGGCTGAATAAATGGCTTAGAGGTTAAGAGTACTAACTGTTCTTCCAGAAGACCTGAGTTAGATCCCCAGCACCACATGGTGGCTCACAACAGTCTGTAATTCCAATGACAGATGATTGATACCCTCTTTTAGCCTTTAGGGACAGTAGGCACACAAGTAGCACACAGACATACATGCAGGCAAAACACTCAAGCACATAAAATAATAATAAAAATCTTAAAGCTTTACTCTTACAGATGTATTCTATTGGGTTACAAACTTTTTGGTCTGTCTTCTGCAATGTTCCCTGAGCCTTAGGTGTAAGAGTGTTTTGTAAATGTATCTGTCCATAGGGACTGGGCTCCACAACTCTGCATTTTGATTGGTTGTAATTTTCTGTAAGGGTCTCCATCTGTTGCAAAGAGAAGATTCCTTGATGAGGGGTGAATACTACACTTATCTGTAGGAATAAGAACAAATGCTTATTGATTGTTGTTAGGGATTCTGCTGGTTTAGTAAATTAGTGGTTGTAGATTTTCCTCCAAAACCCATGATTTTACTAGCACTGAGTACTTAGCTAGGTTTCCAGTACCAGGAATGGTATCCTTGTTGAGTAAATCTTAAATCAACTTAGAGAGCCATTGGTTACCACCAAAGATGTATGCCACTGCTGCACCCAATAGGCTATTGTTTTGCTGGCCATGGTCCATAGGCATTATAGCTGGATGAGAAGTCTGTCTTTTGACCAGCCTTCCAGGTGACTCTGATTTATGTTCAAGTTTACAAACTACTGAACTAAATAATCCTGAGGCACCCAAAATTAAGAGCAGACATTTATTAGAGTGCTCACCCTGAAATCTTACTAACCTGGTGCCCATGTAACTGACCATTCTTGTAAGTGAATGCAACTTTCTGAATATTTAATTTGGTTTAATCTAAATCATTAGTTTCATGGTCTTCTTATTATAAGTCCCCAATGGCTACTTGATACATCACTGCTTATTACTTCCAGTAATCTATTTTTTTGCAGATTTTTTATTTGAATTAGAAACAAGATTGTTTTACATGACAATCCCAGTTCCTGTCTCCCTCCTGTCCTCCCCTACCAACCCCCCAACTAAAATCCTACCTATCACATATCATTTCTGCACCCCCTGGATGGTGAGGCCTTCCATAGGGTGTCATCAGAGTCTATCATATTCTTTCGGATAGGGCCTAGGCTCAACCCCATGTGTCTTGGCTCAAGGAGTATGTGGAATGGGCTCCCAAAGTCCACATCTATGCTAGGGATGAGTACTGAACTACTACTACTCCCATAGATTTCCGAGGTTTCCTTACTGAAACCCATGTTCCTGCAGTCTGGATCAGTCCCACGCTGGTATCCCAGCTATCAATCTGGGGAGCAAGAGTTCCCCAATGTTCAGGTCAGCTGTTTCTGTGGGTTTCACCAGCCTGGTCTCGACCCCTTTGCTCTTCACTCGTCCTTCTCTGCATTTGGATTCCAGTTCAGTTCAGTGATTAGTTGTGGGGGGTCTGCATCTACTTCCACCAGCTGCTGGATGAGGACTATCAGGTGGCATATAAGTCAGTCATCAATCTCAATATCAGGGGAGGGCATTTAAGGTAGCCTCTCCTCTGTTGCTTAGATTGTTACCTGGTGTCGTCCAAGAGCATGGGAGATCTTTCCATTTTCTGATATCTTCTTTAATTTCTTTCTTTATAGACTCAAAATTCTTACGGTACAGGTCTTCCACTTTTTTGGTTAGTGTGACCCCAAAGTATTTTATGTTGTTTGTGACAATTATAAAGGGTGATATTTCTCTGATTTCTTTCTCCACCAGTGTGCCATCAGTATTTAGTAGGGCTACAGTTTTGTTGTTGTTGTTGTTGTTGTTGTTGTTGTTGTTGTTGTTGTTTGTTAATCTTGTATCCTGCCACTTTGCTGACAGTGTTTATCAGCTGTAGGAGTTCCCTGGTAGAGTTTTTCAGGTCACTAATGTAGACTATCATATCATCTGCAAATAGTGAGAGTTTGACTTCTTCCTTTCCGATTGGTATTCCCTTGATCTCCTTTTGTTGTCTTATTGCTCTAGCTAGAACTTCAAGGACAATATTAAAGAGGCATGGAGAGAGTGGGCAGCCTTGTCTTGTCCCAGATTTTAGAGGATTGCATTGAGTTTCTCTCCATTTAATTTGATGTTGGCTGTTGGCTTGCTGTATATTGTTTTATTATGTTGAGGTATGCTCCTGTTATCCCTGATTTCTCCAAGACCTTTATCATAAAGGGGTGTTGGATTTTGTCAAAGGCTTTTTTGGCATCTAGTGAGATGATCATGTGGTTTTTTTCCTCAGTCTGTTTATATGGTGGATTACATTGATGGAATTTCATATGTTGAACCATCCTTGCATCCCTGGGATGAAGCCTACTTGATCATGGTGGATGATATCTCTGATGTGTTCTTGGATTTGATTTGCCAGTATTTTATTGAAAATTTTTGAATCAATGTTCATGAGGGAGATTGGTCTGTAGTTCTCTTTCTTTTAGGGGGGTTGCTTTATTTGTTTATTGTAGTTCTCTTTCTTAGTTGTGTCTTTGTGTGGCTTGGGTATCAAGGTTATTGAAGTCTCATAAAAAGAGTTTGGCAATGACCCTTCTGCTTCTATTTGTGGAATATTTTGAGGAGAATTGGTATTAGCTGTACTTTGAATTTCTGGTAGAATTCTGCACTGAAGCCATCTGGCGCTGGGCTTTTTTTGGTTGGGAGACTTCTGATGACTGCTTCTATTTCATTAGGGGTTATAGGTCTATTTAAGTTGCTTATCTATTCTTGATTTAATTTTGATAAGTGAAATCTGTCCATAAAATTGTCCATTTCCTTTAGATTTTTGAATTTTGAGGAATATAGGTTTTCAAAGTATGACCTGATGATTCTCTGGATTTCCTCTGTGTCTGTTGTTATGTCCCCTTTTCATTCCTGATTTTATTGATTTGCATGTTCACTCTTTGTTGTTTGGTAAGTTTGGATAAAGGTTTATCTATCTTGTTGATTTTCTTGAAGAACCAACTCTTTGTTATATTGATTCTTTGTATTGTTCTCCTAGTTTCCATTTTATTGATTTCAGCCCTCAATTTTATTATTTCCTGGCATCTGCTCCTCCAGGGTGTATTGGCTTCTTTGTGTTCAAGAACTAAAGCTTTCAGTTGTTCTGTTAATTCTCCTGTGTGATCATTCTCCTGTTTCTTCATGTGGACCCTTAGTGCTATGAACTTTCCTCTTAGTACTGCTTTCAAAGTGTCCCATAGGTTTGGGTATGTTGTGTCTGCATTCTCATTGAATTCTAGGAAATCTTTAATTTGTTTTTTTATTTCTTCCTTGACTCAGGAATTGTGCAATTGGGTGTTACTTAATTTCCATGAGTTTGTAGGTTTTCTGTAGTTCGTGTTGTTGTTGAATTCTAACTTTAAAGCATGGTGTTCTGATAAGATACAGGGTGTTATTTTAATTTTTTGTACCTGTTGAGGTTTGTTATGTTGCCAAGTATGTGTTCAATTTTAGAGAAGGTTCCATCTGGCGCTGAGAGGAAGGTAAATTGTTTTGTAGTTGGATGGAATGTTCTATAGAATCTGTTAAGTCCAATTGTGCCATAACTTCTATTAGTTCCTTTGTTTCTTTGTTAAGTTTCTGTCTGGTGTTCCTGTCCAGTGGTGAGAGTGGGGTGTTGAAGTTTAATGTGTGGTTTGAGTTGTAGTAATGTTTCTTTTACAAACATGGATGCCTTTGTATTTGGGGCATAAATGGTCAGAATTGAGACTTCATCCTGATGGATTTCTCCTGTGATGAGTAGGAAGTGACCTCCTTCATCTCTTTTGATTGATTTTAGTTTAAAGTCCAATTTGTTGGATATTAGGATTGCTACCCCTGCTTGTTTCTTGGGTCCATTTGATTGGAAGATCTTTTCCCAACCTTTAATTCTTAGGTACCGTCTGTCTTTGAAGTTGAGGTGTGTTTCTTGTATGCAGCAGAAGGATGGATTCTGTCTTCTTATCCATTCTGCTAATCTGTGTCTTTTATAGGCGAGTTAAGACCATTAATGTTGAGGGATATTAATGACCATTGATTGTTCATTCTTGTTTGTATTTGATTTGGTGATGGTGGCGAAATTATGTATGGGATTCTATCCCTTTTTCCTTTTGGCTGTTGGTAAAGTGGGATTATCTATTGCCTATATTTTTATGGTTGTAGTTAACTTCCTTAGGTTGCAGTTTTCCTTCCATAACTTTCTGTAGGGCTGAATTGGTGAATATGTATTGTTTGAATCTGGTTTTGTCATGGAATATCTTGTTTTCTCCATCTATATTGATTGAAAGTTTTGTTGGGTATAGTAGTCTGGGCTGGCATCTGTGGTCTCTTAGTATAGGTAGAATATCTATCCAGGACCTTCTGGCTTTCAGAGTTTCCATGGAAAAGTAAGGTGTAATTCTGATAGGTTTGCCTTTATATGTTACTTGACCATTTTCCTTTGCTGCTCTTAATATTTTCTCTTTATTCTGTATGTTTGGTGTTTTGATTATTATGTGGCAAGGAGACCTTTTTTGGTTCAGTCTATTTGGTGTTCTGTAGGCTTCTTGTATTTTCATTGGCATGTCTTTCTTTAGGTTGGAAAAGTTTTCTTCTGTGATTTTGTTGAATATGTTTTCTGCGCCTTTGAGTTGGATTTCTTCACCTTCTTCTATACCTATTATTCTTAGGTTTGGTCTTTTCATGGTATCCCATATTTCCTGGATATTTTGTGATAGGGATTTGTTGGACTTAAGATTTTCTTTGGTTGATGTATCTATTTCTCCTAGGGTATCTTCAACTCCTGAGATTCTCTCTTCCATCTCTTGTATTCTGTTGGTTATGCTTGTGTCTGTAGTTCCTGATTGTTTACCCAGCTTTTCTATTTCCAGCATTCCCTCAGATTGTGCTTTCTTTATTGTCTCTATTTCAGTTTTTAGGTCTTGAACTGTTTCCTTGAGAGATTTGTTGATATCTTGTATTTTTTGGTTTGTTTTTTCTTTCATTTCTATAAGGGATTTTCTCATGTCCTCTTTGAGGTCCTCTATCATTTTCATGAAGATGTTTTTAAGGTCATTCTCTTCTGCTTCATCTGCATTGTGATGTTCAGGTCTTGTTGATGTATGGTTCCTAGTCTCTGGTGGTGTCATATTGGGTTTTCTGTTGTTGAATGTGCTTTTACATTGTCCTCTTCTCATCCTTTCTTCTGGTGGGTATAGCAGCAATCTCTTCCTCTCCTGGTGGGTACAGAACCAAGGTTCCCTTCTGGTAGATGCAAAAATTCCATACTCTGATGTCTGTCCTTTTGTCATGGATGGAGGTGGCACTGTTACTGGGCCTTGGCAGTGTCTGGGTGTATTGGATCCCACCACCAAGTTTGGATCCAGTGAGCAGACCCCTGGCATCAGATGTTTCTGAGCAGGGCTGCTTAACCGGAACCAGAAACAGCCCCTGGCCTACCTGGGCCAGTGTATGGAGGCGGAACTGCCACCGGGGTCTTGGCAGTGTCCCGGTGTGTTGGATCCCACTGCCCAGTCCAGTAATCTTCTAATGTTTTACATAATCCAAATTCTCTCATTTCCTTTAACTCATCTGAGGCTCTCAACAATCCTATGAGCTTCATTTCAATCCTTTTTACAGCTGTGATATAACTCACAGATACTAACTTGCATTCTGTAGTTACTTATTTCTGTAAAAGTTATTTAGTGTCTACCTGTGTGAGGCAGTGGGATAAGCATGCAGAAGATACAAAAGGTATTTGTGATAAAATTCCAAGATAAAGCAAGTGTGGGTCAATTCTGAGTGGGTCAATTCATTAAAGTCCTAGGAGATTGATGAACAAAGTAGACACAGGTGGCAGACTAGAAAAACGTGAGTGTGGCAGAAGCAGAATTCATAACTGGTCAAAAGTAAATTTAAATAAACATGAGAGGAGTGTCTCCCAGAAGAGAATAAGTTTACAGTGAACAAAGAGAAGACACCATAGTTGTAACTGAGGTATTGGGGGAGGGGTACTACATATACCACTGAAAGTGACCTGGGGGGATTTCATATATCTGTACTCTTTAGTGACCTATCTTGATATCACAACACACACTTGGTATATCAAACATTAATGTTAATGGGATATGATTAGAGACAGTACCTCACTATGTCCCCAGTGTTCTCACACTCCTGCCTCTGTCTCCTAGGTTACAGAGTGTACCACCACACCTGGCTGGCTATGATTTGCCAAACACTGATGTTAATTAACTTTTCCTTTTTCCAAGCAAATGTGAGGAACTTAGAGCACTTTAACTTCATTTACCCTCTCATGATTTATAAACTAATGTCATCAGGCTTTTTCTTTTCTTTTCTGAGAAAATGTTTCACTGTGTAGCCCAAACTGACCTCAAACTTACGGCCTTTCTGCCTTAGCCTGCATAATGCTGGAATGGCAGGCATGAGACACCAGGTCTGGATTGATTCTACATTTTAAACCTAACTGGAAAACAAAGCATGGTGGCTCACAATTGTCATGCTAGCCTTTGGAGGGCTAAGGTAAATAAACAAATACTGCTAGACATTATTGCTTCCGTTTTCATCACTGTAGTCATCTATATTTACCTTTATGTTTCCATTTTCAACCCTCTTCATTTTTTTCCTCCGGCTCCAAGCCTCCATTTGGGATCACTTTCTATTTACCCCCAAACAATATCTTTCAGAATTTTCTTGAATGCAGGTCTTCTTCCTGTTTTCATGTGAACGACTTCATTTACCGTTGTTTCTGAGAGATCTTCCTACGGAGTGCAGAGTTCTACATTGGCCATTGATTTCTTCCAATAAATGAGAACATTTACCATCTTTTCATCCCCACTTCTTGTGTTCAGGAGTTTGCCCTCATTCTGTTTTCTTCTTTTGCACCCCAATTTGCCTTTAAGGTTTTCCTCTTTGCTTTTGATCTTCTGAAATTTGACTGTTGTGTGCCTAGATAAGAGTATCCTAAATTTATCATGCTTTTGAGTCACAGGACTTGTATCAGTTTAGGGGAAATTTTTAACCATTTTCCTCCCTCAGATCATCCACCCACCCCACCCCCTCCTTCTGTCCCTTCCCTTTGGGACTCTATTTGCTTATAATACACATTACTGCTGCTTTTGACTTCAGCCTTACCCTTTGCCCTCTGTCTGTGCTCTGTCTGTCTGTCTGTCTGTCTGTCTGTCTCTGTGTCTGTCTGTCTGTCTTGACCTACCTTCTTGTTCTATTGTTTACTGCTCAGCACATTCACTGGGATCTTAATATTTGTTATTATCTTTTTATTCAATTAGAGAGGCTTGGGAGTTTATCGCATCCATACAACTATTTTTATAACTTATAGTCATTACTGAACTTTGGCTTCTCATGTCCTCTAGAGTGTAACAAGCAGAGTTGCTTTAAAGTTTGGGCATGGCAATCCTATGTCAAGAATAACCTGAGCAAACTTTTGCATTGGACCTGAGTTCGGTTCCATGCCCCCAGGTCAGGCAGCTCATCTGTTGCTAATGGGGTTACAAACTTGTCTAACCACTTAGACATCAGAATGTCGATTTCTAGGGAAACTAAAATTAGAACAACTATATGAGCCAGCTATATCACCCCTCGGTGTGCAAAAACAAAGGAATGAATAAGGAAATGTGGGCATGTAGATAATGGAATTTTTCTGATTTTTTAGTATTTAAAACCAGATGGATGTGTGTGTGCACAGGAGTGTGTGTGAGAAGGCAAGCATCCATTTGTATGAGTGTGCAGGCAAGAAGATACTGTTGGGAGTCCTCTATTTATCTCCACCTTATTCCCTTGGGTCAGGTCTTTCATTAAACCTGGAGCTTGCCATAGTGTGGGTTATGGTTGAATATGGTTGAAAAGCCACTCTTGGCTTTTCACATGGGTGCTGGGGGTCTGAATCCAAGTCCTCATGCTTGTGTGCCAAGCCCTTTTACTTACTGAACCATCTCTCTAGCCACAATAGATTTTCTTCTCTGCCATAAAGAACAAAGTAATGCCATTCACTAGAAAATGGATGTAACTGGCAATGATCACTAAGTGAGTTAAGGCACTCTCAGAAGGACACATATGATTTTTTCCCTTCATTTGTGGTCCCTGGGTTTTACATAGATACATAAAATCACAACTTGAAAGTAGAAGTGAGGTTATCTAGAGGGGATAAGTGAGGGACTAACAGGAGTGGGAGGGATGAGACGGGAGGAGGGAGGGGATTTGGGAAGGAAATACAATCTACATGCAATATATGCAGTGTGAAAATGTAACAATTAATTCAAAGAGAAATTTAAAAAAGAGGAGGAGGAGGAGCCTGAGCACTTTGTTCCTCTTGTACATGCTGGTTCATATTTATCTGTGTACTCCTTCTCTTTGCTTGTCTACTTTTATTTCAATTTGGGCATCAGAATTGAAAATGTATCTGTAGAAACTATCAGAGGCCTTAGATAACATCTTCTTCCAGGTAGGATCTTCATTTGCTCTGTAGTCATCTAGGCAGACTGGCAATCTGCAGTGCCTTAATCCAAGCTCAAGGCTTCAGACTTGCTGTCATACCTCAATAACTAAGTGAAAGCTGAGGAATGGAGGTTCTCTTTGACAGCAGTTTGCTTTGAGTTTGTGAGATCTACAGTGCAGCCCTGTGAGGGTCTTGGCTCTAAGTGCTGGTTTTTCGGACCCCCCAACCCTAAAAAGAAAGTGAACCACAGATTCCAATCACTGAATCCCAGCCACTTGTAATTTTCAAAACTAACTCATTTTTCAGCCTCCTCTTCAGATCAACAAATGCCCCTTGGACAAAAGTAATTTTAAATGCCAAGTTCTGACTGCCGGTGAGCCATGCTAGTAATGCCACATCACATCAATACTTCTAATCCTAGTTAAACCCATGGCATTTCAGAAGCCAGGCAGCATTGTCTGACTTGTTTAATTGCTTCCTTGTTGAGGAGCCTCCCATTCCAACTACAGAGTCTGCCAAGAGGAAAAGGGAACCTGACCATCAATAGATTCACTCCCACTCCTAGAAGCAGTGAACCAGTCCCGGGGTCCACCCCCAGCCATACTGGGGCTATTGGGAAGCTCAGAAGGCAGGCTACACTGCGGAAGCAGGTGGTACTTGTTTCCTGGCTACCTGCCTTTCACAGCTGCAGATGCTTCAGTCTCTGCTAAACTGGGATGGTGGCATGTAGAGGGCATGAGGTCAGACCTGCTGCTTGGCCAGAACACTACCTGTCTTCTGCCTCCTTTCTCTTTCAAGTTTTCTACTGTGAAGCTGGAACAGGCTATCATTCACTAGTCCAATGTCACTGCATCTTGCAGTGGCCGTGATTAAGTACTGGACAATGAGATACAATTTGAGAATTGGTAAGGCAGTTCTGAGAAAGTCTCAGCTTTTCTAATAAGAGCCCCTAAAGGTAGACATGGTAGTGTAAACCTACAGTACCAGCATTTGGGAAGCAGATGACAGTCAGACTGTATGGATGGAGGGAAGGAGTGGAGAGGGTGAAAGGGAAGTCGAGGAAAGCTGGGAGATAAAGAGGAGAGAAGAAAGAGAAGGGGAGAGAGAGAAGGGGGAGAGGGGAGGGGAAAGGAGGGATAGGGATTAAAAGTCCCCAAAGTAAAAAACACTGTAGGTAACTCTCAACACAGTTCAATACTAATGAAATCTCAGTGTCAAATGTTAGAGAAGTCTTTAAGAACACGGACAAATTTTATTTACTATATTATTCCAAGTAAACCCCACACAGAAACTAAGTGTATAACACATAAAAATCAACTTCATTTTAAGGACAGCTGTTCCCTAGAAACCTCCCCAAATGCCCCCTCTACATCTTTGAAGATGAGTGGATGGTGTAGGTCTGCATATGATCTGACACTTGAAGAAACTGGGGTCTCCTTGGCAGAACTGAAGCAGTTTGCTCCTGGAGACACAGTAAGTTCCTGTGCGTAAAGGAAAACCACATCCTCGGAACCATTCTCACTGATGTTTCTTCACAAACAGTTAAAAGAAGGGAGTGATAATTATATGTTAAACTATGTGGCAGTAGCTACGATGGGTAGAAGAAACTAAAGACAGACACCATCATGAGCAGAAGTAACTGAGGCAAACTGTATGGGAGACGTGGTCATAAGAGAAACACATTTCAAAGAGATCAGTGGTTCCATTCCCAGAAGACATTTGGCAACATCTAGAGTTGCTTTGGATGTGACAGCCAAAGTGGGGCATAGCAGCTTATAGGCAGAAACCAGGATGCTGCCAGAAGCTTTCCAATGCACAAGGCAGTCCCCACAACATAGAATTATTCAGTCAGTAATGACAGTGGTACCCAAGTTCAGAAAACCTGGATCCAACAAGAAGGCCAGACAGAGGGAATGGTGTGAGCAGGCGTATGCAGGTAGAAAGGAATGCTGAGACTTGAGAGTAGAGCCCAGGTCACTATCCTCTGTCTGACCAGCCTTTGTCAGCAGTAGTGATTTATTTGGTGGATGAGTGAATACTGGCCATCCCTGAATAGTGGCCCTAGCTCTCAGAGAGAAATAAAGAAAAGAATAGAATCCCACAAAGCAGCAAGTCCCAAAGACTCACAACCTAGTGTGGAGACACAACTCAACACAACTGAAATGTCCCTGGCTCTTTCTTCTGAGCAGAGAGAGGCAAGAAAGTCCTCTTCTCACAGCAAGGGAAGAAGACAGTGAAGCAGTGTCAGTATTTCTTGTTCTGATCGCCTCTGCTAGACCTTCACCTTGCCCCAAGTTTCACAAAGCGACAGAGAACTTACTCAGCTCTTAAAGTCACTGACATTCTCATACCCACTCTTCTCTCCGTCCTCGCTACACACCTGCTGTCAGCGTTAGACTTCTTAGGAATTACATGAGGGCCAGACCTAACCCCCAAGAAGGCAAGAGGTGGGTGCTTAGAAACTGTATCCACTTATATATCTTGGGGACTCTTAAGCAGCTCAGGCCACACTCCTAGCCCCCACACATGTGACTAGAAGGGAGGATGTGTAGAGTTCCTGTTCCCCTGTTTTTTTATGGTCCCCAGGACAGACCTTCAGGCCTCCTTAGGGTCCCACCCTCTTCTTCAATAAGTTATCAGTATGAGTAGGCTCATGTCCATCACACACGATTTTGTGCACATCCCAATGGAGGATGTGATGAGATCCACTTGCTCCCCTGACCTCAATGCTTTGCATTTTATTGTACATAAAGAGCAGTCGGTGAAACAACAGACGTGAACTTGGATAAGCTTCGAGGTGTGTGGTTCAATAAAAAACAGTGTATCCAAGAAACAGTACAGAATTAAACAATCGTCAGAGGACCCAAAGCCAGGACACTGACCACAGTGGACCAGCTGGACTCCACCCTATCTTATGATCCCCAACCCACCCCAAACCCAGCCCTGTCCTACCCCACCTACCTCCTCTTCCAGCCTCTGCTGCCCTGTTCCTTTATTCTTAAACATTTCCCGAGGATTGGTTATCAGTGCCTGACATCTCAGTCTAGTGAAGCCCCGGGTGGCTACAGCCCCTTATCTCAGATTCAAGAAGAAAAGAGACAAACTTATTCTGGGCTCTGGAGTGCGGGTGAGGGTCCAGTTTTGTATGGTGCTTATGATGGCGTGAGGCTGGGTTCTCCCCTTGGACCCCTAAGAGCATCTGCCCTCTCGGATCACCTTCTCCTCAGATGAGGACAGTATCCCAGATGTTCAGGGTCACAAAAGTACAAGAAACTGTATTTAAACCCTGGACTGTCCCATTCAAGAGATTGAGGCCATAACACCTCTAAACAGGGAAAATAGGAAGTGTGGCCAAAGAACATTTACACATGTGAAGACCTATTAATGTTGTCATTAATAGATTTTAGTAAGGGTGAGTGGAAAAATAGAAATGCATTCGGCTGGACATATGAATACAAATAGGCAAAGCAGGGCTAGGAGGCCTGAAATTCACCCCCTAATGGTGTGGAGATGAGGGTTTGCTGTCTCAGGTACTTAAAAACTGAGTTGGGAAAATTTGCTTGAGCCCAGGAGTGTAGAGATAGCCTGGGCAATATAGCCAAACCCCTACCTCAAAGTTAAAATTAAATATCCAGATACAGTAAAGAGGGACGGAGATGAACAAGGACCATCCAGGGTCAAGTCCTGATAAAATCATAGTTGTGGATAAGGTAGTCACAAAATGGAGACAGAAACGAGAGATCGATGTGGCTTCCTGATTCTGAATAAAAATAGTTCATTAAAACCTGGGAAGGTTAACTTCGGAAGGCAGTGATCTCTCCACTCCTGCTCTGAGTAGATTGTAAAATACTCTAAGTAGATAAGTATAGGGGGAAAAAAGCAAACATTCCATACAAAAATAATTAATGAAAAAAAGTCATGAATTTGAAGGAGAGATGGGAGTGGTATATGCGAGAGTGGGGGGGTAGAAAGTAGAGGGAGAAACATTATAATCTCAAAAATAAAAAAAAATAAAATTGTTAAAATATTTCTGTTTCGGCGGGGGAATTATATTATTTTACATTTTTTTTCTCTTTTGGGCATTTCTGCATTTCTGCCTTCTACACTAAACATATATTGCTTTTATAACTACATAGATATGTTTCAAAATTAATGACAATCTAAAATTAGAAGGAGGCACTTTGAAAGTTGGGACTTAAATTCTAAAGCTAGTGTAAAAACTATTCCAAAGTCCATAATGAACATGACTTATGAACCAAGCCCCCAGATGGGCCAGCAAAGGTATTTTCAGACATAGCCAAAACTCAAGGAAGGGAAGGCCTCTGGCAGAGAGGAGACTGCAATAGTAAGGGCTGGCACAGGGCAGCAGAGCTCCTCAGAGCCACACAGCTTCACCAATATTAACCATGCTGGGCAGATCCCCAGAAGAATTCAAGCGTGACATGGCAGAATAGAGGATTCAGAGTGCAAGTGGCAAGACGCTTCTGCCCCCACCCCTCGAGTGCAGGGATTACGGACACACATTACCAATGGCCAGCTTGCTTTATCATTTTCTAATACACATTCAAGTGTCCTTAGATTTAATCTAAGTAATGCTTGATAAACTATAGGAAACAGCACACACATCAGGAGGCATGTCTTAAGAGAGACAAGCAGTATTTTGAAAGACCCTCTGAGAAATCCCCAGTGATCCCTAGTGCTGAACCTGAGCCCCCCAGACTCTTCCACACAATGCTGTTCCTTCTCTAGGGAAGCCAATTTGAATTAAGGATAGCCTCTGTTTACTGCTCTTCAGCAAGTCACACCGGGCCTTTGTGACAAGAAATCAGCTGTGAATACATCCCAGGTCAGACCCTGCATAGCCCCTTTCCTGAGAGGAAAAGATAGCGCCTGTGTGCTAGTCAATGCCCCCAGAGGGCAGAGGGCAGGGCAGCCTCAGTAGGCCTCTGACCAACAGGGAGTAGAAGAGGGGAGTGAGGGAATTACACTGTCAACAAATCATAGTTCTCATCAATAATAAAAGTCAAGCTCTGCCTAACTGAGTCAAGAAAGGACACACTGGTAGATGACAAAGGACAGAAAGGCTGGGCAACTAGGTGTGGCAAACAGACTAAGCAAGGGAGACTGGGTGACAGTGCAGGCCCAGAGGACAGTGTAGAACACTAGATTCCTCTCCACCTTCAGTGATAAGGAATCCCAATTTGTCCCTCCCAGGTTCACAGTTCAGGTGGGATCCTGGCCCAATCTTGGTCACAGACCTACCCTGAGTTAATGAGGTAAAGAGAGGAGCTGGCCCTTGGGATGTGAATTCCTGTCTTCCACTTAGTCCCACACACAGGGGTTTCTTCTCCAGACAGATGGTACTGAAGAGCAGACACAGAAATCAACATAAAGCAGGACAGAATTTTTGCATCTATGTTCACTATGGAAATTGGCCTACATTTTCTTTTGGTATGTTCTCTTGTCTTTATCTGGCTTTGTTGTGGGATACTGTAAATTCAGTAAAACAAGTTTGGTAGCATTCCTTTCTTTTCTATGTTATGGAATAGTTTGAAAAGCATCAGTATCAATTGTTTTTTTTAAAAAAGAAACTATGTTATTATGCAGTGTGTGTGTGTGTGTGTGTGTGTGTGTGTGTGTGTGTGTGTGCGCGCGCGCGCGCGCGCGCGGGCTCGCGAGCGCTCGCCTGTATCTAGTAGGAAATTGTGTCTACAACCTATATACAGGAAATGCAAAGTATCACTTTAGAAACACATCTGGCATGAAACAATCCCATTTCTGACAATACTTCCTACAGAAATGAGATCTCCACAGGGGGTGGAGGAAGACTTAACCCAAATGAAGGATGCATCAAAAAGCTACTTAGAAACCTTCAATCTTTCAACCCAAGCAAAAAACAAATAAATAAATAAATACAGCTAGAAGGAATAGTAGGACACAGGTGACAGGAAAGAACAGTGTGGGGGATCCTCCAGGTTAAAGGTTTAAATGGCAATAATGGCAGGAGATAGTGGATAGCAAGGGGCTAGAGGTGAAAAAGCAAAGTTAGCCCTGTATGAAGACACTCTGTGGAAATCTGCTAATTTAAACTAATTTAAGCTAGTTTAAAAATATAAAAAATAGATCTTGAGCAGAGGTACCCTGCATGGATGAACAATACTGCTCACAGAAGACATCGGTTATTTGACAGTAATCTCAGTGCCAGTGAGTTACTGGTTAGGGAGGCCTCAAAGGCACCCCAAAAAAGCGCAGGCTGTTTCCATTACTCCTTTATCCATCATAACTAAATGGTAAGACCCTATTACTTCAGATGTTACACACTTTGGTTGTTGGACATTGAGAAATCAAAATTAAACTGATCAGTAGTTTTCACAGTGTTGGAAAGGGTTATGTAGGTTGCTGGGTAAGAAAAGACATCCATGGTCTTATCCAGTGCTACACCCTGAATGCTATGATACTGATCTGCCAGGCAAGTTGTGCCCTCCAGTGCAATAATGGCATGACTGTTATGGGGTTACCAACCATTTTCTGATTGGATATGAAGCTTGCTCCACAGGAGGAATTTCATGTCTGATACCATAAAATGAGTCAAATGCCCTTGCCTGGGGAGGTCATAGGCCCTAGGGGGAAGTCTAAAGTTTCACTAAATGATCATGTTGTCAAATTACCTTCTTAATATTTGTGTTTATGGGCATAGAGCCATTTATTGAAGAATGATCAGTACTAAGTAGATTCAGAGAGCTAATGACAATGAGAGCATACGAAGGTGAGACAAGAATGAATTGATGGGTCCTCGGGTGAGTTAGAGGGAGATAATGGAAGGATGGATCAAATAAAATTATACATGCATGAAATTTTCAAGGAATGAATAAAGGTATTATGTAAAAAAAAAATTGCCAGCATATAAGCCAGAACATTTGCTGCTGCATTTGTTCATAGAGTGGTAAACAAATAAATTTGCTATTAATAGAGAAATATCTGAATGAAATTTGGTGTAACCATGCCATTATTCAAAAGAATGAGGTAGATATATAATGATCTGCACCATGATTTATGCAGAAATTAGATTGCCATTGTGGTGATGTAGGAAGTAAGCCCTTTGAGAGAGGCTAGGTCATTCAGCAGATGCGACTACTTCAAGGCAAAGCAGCTCTGTGTATTTCTTCTTTATAACAGGTATCCACCCACCCTTCCACTTTTATCATGAGACTCTAGTCTTTAAAAATAACCTAGTGTCAGGCATTTTACTATAGCAACAGCAAACAGACTAAAATAACATAGCATCAGTCTTTTTTAACTTATTTTTTATTTCAATTATTAACAAACTTGCTTCACATGTCAATCCCAGCTCCCTCTCCCTCCTCTCCTCCCCTGAACCCACCAACCCCACCAAGTCCCCACCCCATCCCCCCTCCGCTCCTCAGGGAGGATGAGGCCCTCCATGGGGGATCTCCAAAGTCTGCCATATCATCCCAGGCAGCACCTAGGCTCTCCCCCACGTGTCCAGACTGAGAGAGCATCCCTCCATGTGGAATGGACTCCCAAAGTCCATTCATGTGCCATAGGTAAATACTGATCTACTACCCAAGGCCCCACAGATTGTCGAGGCCTCCTCACTGACACCCACGTTCAGAGGGTCTGGATCAGTCCCCATGCTGGCCTCTCAGACATCAGTCTGGGGTGCATGAGCTCCCCCTTGTTCAGGTCAGCTGTTCCTGTGGGTTTCACCAGCCTGGTCTTGACCCCTTTGCTCATCACTCCTCATTCTCTGCAACTGGATTCCAGGAGTTCAGTTCAGTTTTAGCTGTGAGTGCTTGCCTCTGCTTCCATTAGCTACTGGATGAAGGCTCTAGGATGGCATATGTATAGTCATCAATCTCATTATCCAGAAAGGGCATTTAAGGTAGCCTCTCAACTATTAGCATCAGTCTTAAAGGGACCTTCAGAAAGCTGGCTGGGGTACAGAACCAAGCCCTTACCAAGGTTTATAACTCAGTCTATCTTAGTAAGTTGATAATCCCCAAATACTGGATCTACAAATGTTTGTGTAGATGTATACATATTCACATACTATATTAACACAAATACACAACTATGGCATTACATATCATGAAAAAATATGGCCAGAGGACAGTAACCATAAAAAGGAGGCAAGAGAGTAATATGAAATGAGGAAAGTAAGATAATTAAGCACAAACAGACAGAAGAAAGGAAGAAAGAAACTACATACAGATGAGCATCGTGCAACCACACTTTTGCAACTACTCAATCTGTGTTTGTGCTAAGCCTGCTAATGAAGGATATTAAATTTTCTGGCTTGGAATGTAGCTCAGTGGTAGGCTGCTTGTCTAGAATGCATGAGGCCCTAGGTTTAAGACCAGGACCAAAAGGAACCAATATCTTGTTTTCTGAGGACAGTAGAACTGCACTGTCTCAGCTTAGGGAAATCATGTGCCCAGGGTCTTGTTGCTCAGATGGCATAACTGGGACAAAGTGACACCTATGGAAATTTTCTGCTTGGCTGCACTGTCTCAATGTAAGGAAACTGTGTCCCTGGGGTCCTACGGGACAGAACAGAGTGGCACTGTTGCAGAATTTCTGCTTGTATCAGAATTATGGCAAGACTCATCCTTCAGAGATAAAGCCTTGAGTAACTAGCTGCCTGCTGCCCTCAAGCTCAGTGGCAGGAGACCCAGATAGTAAGGCCAAAACCTCCATCAGAGTCAGCCCACCATGCCCCTTGGCCTCCAATTCTTAAGAGACTTTTGAACCCCCAGAAAGCAAAATCTCAGCATTTGGCTGTAAGCTCTTGCTCATCTTTGAAGTTATGAGCTGTGTGGCAAGAACACAAGTCTGAGAAGCCACACAGCATGGAGGCATTTCTACCAACACTAGGTGGAAATTTGGGTTATTTTAAGAGGTTATTTGCAGTCTGGGAAGTCTCCTTTGTTGCTCTGATCACAAGGAAAGTCATACATCCTCATTGTGACTAGTCTTGAATCTGTTTCCAAATTAATGGCACCATTAACTGCCATAGGAGCATCCACAAATCCATCACAGCTTTGACCTCAGTGCCTTATGTGTGTTATGTGGCTCTGGGGGACAGAGACATGGCTCAGGAGGGAATCACTCAAAGGCACACAGGCTGTGGAAATGCCAACTGGGTCAAACAGAAGGAAATAATGATGTGGGAGACAAACTGACTTAAAAGTAGAGACCAGGTTCATAATGGGAAGGAGGAATGGAGATGGGAACAGACAGCCCTTTCTATTGATGAGGAAACCTACTCTGGTCAGCTCATTCCTGGTTGCTTGCTCTGAGGGTGCATGCAGAGCACAGATGTTTCAGATTCACAGAAAGCATTTATTCTCATCCTGTGGGTCGTGATCCCCAAAACACCATCAGAAAACACAGATAATAACATTATGATTAATAACAGTAGCAAAATCACAGTTGCGAAGTATCAACAAAAATAATTTTATGGTGGGGAGTCACCACACTATGAGGAACTGTATTAAAGGGTCACAGCATTAGGAGGTTGGGAACCACTGAGTAACTTCCAAGTGAGGACTTAGATATGCAGAATCTGCACATAAATAGGCACATACCATGGACAGGATGTCGTTTACAAAGATGCTGACAACTGAACACAATGGCTCACCTGTATCCTCAGCACTTGGGAGGTAGAGGCAGAAGTATTAGTGTTTCAAGGCAATCTTGGCTGCATAATAAATTTGAGGCCAATCTGGGCCATATGACACTGCCTCAAAGCTATTTTTGTTGTTGTTGTTGTTAAAAATAACATGATATAAATAACAAGAAATAAAATGATAGTTACAAAGTGGGGTTTTTTTGGTTTTTGGTTGGTTTGTTTGTTTGTTGTTTTTCAAGACAGGATTTCTCTGTATTGTTTTGGAGGCTGTCCTGGAACTCACTCTGTAGACAACGCTGGCCTCCAACTCACAGAGATCCACCTGCCTCTGCCTCCCGAGTGCTGGGATTAAAGGCGTGTGCCACCAACGCCCATCCTACAAAGTTTTTTTCTCCTGGAGAAAACCCTATCACTATAGTGTTAAATCTAAGGTCCTAATGCACACTCATTATAATGGACACATTTTCATTCAGATATATCACATACTTTGAACCTATTCGCCCTCTATGCTCCCTTCCCTTCCTCTAGTATTGCTCCTAGTTCTGTGTCATATGTATACATGATTTTTGTCTCTTTATAAAACCTAGGGTCCAAATATGAGAAAACATGGTATTTGCCTTTCTGAGTCTAACTTATTTTAGTTAATATGATCTCCTGGAAAATAACATAATTTCCTCCTTCTTTATGGTCAAGTGAAGCACCATTGTGTGTTGTTTGATGTCTATTGCTGGGTGACACCAGGGAAGAGGGAATTTTAGTTGAGAAGTTGCCTACATCAGAATGGCCTATGAGCATGTTTGTGGGGCAATTTCTTGATTGCAAATTGATGGAGGTGGGTCTAGCTCACTGTGGGTGGTACCACCCCTGGGTAAGTGGTTCTGGGTATATGAGGAAGATGAACAGAAGCAGGAAAGCAAGCCTGTAAGTTCCTCCATGGCTTCTACATCAGTTCCTGCCTCCAGGTTCCTGCCTTGAGTTCCTGCCTTGGCTTTCCTCAGTGATGCCTATGACTTTCAAGTATAAGGCAAATAAATTCTTTCTTCTCCCTAAGTTGCTTAGGGTCATGCTGTTTATCAAAAAAGGAAGTAAATTAGTTTATTCAGCCGTTAAGAGAAATGAAATCATAAAGCCTATAGGCAAATAAATGGAGTTGGAAATAATAAGTCTGAGTGAGGTAACCCAGAAAGACAAATGTAGCATGTTTCTCTCATTTGTGGATGTTAGCTTTGAATCTTCATATACGCGTGTTTCATTTGGGACACCTATCGAGGTCAAGAAATTACTAAGAACTTTTTAAGTTATTAATGGAGATTGGGCTTCCAAGGGACAAAAGACAGAACACAGTTGTATAAAAGATTAAAGGAGAACAATTGCGCGGGAAGAACTAAATTGGGGTGAGGGAATGGGAGGGCAGGATAGAGAAGGGAATTCAGGGAGAGATATAGAATACCAATGGTATTTCAAAACCTTCATATGGAAACCTGCATATTATTCTATGTAAAGAGATAACATGTGCTAAAATGAAGTGTGGGGGACCGAATATCTCTGTTATAGAATATTCTGGGATCCAGGCTCTGGCTGACATAAACAGTGGTGGTGCCAGGGAGCCCCGAGTCACCATTGTATTGTTAATTAACACCAGGCTGTAACTGTTTACCGTGGCCTAAGGTGATATGCCTCCTAATTTGCATCTCTGTAGCTTAAACCTTAAGTAGGTCCATACCTGGGCTCAAGACTCTGCCTGCTTGACCAAGAGTTGTTTAGGCAACAGAATCACTTAATGTTAGCAATATACATTGTAATAAATGCTTCCTGATGTTGCCCCTGCCCTTAGAGGACTATTTAAATGGACCTCTCAATAAACTGGGGCAGCTCCGCGGTGTCAGCTGGGAGCCCTCCTGAGATGATATGGTGTTTCCTGTCTCATCATTATCGTCGTTGGGTAATTAAACTTCCCTAGTCCACACACCTCCACTCAGAAACGGACCCAGGACTGCACGGCTGGCTCCGTCCACAGTCCTAAAGACATTGGTCCGAAACAATGAAGTTACCTTATTATAGACCAACAATGCCCCTGCTACATACCACTGCCAGGAATGAGTTATCTGTTTTGGAGTTTTGGTCAAGTGAAGTTTCAGACACTCAGTCATTACAGGGTATCCCCAATGCTCTTGTCTATTCTTCAGAACTTTAACAGTAGGACACCATTGCTAAAGACACCATATACTTAAGTCACAGAACATAGAGGAATCAAGCTGGCACTCCCCTGGAAACCTCATCCCTACTGGCTGGCTTCCACGGTACTAGAGAGCGTGTGCATGCTACCAGTGGAGAAAACAAATCATCAGTCTTATCCAGCTCTGAACCCTACAAGCTACAATAATCACTGGCCTGGCAAGGCATGTCCACTGGCACAATAATGGCATTGACATCATGGGAGTAACTAATCACTTTCTGATTGGATTTAATTACCACTCCATAAGATAAAAATCCATACCTGCACCATAATGGGCCCAAATGAACCTATAACTAAATAGGTCATAGGTTCTAGGGGAGAACCTACTTTATTATTCTGCTAAATGAGTATGGTGTTAAACCAACTCCTAATAACTTATTACTATGCCCATAGATTAATGCTTCTCTCACGTCTCATTGGAGGAGTTTTATTTTGCAGTGGATGGTGATTGACACAGAAAACTACAACATGTTCATGTGCAAACAATAAGAGCCTGTGGAAAGCTGGGATGTCTATATCATACCTCCTGCTCCCAAAGCTCATGGGTCTCTTGTAGCCCAGGCTGGCCTTGTACTCTTGATCCTCTTGCTTCTACCTCTTGGATACTGGGATTACAGAGGTGTGCTAACACACAAGTTTAGGAATCCCATGTTTATGATGTTTGGATCATACCCTCTCTTACACTACATTTGGTTTATTCTCCTACTTTGGCCCCTTTGGGAGTGGAGTGGGGAAGTTCCTTGGTTAGTTTGGTTTGATTTGAGACAAAGTATCAGGGCTGGCCTTGAATTCACAATCCTTTTCTCTCAAGCTTCCTATGTGTTAGGATTATAGGCCTGTGCTACTTTGTCTGGCTGTTTTCTCATACACTAAGATCCTTGCTCCTGTCTTTGAACTGTTTTAACCACCTCAAGTCCCTCATCCATGACAAAAGTGGGTGCAGGACAACATTCTTCCCTCTAAGGTCAATGAGTACAGCCGAGGCAAGTCCAGGGAAGGAAGCCCAGCCTCCAGGACTTCCGGTAGCATTTTCAGTTCCCAGGGGAAGAGGAAGCACCCCTGGCCTCCAAGTGCCTCCCTGACAACTGAAGGCAGTGTCCTCACCAGGAACACACTCTAAGGAATTCCTTCTAGGTCCTGTCCACTCAACCCTTAACCTCAATGGTAGAGGATTAATGGAGAGCAGTGGAGGGTTTCACTCTCCAAAATCCATTCCTTCTTGTCTCTGATTCCTGGTCCGCATGACACCCCCTGTGATGAGGGCTAAGAAGGTGGACTGGCTCATCCCTAAAGAATATTGATTGAACAAGAATGAACCTTCCCAAACCAAGTCCCCTGAACGTGGGTGTCAGATAGGAGGCCCGGCAGTCTATGGGGCCTCTGGCAATGGAACAGTATTTCTCCCTAGTGTACCAATGGACTTTGGGAGCCCATTCCTCATGGAGGGATATTCTTTCAGCCTAGACACATGGGGGAGGGCCTAGGCCCTGGCCCAAACCATGAGATAGACTTTGATGATCCTCACATGGAAGGCCTCACCCTCCCTGGGGAGCAGAAGAGGGATGGGATGGGGGATTGGTGGGAGGATGGGAGTGAGAGGGAACTGGAATTGATATGTAAAATAAGATTGTTTCTAATTTAAATAAAAAATTATGTATATAAAAAAAGAATGGTCCTTCAAGAGCATAAGCCATAGCCAGTTTATGCAGAACGGATTGTTATTGTATTGGAGTCCTCTCAGCTGCCTCGAAGCTCTTAAATGTTGGCACAAGGCTTTGAAACTTGGGTTCCTCCAGTCACTCACAAGAAGTCAATCCCACCCCATTGACCAGAGACGGGAGGAGAGACGCAAACATAGTAAGGCCCAATTGTATTCAGTCCTTCTAACTTTTCCCCACATGGTTCCAGCACCTCCTTTCACTGTCCATCCCCAGCCTCACTTGCGTGACTGCGTGACTTAACTCAGATTGGACTCATTTACTCATTCTTAATCGCATCCCAGCATCTGTGCCCTCCTGATGGTAAATAAGAGTGAAGAGAAGGTGACTCCCAATGACCCGGTAAATCAAGTTCATGACTTTCCCAAATCAGAGTCCATTTGTTATAAATCTAGCAACTCACAACCAAACATTAGCAGGTAGCCTGATCACTTGGTCACTTCCTCCAGTGTCTTAAGTCACAGTGAGTCACTTCATGGGGGCTGGATTTGTTCATCATGAGTCATGAGTGCTGTGTTTACATACACAGCCATTATTTTCTCTTATCTAAAGAGGGAAATTGTGTCATAATTTGAAAAGCAATGACAAAAATCTCCCTTCTCTAAAGATACCACCAGCCATACATCGCATCTGAAAAGCCACCTGTCATAGACTATTTGATGAATCCAGATCAGCATTTCACTAAGTAGTATCACTACATCTCTGTGGTTATCAGAACCTGAGTGGGTGAAAGTGATTGCCATGCAAACCTGACAGCCTGAGTTTGATCCTCCAAACTCACAGGCAGGCTTAGGTGGCTTGCATCTGTAATCAAAGAGAGATGGGAGACTGAGACAGGAGAATTGGAACCTAGTGGCAGAGATTCCAAGGGAGATCCTGCCTCAGAAGCAAGGTGTAGGAAGAAAACCAACCCCAAGGAAGTTGTCTTCTGACGGAAACATGCATACCCCCCCACACACACACACCCCATACAGAGGGAGAAGGGGGAGGGGGATTGAATAATTCTTTAAAAAAAAAAAAATCAGGACCTGAGTCAGATGCAACGCATACCTGTAATCCCAATGCTCAAAGTTGGGAAAGAAGATTGTGAGTTCAAGGCCAGCCTGATCTGCATGGCCTGACCTGTCTCAAAAACTAAAGTAAAATGAAATCTGTATCTGAACTGAATTCCATCTGAGTGTAGCTGAGTAATCCCTGACTGTACCAACTTCCTGGAGACTAACCACACACTCTGAGATAGGAGTGGGAGGGGGCCCCGGGCCCTGGAGTGTATTCAAAACCAGGCAAGCACCGGAGGGAAGTTGACACTCAGAAAAAGGATAGTGTGAGGTGAGTCTCCCATTTTTAAGGGACTCTTTGCCAGAGAGAAAACTATAGTCAGTGTCCTAACTAGCAGCTTAGCCTGATTGGAAGCCCCAAGCTTTCTGGCCTGAAGAACACAGGATCTGGAACAACTTTATTGTAAGGTAAGGTAAGGGGGGAATTCAAACTAAGGAAGAAACACAAAGCTCTACCCCGACCATTGTAGCATTGAGATTTCAGAACCTATCCCTCAGTAAAACAGAACTAATAATACCAATAAACAAAACAAAATAATACCAATATTTTGCCACTTATATAAGGACATCTAGAGAATTAGGTAGAGCTGCTAGGCGAAAGGACACACACATCACAATCATGACTGGAGATGCCAATGCCTCCTGGACCAGTGATGCAGCTACATCTGCCTACGCCGCTCACAAGTTTCCCATCGCAAGTCTTCTTGCAAGATTTCCACCAAGTATTTGTTACTCCACTAGGCGAAATGTGGTATCTTGTTGAAGAATTTTTCATTCTTAATTTGCCATGAAATATTAACCTGCAAATTTGGTTTTGGTAGGTTGAGAGGAAAATTCATTGTGTAGCCCAGGCTGGCCTTAAACTCATGATCCTTCTACTCAAACTCAGGAGCTCTGGGGTTACAGGTGTGTGTCACCACACCTAGTGTTTCTTTCTTTTCTATGAAATACCTTATTTCTTATTAATGTGCAAAACGAGAGAAATCAGTCTTTTGTTTGTTTGTTTGTTTTTTGTTTTTGTTTTTGAGACAGGGTTTCTCTGTGTAGTCTTGGCTATCTTAGAACTCACTCTGTAGACCAGGACAGCCTCAAACTCAGAGATCCACCTGACTCTGCCTCCCAAGTACTGGGGATAAAGATGTGTGTCAGCACTGTCCGGCTTTTCTTTTCTTTCCTTTTCTTTTTTCAAGACAAAGTCTTGCTATCTACCTTAAAATTACTACATAGCCCAGACTATCCTCAAAATAGTAATCCTCCAGCCTCAGCTTCCTTGGTGGTTGGACTATAAGAATGTGCCACCAGTCTATGTTGGAAACTAAAGATTTTTACAAATAGTTTTTAGGTTAACATATAAAGTGCTGGGTTTTATCCTGTCATTTCCATGCATATGTGTCATGGCGTTTTGTTTCCATTCATTCCCTTTCCCCATGGCTCTCCCTGATTCAATGGCTCCCTTTCTTCCCTTGGTTAACTTCCTGTTCTGTTGATGTTTGATTTTATGCATCATTACTGTGTGTGCCTGCACGATGTGGGAACAGGGCATGCATGCCTCGTGGCTTCTGTGGAGGAGTTAGTTCTGTCTTGCACTTATACGTGGGTTCTGGGGATCCAACTTGGTCTAACTCACAGCAGCACTGTTATCCACCCCACACTTCATTGCATCCCACACCCTCTGTTACATGCTTCTGTTACCCTCATGACCAACACACACACATAAATAAACACACTCATTAATACACATGCAATTTTAAATTATGGTTCTGTGTATGAGAGAAATGATGTGCTATTTTTGATTTTCAGTCAGGCTTGTTTCACTTAGCAATTATTTCTGGTTCCATCCACTTTCCTGCATATGTCATGACCTCATTTTTTTTTCTTTACAGTCCCCATGAAATTCCACTGTGTACATACATGCTCCATGTTTTCCTTATCCATTCCTCTTTTGATCGATGTCTAGGCTGGTTCCATTTCCTGGCTATAAGAATTTTGTAGCAAGAAACATGAATGTGAAAGTATTTCTATAGTTTGTTGACTTACAGACCTTCAGAAATGTTCAAAAGTGGTAGAGCTGGGACATATGATAGTTCTAGTTTCAGTTTTTTTTGAGGAAATCTCCATAATGATTTCCAGTTTACATTTCCGTTAACCATGAGCAAATGTTCAAATTTATGGCCTCATCTTCTACAATTATTATTGTCTTACAAACACACACACACACACACACACACACACACACACATTTAGTACTGCTGTTATGTGTGTATTTTCAGTTCTGACCACTAGGGATTGAACAACCTAGCAGAGAGCTGGCTCATCTATGGAGAAGGCTGAGTCTCCCTTTCTCAGAAGTCATTGATTACCTATAGCTCTTAACCTAATAATGGAGCCTTGTGAAGATGCCCATCCATACAGGCATGACGACTGGTGTTCTCATTATGCTGGTCTTGCTTAGGCAACCACATTGTTGAGATGTTGTGGGTGTACTTCCTCTATTGTTTCCAGATGACACTATCTAGCAGCAGGCATCCTGATCCTCTGGCTCTCACAATCTTTCTGTGCCCTCTCTCCTGCAGGATGTTCCCTGAGCTAAAGATGTAGAAGTTGCATTGAAGACGTAGCAGTTGGGGATAGGCACCCTAGAGTCACCTTTCTCTGCACTTTTTGGCCAGTTGTAGATCACTGTAGAAGTCTCTGTCTGCTGTGAAAAAAAAAAATCCTTTGATGAGGGGGTGAGTGCTACACTCATCTGTGGGGATAAAGAATAGTATTTAGAATACAGTTAAAAAAAAAACGGTATCGCTTTAGGAACACAGAAGTATCTGGTTCTTCTCTAAGATATATGATCTCTCTAGGATCTAGTTGACTAAATTTCCAGTCCTAGGTATGAATTCCCGCCTAATGAGTGGGGCCTTAAGTCCAATTGGACAGCTGTTGGTTAACCCCAAGGTAATGTGCCACTATTCCACCATATCTGTCAGGTTAGTCACTATTGTGGTTTTTTGGCTTTATAGCTGGGTAGGACCATTGATTGCTTTTCTCCCTTGGCAGCTGGCAAGCTCCTTCTGATACTATGAGAGACAGTCCTCAGGGAAGAGGCTTCCAGATCAGTTCCAGGTCTAGTCCTCCAAATTCTGTGTCCTAAGTGTGCATATCTTCAGCAATAAAGTTTTACCTTCAAGTTATGAGAGGCAGCCAAGAGAAATAGCAATTACCTACATGGCCTTGTGAGTCTCTGGGACCCTCTTCCGTGACCACCAGCTCCAGGCAAGGTTGGCCATATCTTAAGGACTTTTAAGTACAAGATCATGTCATCTGCAAACAGAGACGTTTAACTTCTTCCGTTTCTAATTGTCTTTTAGTTCTTCCTCTTGTCATATTGCTTTAACTAAGGCTATTTTTATGCTGTTGTAAATGGCATGTCTTTAGTGGCTGCCTTCTCAGCAGAGTTGATTGGTATATAGAAAAACGACTGCATTTTATGAACTGATTTTGTATCTTGGCACATTGCTGAAGGCATCAGATCACAGAGTCTTCTGGAGTCTATATGATAGCATTTTTAAGCAATTGTCTTGTTTCTCAAAACCAAAAGGAAGTCAGGATGTAGCTCAATTGGTAGAGTGCTTGCTTAGCATGCAAAAAGCCCTGGGTTCAATCCCCAGCATTGCACATAATGAGGTGTGGTTGGTGTATACCTATAATCTTAACACTCTGGAGGCAGAGGAAGAGGATCAGGAGTTCAAGATTATCACTGGCCACGTAGTGAATTGGAAGCAAGCCTATAATACATGAGACTACATCTAAGAATCTTAATTAAAAAATAAAAACTCGGTCCTTCCTGTCGCGGCCACCATCGGAGAGGAGCAGCCATGGCCCTGCACTATCCCATGGCTGTGGGCCTCAACAAGGGCCACAAGGTGACGAAGAATATCAACAAGCCGAGGCTCGGGCGCCTCACCAAGCACACCAAGTTGGTTCGTGGTACGGGACATGATCTGGGAGGTGTGCAGCTTCGCGCCCTATGAGCGGCGTGCCATGGAGCTGCTCAAGGTGTCCAAGGACAAGTGCGCACTCAAGTTCATCAAGAAGCAGGTGGGCACTCACATCCAAGCCAAGAGGAAGCGCGAGGAGCCTAGCAACAGGCTGGCGGCCATGCAGAAGGCGGCGGCCAAGAAGGACCAATGCCCCCGCCACCCATCAAATAAACACTGCTGGTGGCAAAATAAATAAATAAATAAATAAATAAATAAATAAATAAATAAAAAACTCAGTGGTTAAGAGCACATGCTTCCTGTGCAGAGAACCCAGGTTGGATTCCCAGCGTCCACATGGTGATTCACAACTGTCTGTAACTCTAGCTCCAGGGGATCCAATGCCCTCCTCTGGACTTCATGGGCACCAAAAACACATGTGGTGCACAGACATGTGTGCAGGCCAATCACTCACACATAAAATACAATGAATAAATGCAAACTCCATGCTTGCCAGCTCAGTCTCTGTGAACCCATGTGAGCCCCGCTTAGCTGATTCAGTAGACTATGTTTTCCTGGCCACACCCAGTTTTACATGATACTTTAGATCAAACCCAGGGCTCCATGCACACAGTAGTACTCTGCCATCTGAACTATATCCCCAGCCTGCCTGTCTAAACTCTTGAACTCATATTGTTCCTGCATTGAAATTTTAATCTCAAACTTGGGAGACAATTTACTGGATAAAGAATTTGCTGTGCAAATATGAGGACTGGAGCTTGGATCTTCAGCACCCACATAAATCTTGGGTGGGTGTGGAAGCCCATCTGTAATCCCAGTGTGTGGGAGGAGGAGACAGGAGATCCCCAGGGCAAGCTGGGTAGCCAGACTAGCTAAATGGGCAAGCACTATGCTCCAGTGAGAGACATTGACTCAGTACACACACACACACACATGCACGCACGCGCACACGCACACACACAGAGGGAGGGAGAGAGAGAGAGAGAGAGAGAGAGAGAGAGAGAGAGAGAGAGAGAGAGAGACATAAGATCTGAATGTGTGTATTCCACACCAATGGAGCACAAATTGAAAGACTCTTTTCCCACAGTATCTGAAGGACTACTGCAAAGCTGGTTCCTCCACTATCTGGTGTGGTACTGTGTTCTCCTGGAATGCACTGTGGGTCTTCTTCTATGACCAATAAGGTGAGGGAGGGAAATGACATGGAAAGCTGAAAATAGCTTTTCCACAAGAGGGGAAATGTTGACAAGACATGGGTGGAACATCCTCAGAAGCTAGCCATAGGCTGAGGCCTCATTTGCCCAGACTTGGAAATCCTCAGCTTTGTGCCCTTGCTCCCAGCCTGCGTGTGCTGAGCGCTTGGCCCACTGGCTTGCACTCAAGTCCCTATGTTATATCAGAGAAAGTCCTGCTTGTCTTTACCCAGGCAGAAACCTGACTTTCTAGCCACCCCTATCCTGTCTAGTTGGGGTAAGACTAGAACCAGCCAGTCCTGAAGGATAAGATCACACCAGCCTGAAGCCCTGAACTCACTGCCTGAAGACTTGACCAGCTCTTCTGCCATCGACGTTGTCTCTCTAGTCCACACTGTTCCTGGACTTACTTGGGTTTCTCTGGCCCAGGTTGGCTGAAGTTTCATGTTCCCCAGGTTTCATGTTCCAGAGTACCTGGCTGAGAGCAGCCTAAGTGTCCCAGAACCAATCTTGCTTTCATGTTCCAACCTTTCTTTACCTCGGTCAGGGCATTCACACAGGTGTACAGCCTACCCTTCAGCGGGTTGTGTCATGCACAGTTTTACAGGGTGTGTAAAACACCATGGCCTCCAAGGCACACAGTCTCTCTTACCTGTTTCCTGAACCATGAGATGCCAGCATTCATTTGCAGCTTCCCTCCAAGACCCTACCACATACATCACAATCTTCCCAAAGTGACTACAGGAGAAACTGAGGCAAAGCAATGCAAATAGAAAGAGAAAGGGCATGCTTTGGGTAATTGAGAAATAATGATGTTCCTCCATTATGATGGGTTACATCCTGACAACCCATGGTAACTTGAAAACTCATTCAATACTCTGATCTACTGAGCTACAATGTAGTGAGATGTCACATACCTAGGGTAGCACTCCTTGTGATAATGACTTGTGTAAGACAATGGTCTCACCACCTCCCACTGTCCAATGTCTTTAAAGATGGCCATGCCAAAAAGTACTGACCTAAAAGAAGATTAAAATTAAAAATCTGAAGTACAGTTTCTATTGAATGCTTATGTCTTTCACGTCACCTCTAAGTCATAAAATCACACTTAGAGTCCTCCTAGATAAAATAGACCTATTTTATCTTGCTTCACCTTAGTCCTTCACTGTCCTCCTACCCCAAGAATTTGTGTGTAGATCCAGAAAACCTTTAAGGCATTCTGTAGGAAGTACACTTGTACACAATATTTCTATAAAAAGACAAGAACAGGCTCATTTTCCAGAAGAGCCTTGGTTTATAACTATTGTACAGGTGTCCAGACAATTCAACATTTGTCCCAGACAGTGCGTTATACCATCAGCCTACCTGTAAGCTCAAATGCGCCTGCCCGGGTGCTCAGGGCCACTCCTTTGGGGAGTTGTCCTTGGCAGAGCTGCTTGTGTTCTCCTCCTTTGCCCTTCTACCCTTTCCTAATCCTTTCTCTAGATATTCTAAATTCTAGAGGGGAGCCCCACCTGAATGTCTAAGATGTTAACTGCTGAATAACCTTTTCCCATTTACAGAGGCCAGAACATCTGGTGACCTTTGTACAGGTTTGTCTTTGGTCTTCCGTTCTATGTACCTGACAATATTCATCTTATAAACCAACGTGAGGTTCAACTTGCAAAGAAGCATATGTCTATCCACAAAGAACTATAGTACTCAATGGCCACGTGGATGATCTCCTCAGCAGTGCCCACAGCTGGCTGCTTATGTTGCCCAAAGGGACCCTGAGGACTTTGTTTTCCACCAAACATCTGTGTCTCAATCTTGCACTGTCCCCGCTCTAGGCTAAAGAGAAGTGCATGGGTACCTTTGGGGAACCCCAGAGCCCAGTAGCCAGACTTCACACCAGCCAAGCCATCATGGCCATTTACCATGTCACTTAGGTTCAAGGCAGGATCAAATTCAAGTTCCCTGGCAACAGATCAATATCTCAAAGAAATGGGGCTTTACCAACATGGATGTGAAAGTCTGAAGACATGGCAGTTGAAGGGCCATTCATCTCCAGTGGCTCTGGGGTCAAATAAATCTCCAGTTGTGATCTGCTGGGCAGGTTGTGAGTCCTGGCCTTATGGGTGCTTTCACTGCACAGCCCCTCCTTCATCATGCTCACCAATAAATGTTACATCCTGTCCAAAAACAAGTAAAAAAAAAAAAAAGAAGAAGAACTGTAGGTGCTAACAGCAAGGGGCGGGGGGGCCACTGAAGTGTCCCAAAGAAGAACAAAGGAGACACACTCTGGGTGACAAAGTCCTTCTCAACAGACAGCCACCTTGAGGTACAAGTCTTTTTCCTCCCTAGAGAGGTCCTGTGTGCCTCCAAGCTCCCTGAGATAGAGCTGTAAGGGTGAGTTATGACCTTCCATCACTTCAGGGTCAGAATAAACTGGATTCCTCCTGCTAATTCTTGTCTCATGAACACTGCCCTTCAAGAAGCAAGCCGAGAGGATCCTAGCCCGATAACACAGAGAGACTGAGAGAAGGCAGCATCAGCTGGTTGCCCAGTAACACAAACATAAACATCATTCAGCTAAGCAGTTACCATGTGTATACACTATATGCAAGTGCTCTGTGTATGCCTATGCTTTTCACACACATTGATGACTGGGCACTGGAAACCCAGACCCAGCTTTGGGGACATCGGATTTGGATTCATCTGCATACATAGCCAAGCAAACTTCTACTCTATTTATTGTTCCTTAAGAACTCTTGTTATAAACCTGGCCTATTGTGATAAGAGAAGCCCTGGTATCACAAAGCCACTCCTTTGGGGAGTTGTCCGGGGCAGAGATTACCTGCTTTTTCCTCCCCCTAAGGTTCTTGCCCTTTCCTAAGCCTTTTACATCACTCTTCCCCTTTTGCCCAACATTCTAAATCCTAGAGATAAGGTCACCAAAATGGTTAAGATGTTAACTGACACATAAAGTTTCATCAGTTTACAGAACCTCAAGCTTCCGGTGACCCTTGTAACACCTCTCCTCCATCTTTAGTTCTGTGCATCCACTAATAGCAAGCGTGTAAACCAAGGTACACTTTAACCTGCAGAAACATGATGTGCTGGTCTAAAAAAGAATTGCAGGAGCTAGTTTTAGGAGATGCAGACCACTATGATGAGTTGAGAAGAAGAAACAGGGTCCTGGCCTGCTCTTTCCTCCATACAGAATCCCTTTGCCTTCCTAAGTCCCACAGGTGGAGCTGAGACAAGGATGTGAGACTGTCCACCTCCTTCAGAGAAACCTTTGAATAAATCTGATTCTTTCCCACCAATTGCTTTCCCATACATTGGCCTTCAAGTGGTGGTCAGCCTGGACTTTACTGCAACAACACTGGAGCAAGTAGACAGATGGTAAGGCAAGGAATGAGGGAACGTCAAGAGTTAGATAAAGAGAGAGAAAGATGATGAGAAAGATAAGAGAAGGAAGAGGGAGAAGAGTAGGAAGATGGAGAAAGGAATGGGGAGGGCTGGGTTTTATATATAACCGTAAATCCCCGGGGCAAAGGGCATGCCTCACTCTGCCATACTGAAGTGATCTGCCACCCACCCTCCAAGTGCTCCTGTCACCATCACCTTCATGTCCCAGGTCTATGTTTTTAAGCTAACTCTATAGATTTCCCAAAGACCAGCTCTCCCCAGTGCTCAATCTGGAATTAGATTGCACTGGGGATGGAAGAGGCAAATGAAATTCAGAGAGGACCATGGGCATGTTTGGTCCTGGCTCTCAGGAATTCACTTAGGAAGGGGAAGCTCCCATTCACTTGGAGAAACTAAATCACCACTATGACAGCCTCTTAGAAGCATTCTATTGTCATCCTGCCACACTGATGGGCTGGTCTTAAGTAATGAGAGCCTTTGTCTCACAGGAATTTCACAAACTACATCTCATTTTGTCTCTTACCCCTCAAGGTTGCAAGCCCTCACCTCTGTCCAATGTTAGGAAGAACTCAAATGAAGTTCCCACCTTGCAATTGTCACCTCTGTGTGGGATGAGAGAATACAAGTCTAGTTAATCATCATAATGGAATCTGGCCATCACACTCCAGTCCCTGTGGGTCCATCAGTCCTCCAGGCACCCTTGGTACACACACACACACACACACACACACACACACACACACACACACACACACACACACGAGCCCACCAAATTGGGAAGTCCTCCTTCTCCTCCCAAGGGCTCTGACCTCCACCTAATAATGAGACCTGTTAGAGATATGAATGACTTGCCTAACTAGACCACCTGAATCTACATTTCACAAGACTTCTTTCAAGGACAATCTTTATGACCATTAGCTGTCAGAAATGCTGTTCTAGGATGCAGACCCTCTGGAGAGGGTTCTGGTCACAAACAGAACTGTCTGCCAGTCTATGCTAGTCTCATTCTTTTCTGGCAATTCCTGACAACCTTCCATGACCTCACATCACTGTGTTACTACTTTGGCAGGCCCCTCAGCACTTCGACAAAGCCTCTGCAGGATTTATCAAAAATGAAAAAGGAAGGGGGTGGGGGGAGACAAAACCACCCAGTGTGATAAAATTGAGAAGTGAGAGGAAAAGAAGAGGGGAGGAAGGAAGAGCAAGGGCCCTGCTTCTTCCCCTCTGCTTCCCTGGTTCCTTCCTGGGAGACTCACACCAGGGCCTCCCATTTGTTTTCCACATGACTAAAGTGCACGGGTTCTGCCTAATCACACTGCTGGCTGCTTGGCTGCCTCTCCCCAGTTCCTCCAGCTTCCTTGGAGTCCAATGGGCCTGCAGACTTAGCACATAGCACAACTACCTGCCTTTGTGACACCCACTAAGCGGGTCCTCTGTGGTGGCCTGGCAGGGTAGAGGGCTGCTGGGTCTCCAGACGCTAGAGCATGGAAGGATCCATCCAACTCCTGGCCTGCTTGGCATGTGTCCTCCAGATGGGTGAGTTTCCCTGTTTACTCTGACCCAGAACCAAGAAGGCCTTAGCTATGGTCTTCTCCCCTCAAAACTGAGTTTGCCTACTGCCTCCTGGTCTGTGCAGAAGAAAAGCTATATATTAGAGGGCTGTGGTAACAGAGGGCTGAGGACCAAATCTTGGCCTTGTCTTGGGCTTCCAAGTGTCTTTGGGCAGTTCTCTGATTTCATGTGCCTCTGTGTTCACCACTATACAAAGGCCACATCCCTATTGTTTGCTGTGAGGGGAATAAATCCCTAGAATGAGGAAGAAACTGCCGGCTCTGGACATAATTTTGGTGTTGCTGTCACCCAGCTGCCCCAGGGACAAGGAGAGGCAAGGACGCCACAATCTTGTGGTGTGGTGGGACAGGATGAAGATGGTTCTATATGGGGAATCAGGCCAAGGACAGAGGCTGTACTAACCTGGTAACAGGAACACTGTGGGGTGAGTGGAAACTCTCCCCTGGGAACAGTACTTCTCAAGGGATGCCTGGTCTATCTGCTTCAGAATCAGGGAAGAACGTTAGTAAAAATGAAAATTCTTTGGCCCCATCCATGACCTTCAGAATCAGAATATCAGGCAGCAAGGCTCAACATTGCCAGCCACCTTCTCAGGACATGCCAATGCCCAGGGTAATTGAGAGTGGCAAGGACAAATGGCACAGACAACACTCAGAAGCCATTTCTCCCAAGCAGTCCTTTCCCCCACCCTGACCTGGGACATCGCTATCATAACCACTTCTAAACAGTGTCTATGCCATCACATGCATGACCACCATGTGCCACACGCCAACATCATAGCATTCTGAGTTGTCAGTCATCTTTCCTGGTGTGGGGCCTGGAAAGAGCTGATAGATGACCCCTGGTGTTGTGGCTCCAGTTCCTATCCTGCCATCCCACAGTGGTAGAGATGGACATCAGTAAGGGCTGTTTTTTTCCTCAGAGGATCCAACTCAGAAATCTTCCTGTGAAAGTGGGATCTAAGGGGTTAATCATACCCCAGCCTGGACTGGCAGATCTGTGAATTGCTAAGGACACAGAAATTGATATCAGGTATAAACTTCAGATACTGACCCCGGTACTCACAAGCTATGAGCAGGCCAGTTGTCTAACTCTCATAAGCCCTATAGAACTGGTTCCTGTCACCGAGATCACTGAGGCCAGGAGGAAATGGAGAGGTTGAATAAGAACGTCTTTGCTGTTGCCAGCAAGCATTGTGGGAAACTCTGCTCAACTAAGGAAGTCCTACTTAGGAGAAAGACAGAAGCAGAGCAGAACCAGAACTGCCCTGAAGACCAGGACAGAAACCAGCTATATGAACAAGACCCTGTGGTGGGCACTGATTGCAGGCCAGGACCAACCTGCAACTCTGCCTCTCCATTAGCTTAGGTGACTGGGACATGTCCACAGCCACATCACATCCACATGACTGGAGAAACAGGGTTAAGGGGCATCTCTGAAGAGAGACAGAGACTAACTGGGCCTTCTGCTCACACTCCTTAGACTCACCCATTCTGGAACCTTTTAGGCCTGTCATTAAAGGATAGACTTCCTGTTCTCCACATCTTCCTCCTCTTGATTTTTCTCCACTGACAAGCTGTTCTGACACCTACAAGGTCAAAGAGATAATGGCTAAGGTGAACAGAAGGTCAGGAGAGCCAGGAAGGACAAGGTTGGTGAACAGCATCATACTCCAACTAGACATGGCACCTGTTAGTGAAGTTTAATGACCAGGCTGAACACAGCTTTTTGCTCCCAAACCTGGCCCTCTGGGTGCCACAATGCCTGAGAGATCACTGGAGCCACTCTTGAGAACCCCCGGCTAGCATGCCCATGTTTTGAGGAAAACAGTCCCGTACAGATAACTGGGGTCTTCGGGCTGGCTCCAGGTCTACTAGAAATGTTAGCACTGGAGAGAGGGGACAGAAACACAAGTCTTTGATGGACTCCAGTTCTCACTGACATGATGCCATCCCCCCTGGAGGTTCAATCAGTCCAGCATTCACCACCCTGGCCTCAAACCATAGAGAACTATTCTATAAAGGCCACCATAGCCAGTCTGATTCTTTTTTAGTGCCATTCTTTGGCCCTTGCTGCACCAGGAGGTTCACTTTCCTGTCCGGACCATCCCAGGAGACCTTTAATGCAACCTTTACGGAAACATCAAAAGATGGTGCCCATCCTTACTCCAGCTGAAGTGACTTATTACTTCAGCTTACTTATTACACAAACTGATAAGCAGTAAGTGTGACTGTGTCCAGCACCTCAAAGATGGTCAACACAGACTCCCTGCAAAGTCCCACCTCCTTTCTCAAGTGACTGGGACTGGTGGAAATCTTTGGCCAGCTGCGGCCAAAGCAAAGGTTTCCCAGTCTGATCCAGTTTCGACTCTCCCTGCTCACTTTCTGCAGCTGGGTTCCTCTCCCTTCCTACTTCAGGGAGCCTCTGGAATAGTGAATTAAATTATCCCAACCACATCACAATTATGAGGGTGTGGTCACTTTGATGGGCATATGGGGAGCATCAGGGGACCACGTGGTATACAGCTGCAAAGAAGCTGTAAGACATCTTGTCTAGCAGCTGTTTGCTGGTTAGTGAGTGGCTTACTTTTAAGTACCTAAAAGGTTTTAACTAGACATAGTTCTAAAATATTTTATGGACTGTCAATTTTACCCAAATCTGGCTTTAAGATTTAGGTGTTTTTTTTTTCTTCTTTTTTTTTTCTTAATTGCTGTTTTTGTTGTTTGAGAGTCTTATCATATAATCCAGTTTGGCTGGGACTTACTATTCAGCCCAGGCTGGCCTTTCATTTAAGATCTCCCCGCGTAAGCCTCCTAGGGACTAGGACCAATTTTAGAAGCTGGGGGAAGACAATACCAGGTGGGCACTCATGACTGTGTCTACAAGAGGGATGGTGTCATGGCAGTGAGAACTGGCATACCCAACCAGCCAGAATTTTAGACCCAGTCACTTGAGTAAACATCCTGAAACAGTATTTCATGGAGGAGCGAGCAAGTCAACACGTCTCACAGTCAATTTCAGAGCCAGGGCCGGAGCCCCTGACTCTCCATTCAAGGGACACCATTGAAACGAGACAACATTGAGGATGATGAGCTTTCATCCATGTGTACCTGGTACACAGCCTGATGCAGGAGCTTGATGAGTCAGAACCCTCAGGATTTATTCCTCCCTGGAATGGCACTATAGGTTGGTCACTTCAGCTCTAGGGTATCTTTTAGCAGAGCACCTGTCACCCAGCCTGATACAAGGTCCTGGTGAGTCATAGCTCTACAGCTTTCCTCCTGTAAACAATGTTTTTACTATATCACTTCTGCTTTGTGATTTCACTGCTTCTGTGGACTCCTTCCAGGCTTGGTGAATGTCAGCCGCTGTTCCTTGCTACCTTAAATGACCTTACAAACTGAAACCACTTCCTAGCTCTTCCGTTTATATTTTCCTTACCAGAGCTGGAATGGTCACCTAGGTTCAGCTATGCCAAAGCTGGCATGCTGTCACCATTCTTGGTGACCCACCACTGGAGGCAGACAGATACTCTGGGCAACAAGAAGAAATGTGGGCTTCCCAGTGACCCCTGGAAGTTGCCAGGCACAAGGCAGGAAGAGAGACTCCAGAAAGTGTCACATTCCAAGTTCAGGAGTCATTCTTACCACTTCTTAGCAGGCAGTCAGGAGCCGCCAGAGGCAATGGTAAATGTCACCGGATGCCAGGAGCTAGGACCTCTGCCAAAGCAAATGTCTTTGTTCTCTGGACAACACCTGCTAAGGGCTGCTCACCTTCACCTTGAATCCTCTGGGCAGGCCCATCCAAAAGACTCTGCCTAAGAGAGAGTCACTCCTTTGAACCCACTCAGAAAGTGAGTAAGAAGAGCCAATGGCAGCCAAGATGGAGCCTCTGATGGAGGGGTCTGTATGTTAGAGCAAACTCCACCCGGGCCTGATGTTCAGATCACATTTTAGAATACAGAGCTGGATGGAACTCACAGAGGTGTGTTGCCTGGCATTAGAGTAACTAAGTTAAGCCTCTATTACCATTTTCTCATGGCAAAGCTAATTGAAGTAACATACCCCCAGCATGCCTCCCCTGGCAGCAGAGCCCTCACTACAAGCCCGCATGGGATTCGGGCTGCCCCTGTCCACTTTGGGCATTGCTGTGGTATTTCAGAGTTCACCTTGGCAGTGGCTAGCTAGGGGACTTTCCCCCCAAACTTCAAAGCAAAGGTGTATTTCTTTTCTTGCAAGCCCCCTCCCCTTCTAGAGACTTTTACCTTTAAAACCTTAAATGTTACTATCGACGGCCACAGGCACAATGAGCAATGAGCAGGTGAAGAGCCAGTGGGGAAGCCTTGTAAACCTCCTGTGTGAGCTAAGAGGCTTCTGAATGTATCACTCGGTCTGTGTAGAAGGCTGGGGAAGTAGCAAGGATATGCTATATTTTACTGCATCTTAAAATAGTGCATTAAAATCCAAAAAAGGGGAGGCCTGGTGGTGTTGGTGACACACACCTTTAATCCCAGCACTTGGGAGGCAGAGGCAGTCAGATCTCAGTGAGTTCGAGGCCAGCCTGGTCTACAAAGCTACACAGAGAAACCCTTACTTGAAAAATAAATTTAAAAAAAAATACAACATTAAAACACTACTGCAGCCTTTAAAAAAAAAAAAGCTGTTTTTTTTTGGACTTTAGAATTGTTTCTATGTGGCTTATTTTATTTTTGTTTAATCAAATAAACAGAAGATTTTCCCATGGAGAATAAAAGAGACTATTTTACAACTGTTCTTAAGCAACTGAGCCTGGAGGTTAAGGTAAGAATATAAATACGGGAGGCAAAACCACCAGGAGCAAGACAAAGGCTGTTACTAGTTGGTTACCAACTGGCCTTGCCAAGTCACTTTGGGCTCTACAAGTCCTAGTTCCCCTTCTCTCAAACGGGCCAATGATGACATCTCATGGGGTTGTTGTGTGTTTTAAATGAGATGAGGAATGACCCCCCAAGAAACTCCCTGTCTTCAGTAGTTTGACCTGCATGTCCCATCACATTTTCTCTGCCTCTATGATGCCCATGCCTCATCCTTTCTTTTTCCAGTTTTTTGAGACAGGGTTCCATGTGTCTTGAACTCCCTATGTAGCTTAGAGTGGCCTGGACTCCCAATACCCCTCTTCCTGAGTGCTGTGGGTGTAGGCACACACTGCCATGTCTTCTAGGTGTCATACCTTATGGCCTGGTTTTCCTGTTCCTTATGCACAGACTGTTGCCCCAGGTCTTAGTGGAATTCCCTACATTCTCTGGGCTCTGCACACATGTACCTCTTCTCTGATGGACTCTACAACTCCTGCCCACTATACACAATCCCTGTATACTCTCTACAGAAGCCCCCATCCTCCTGACTGCCTGACCCCTTTCATCCCAGGGTGCAAGGGAAAGACACCATAGCCAGGTTTGGGACACAAAGAAGAATATTCTGACGTGGGTGATTCCACAGAGAACAGGGGTTGAATAGGAGGGAGCCGGTGAGTGAAAGTGGGCTGGGAACCATGTTCAGACAAAGGCAATATTGTTTGTATCCTTTGGTAGGGCACCTGGCAGAGTAAAGCCTAATTACATGTTCACTGATCTTTCTCCATCTAGCTCCAGCAAGCTGATAGGGTATCCTGTTCATCTTTGTCTCCACAGTTCATAGGCCAGCACCTGGCACAGACTTCGGAAGTATCCAATACACATTTTCTGGATTGATGAATGCACGATAGCAGACAATACATGGGCAATCAGTGCCTGACCCCAGGAGCCTGAAAGACACAAAGATCAAACAGGCTAAGGTCACAGAGGATAGGAAGCACAGGGAAACTGAGGTAGGGGCTGAGGGTGCACACCCATAATCCCAGCTTCTAGGAAGAGGAGGTAGGAGGATTGTAAGTCCAAGGCCTGTTTGCACATGTAGTAGGACTGCATCTCAACAACAAAATCAGAAGGGCATAGCGGTGTATGCCTATAGTCCAGCACTTGAGAGGCTACAGCAAGGGACTAAGTTTGAGTCAGATTGAAATGAACAGTGAATCCCAGGCCAGTTTGAGCTATATTGTCAGAAAGACAGACGACAGACAGACAGACCTGATGAGGCTTTCTTCAGCTGGAAGTACTGACTGGATGGGCGCCATCTTCAGTTTTCTCATATTTTAAAAGCAGCCCTTTGATTACTAACAACTGAACAAACAAGTTCTTACTAGGGATAGATGTCAAGCCCTCTACTTGTCTTCAAACATGTAATTCAACTTGTCCAGAGCAAAGAGATTAAGCCAGGAAAAAAAAAAAAGCAGGTGTTATGAAAAAACAACTGTGGTTTAACTTGATGGTCTTCTGGCTGTGTGCCCACAGCAGGCAGGACTCAATTGGAGGTGCAGCACCCCAGCCCAAGGTGCACAAGAACGCACAGCACTCTGCAGGAGCCACACTAGGGCTGCCTGGGGCAGGGTTTGAAGGGAAAGGCAAAAGGAGGAGGGGCAGGAAAAGGATCCAGCCTCTCCCATCAGGAAAAGGTAGTGAGAGTAACCAGGGAGCTCCTGCCAGCGCCAGCATGGGCATGTACATGCTCTTGCGGCAATGGCAGGTCTGGAGTGCTTCCGTGCAGGAGTAACTTGTCCATCCACAGGTGTATGGGCTCCATGGGAGATGGGTCACCTATCAGTGGTGTCTTGAGGGTATTCCTACCCAAGAAGTCAATACAGCTAACTGGCCACAAAGAGTGCTGGGCTTAACATTGGGGAAAACTGGCTTTTTCTCTTTCCATCTTGCCTTCATTTACACATTTCTTTTTTTTGTTTTCAGATATTTTTATTTGAATTAGAAACAAGATTGTTTTACATGACAATCCCAGTTCCCTTCTCCCTCCCATCCAACAATCTCTGTCCTGTCTTTCGCCTCTCTGATGCTTTCAGAGCAGATGGCATGGTGCATATAAAGAAAGGAACTATGTATAATACAATTCTAATTATTCCCTGTAAAGGTCCCTTTTGTGCACTGTGCCCCAGGGCACTGGCTAGGCAGGCTCAGCTGCCTGTCTCCTCTTGGGGAGGTACCACCCCGGGATTAGCCTCTGAGGCTGAGCACCTGCACCTTCAAAGTCACAGCAACACAACAACACAGGGCCTTGTGGTTTGCCAGCACTGGGTGAACTGGAGGCAGGGCTCAGCTTCCAACCCTTAGCACATTCATAAGACTATTCACTGGGTAGAAGATAGGACAAGTGAGTCTAATGGCCCTTGCTCAGAGCAAGAAGGCAATGCAGTGCCCACTACTCTGGTCTTTCCTGAACACTGGCCATGTAAGAAGCCAGCCCAGGACACAGTCCTCTTGGGCTGACCCCGGTCCTAAAGGAATTGTTCCTACCACTCAACACGTGTGCATCAAAGCACTGTCCTCTCCCAGGGCCCCGGTTTCTCCTCTACAAATGAGACTGTTAGCAATTTTAGATGAATCCACAGCTTCACGCCTTCAGGGCACTAATATGCAGGCTGTGGATCCAGGAGGGTCTGACTTGAACACTGGCTTTGCCTCAACCTAGCTGTGGCCTCAATCATTTAACTTCTTTGTGCCTCTGTTTATTAAAATGTAACAGGTATCTATGCTTATCTCTAGGATCGCTTGTGAAAACTAGAAGAGATGCTCTGGGGGATTTGCTCCACACAGAGGCGCACAGTGAGTGATTTTTATCATCTTAAAGATCTTGTAATCTTAGGATATTAGTGTTTCAGCAGCTACACGTTTCTGGTGGGGAGAAATGCTAAAGAGTTGTGCCCATCACTAGGTCACAAGCCATGAATGAGGCAAACCGCCCCAAGGAATGGTCTGGAGAAATCTCCATCCCATCCCCTTTACCTTAGTCATGGTCTAGGGAGATGCCTCTAGTCAGGAAATGCGGATCCAGCGCAAGGGAACTGAGTCTTAGTGTTTGCAGCCCTGTTGGGGGGAGGGGGCGTGGTCAGGGAGAGGAGATGTCACCAGAGGCCAGGGACCGAGTCTCCCTGGTCTAGGTCTGATGTGTCCCTGGCCGGCAGGTGCACCGGAGCAGCGCTGGTCCATGCAGGTACCTGCCGAGGTGAGCGCGGAGGCGGGTGAGGCGGCGATGCTGCCCTGCACCTTCACGCACCCGCACCGCCACTACGACGGGACGCTGACGGCTATCTGGCGCGCGGGCGAGCCGTACGCGGGCCCGCAGGTGTTCCGATGCACCGCAGCACGCGGCAGCGAGCTGTGCCAGACCGCGCTGAGCCTGCAGGGCCGCTTCCGCCTGCTGGGCAACCCGCGCCGCAACGACCTGTCACTGCGCGTCGAGCGCCTCGCCCTGGCGGACAGTGGTCGCTACTTCTGCCGCGTGGAGTTTGCAGGCGACGCCCACGACCGCTACGAGAGCCGCCACGGGATCCGGCTGCGTGTGACCGGTGAGGCGGGCTAGCTGTCGAGGGGCGTGGGGCCCAGCTTCCCCGCAACCCTGTCCTGAGAGCGTACTGGGTGCTGGCCTCTGAGAACTTGGTAGAAATGCAGAATTCAGATTCCAGGAAAGGCTGGGCAGGGGCTGGTAGTTAGTGTTCCGATGCTCATAAACACCGGTAGCTGGCAAGGAAGGAGAGAAAAACAAGCAGCCAACAATCTCAAAGATGGCAAGGGGTGCAGTAGGAGGCACGCCACCTTGCCTGAAGAATTTCTCACCCCATCCCCACCACATCCCTTGTTCCTAGAACACTGCTGCAACTGGCACCCTCCCTGCATCGTGACCATTGGGTGAGCATCAGCTGCAAAAAGCCCAGTAGTCTAAGCAACACACAAGCATTTAGTTTGCCAAATCTCAGGGATCCCATAAAACAAAGGCAATTATGATCACCCGTTTACACACAGAAAAACTGAGGCAAAGAAGACAAATGGCTTGCTATGACCACGGCTGCAATAGGACCCAGGCAGCCTGGAGCCCAGGTGTTCAGCTCTTCTCTGGGCACTTCCCTAGCCCAGCTTGGGGTCGCTACCCCTTACCAAGCCGCCGCCTCTCTCACGCTTCCGGGGCCCTGTCCTCTGCCTGGTGACCCACGCCGGTCTTCTTCCCCCCGCAGCTGCGCCCCGGATCGTCAACATCTCGGTGCTGCCAGGCCCCGCTCACGCCTTCCACGCGCTCTGCACCGCCGAGGGGGAGCCTCCGCCTGCCCTCTCCTGGTCGGGCCCCGCCCTGGACAACAGCTCGGCTGCCATACGGGGCCAGGGTCACGGCTACCAGGTGACCGCCGAGCTGCCCGCGCTGACCCGGGATGGCCGCTACACGTGCACGGCAGCCAATAGTCTGGGCCACGCGGAGGCCAGCGTCTACCTGTTCCGCTTCCACGGGGCCCCCGGAGTCTCGACGTTGGCTCTCCTGCTGGGCGCGCTGGGCCTCAAGGCGCTGCTGCTGCTTGGCTTTCTGGGTGCGCGCGCCACCCGCAATCGACTAGGTGGGTGCATTCCAGATTTGGGTGGGTGCCAGGGGGAGGACAGGGGCTCTCTCTCCTTTCTGGCGGACTACCTGGCATGGCACATCAGAACATCCTTTCTCCAATTGCACCAGCTCAGTTCCTTCTCTGCCTGGAGCCCCGGAGGTGGGACCTGAGGCTCTTTGCAATGAGCTGTGGTTCTGCAAAGTACCTTGCTTTTGGCAGAGTCAAACAGACTGTCACCCATAGCAGTTAACACCATACCACAAATCTGTGTCCCATAAACGTCAGGCCTCAGGCTTCCCCTTACATTGTAACTTGCATCTTGAAGTACTGAGGTTATGCACCACCATGCTGGGGACTCAAACACGCCAGGATGTGATTCCCTGCCAGCGCGAAGGGGAGACTTTTGTCCAAAGAGCTTTGCAGTAACCTACCCCCCACCCCCGACTCACCCCGGAAACCGTAGAAGGCAGAGGACATCATGCTATTCTGAGGCCTTAATAAGTGAGGTGAGAACTAAGTCAAAAACTGTAAGGGCACATGAACTTGGAAGACACGAATGGCACACCTGGCTGGGGAACTCAACCTCTTTTAGAAAGCCTCTCGGCCTGCTGTCCCTGACCTTGATGGGACATCTGTTTGATGAGCACCCCGAGGGTGCTTCTCAGAGCCTTTCTGTGCTCCCAGACCAATAACATTAGCCTTGAACTCTCCAGAGACAAAGAGCTGAATTGGTTTCAGTGCCCCAGCTGCTAAACTTGCTGTGATCCTGCCATTCTTACTGGTTTCTCAAACTTAAAAGATCATGTTGTGTTTCAGGGTCCTCCCTCACAAAGGCAGCTTTGCTCTGTTGGACCCACAAGTTAACTCCTATTCATCTATCAGATTAAAGCTTCACAGTCACTTCAGCTAGCTGCCTGTTGCACATTTCCTGGGGACCCCTTCTCACAGTGGGGTGGGTAGGTTGGAGGCTACAGTAAAAAATCACACATGCTCTTTCTCTGTGTCCCTCACACAGATCACCTGGTCACACAGGACACCCCTCCACAGTAAGTACAATTACTGCCCTTCCCACCCACCCCTGCCTAGTCTCATTGGCCCAGGGATGCCAGTTTCTCACAACTGGTATCAAGAGGAGAAAGAACAGGCATAGGGCAAGGTTAGGGTAGTAGGACCAGGCCCTGCATCATAGCCAAAGCACCCTGCCCTTCCATCCAGCACACCATTCTTGGGACAGAGTAGGCCAGGAAAGCTTGTTACCCTGACTCAACACACAAGAAGCTTGGTGTCCATGACTATAAAAGTTAATACCACCAAGCTGTTTCCCTTTGCTTCTCCCAGCATTCTAGAAAAGCTAGCCCTATAAGGATGCCATTGTAGGAAGACTGGTTCTCCCAGGTTTACTGCCACTTCCCAAACAAATTCACCAAGAACCTGGCTTAGATAAGAGATCTAGAAAGACATTAACCCAGGGTCCATTCTTTCCTCTTTGGTGTCTACCCTAGTAAAGGCCCATGTTGAAGGAGAAAGAACTCCATGCTAGAGCACTCTGCCTGGTGCTGGCCGAGGTACCTGACTCTTCCCAGCTGCCTGCTCAAGTCTTGACAAACTGTCATATGTGCGTTCCTTTTATTGGTGCCACAACAAGGCCAAAGTCACAGCACTACCTGTAGTTCACTCACCTAATACTTAATGAACATCTACTGTATGACAGGCAATAATCTGGATGCTAAAGAGACAGAAAAAAAAAAGGTGTACAGTTTTTCACAATCATGTAGCAAGACCATCTGAGATCTTTGAGTTATAACAGGACTTGAACCTGGTGAAGAAGCAGAGCCCCGGTGTGTGGCCAGTTGGCTGTGACTCCTTTAGGTCAGAATATTTTCTCTGAAGACACAGCCCCAAAGAGACTACACCTAATGTTGGAGCCTAGGGTGGCCAAGGTAGTAGGGATATGTACCTCAGGAGTGGAAATTGCAAGTAGAAAAGTCAGGTGGGATGTGGGAGGGAGGGAGGCAGAGAAAGGGAGGGAGGGAGGGAGGGAGGGAGGGAGGGGGAGGGAGGGAGGGAGGGAGGGATATGTGGGGTGGGCTGGCAAGGTTGGGGGACACTCTGAGTGCGGTGGAAGTCAGAATGCTTTGGGGTCCTGTGTGAGAGCTCACATTTGAACGGAGGGGTCCTGGAGGGAGACTCAGAAGGAGGCTGCTGTTGCTTCTGTCCTGACATCACCAAGGGAAGAGGCTCTCTGAGGGTAAGGGAGGAGAAGAGGACACTCAAGTTTGGAGCCAAACCCTGGTCACAGAGATGGGAGGGAAGAGGAGAGTGAGGGAAAGGTGTGTGCTGTGCTTAGAACAGCTGAGGGGAGGTTGGAGGTGTGGGTGTCTGGAAAGCAGTCAGCCCTGGGGACATTGGGGACATGGAGCTGGTTTTGAAGCCCCTGACAAAGTCACTTTGTAGGAAATGATGAGCATGGTTGGAGATGCTGTCACCTACGACATCTTCCTGTCCTATATTAATCAGATTTGCTGCATCTGGCTCCACTGCCTCCTATATGGTGTTTTCCTTGACCTGTTACTAGGACAGCTTGGGAAGTCAAGGACCTCGCCAAATATTGGGTGGTAAGTCAATTGTCTCCTGTCTGCAGGTCTCAGGTTCATGAGTCCAATTATGAAAATCTGAACCAGATGAATCCCCCAGGCCACCAGCTGCCACGGTTTTGCTCTGAGGAAATCCTTGGCCATCACCATCCAATCATGCACCATGAGAAATGAAGAACAGTACTGGACTAGACCTGTATAGCTCCTAATTCCCAGGTTTCTTGGCAGCTGTGGGCAAGGCAACTTCTAGGGGATCCAGGACCCTGCTCACAGAGGTTCAGAGTCCTGCAGTATTATGCCAGTGGAGCCAACAACCTGGATGTATATGTATATGTATATGTATATGTATATGTATATGTATATGTATATGTATATGTATATGTATATCCACCTGAGCCTCAGCATGAAACTTCTGGGAAAACTGCCCCCCCCTTTTTTTTTCTTACTTAGAACTATAGTAAAGCAGACAGGAAACTAGCCATAAGGTCTGGAGATCCAGGTTCCAGCCTACTCTGACTGACACCACAGGACACTTTCTTCACATCTCTGAGACGCAGCTGCTCCATGACTGGTCAGCTTGTCAGGAACTGAGGAACCCGTAGATCTGAATGGGGCCTTTGGACATGCAGAACTGAGATAAGTGTGGCCCTGCTCAGCCTTTGGGGAACAAAGCACTCCAGGGAACAAGCCTGGGACTAGAGCTGTGCAAACTGCTCAGAGGAACAGCAAGGCCTGGAAACTTGATAGCAAGAAGAGGCCTGGAGCCTCCTGAGATCTCCACAGTAACTGCCACAGCCCTCTGCTCAGCTGTGATCATATCAGCTGATCCACACTGCTTTGAGCTGGGACCCACCAGGAGAAGGAAACCGAAGACCCATTGCCTCAAAGCATCCGAAAGCCTTATGTCAAGAACTGGGAGACTTGAAGGGACCCTAGGTTCTAGTGAATAAGGCAGCTGTGGCTCTGACCTCTCTCTGCAGGGTAACCCTCCTAGGATGTGCAAAGTCCAAGAGCACTGGCAATTTCTCCCCACTTGTCCGAGTGTGGCCAGGTTAGCCTCAAGAGAAGTGCTTTCCTTATTTATACTTCAGTGTTCATTTGCTGATCCTATTGAAGAAGAGGTATACTTGGGACCAAGTAAGCACGAGACAGGAGACTAAAGAGACCATATTTTTCTGGAGGCCATCTCTATAGTTTGAGGGCAGTGGGCTTCCAGGCTTTCCTTGGTACCAGAGCCTCAGCCAAGGCAAATGAGTGATGACAGCTCATAGCTATCTGTAAGTTATATAGGATCCAGCAAGAGCAGCTAAGAGATCACAGTTGACATCTGGACCTCCCTGCAGAGGGGAGCATTAGTGCGTCTCCAGCAAGAGCCTTGGGAAAAGATAGGGACATGGTTACAATGTGGATTAGCAACTGTTTTTATATCCAAGAGAATTATATGAATTACTGCTTGTTTCTAGCCAGCTTTTCTAACTTAAATTATCCTGTTTCTCCTTAACTTCATTTGTCTCTGGACTTTTTAGCTTTCTTTTTTCTATATATGTTTCTTTCCATCTTACTCTGTGGCTGGCTGGGTGGCTGGGTGGCTGTGGGCTGACACCTGATGTCCTCCTCTCCTCCGTTTTTTGGCTCCTCATTCCCTTCCCTAGACTCTCCTCCTTTTTAATCTCTCTGCCTGGCAGCCCCACCTTTCCTGCCTAGCTATTGGCCTGTTCAGCTCTTTATTAGACCAATCAGGTATTTTAGGCAAGCAAAGTAACACAGCTTTACAGAGTTAAACAAATGAACACAAATGAATGCAACACATCTTTGCATCATTAAATATCCCATAGCATCAACAAATGTAACACATCTTTAACTAACAATCTACAATATCTATCCACAGCTTGGGGGATTCCAAATCTACCTTTAGTGTCCACAAACCTCAGGCTAAGCAGGAACTGTGGCACATCAACACCAAAGGCAGATTTCCAAGGCAGACCCTGAGCAAATCCAGGTTGGGCTCTGCCAGACACCCTTGCCTCTCAGCACCTCAAACATTTCTGTTCATCAGGTACCTTGTGAGCCTTTGTTCAACTGCAAGACTCTCCTCCTGTGGGGGTCAAGGCCCTCCTCCTGCAGGGGTCAAGGCAACCTTACAGCTGTTTCAGCTATCAAGAACTCTTGTATCTGATGGCCTCCCCCATACATACTAATACTTAACCACCAAACCCCCAACACACAAATTTTCTCTTTGAAACTAGAGGTCTTAGCATTGTAACGAAGTTTTTTTAAAAAAAGATTCTCAACATCACAAATCAACTAACTTAAAAGTTCTGTTAATGTGATTTATGTTTTAAAGGCCTGCCAACCAACTTGCTGAAAACAATGGGACAGGCTCAGCATGGATAAATCACAATGTCCTTTATTTACAGAATTTCACTTAACTAATTCTCACGTCTTCCAGTTTCTCACCATTATACAAAAATGTGTCCTTCATACAAGCATGGAAAATATTCAACAATGAGTAAGAAGTAAATATGTCAGAGTTAATGACCAAAATAAATCTGTGGTTTTAAAGGTCACACTAGACAGGCCAACAGGACTGTCAGTACTGACCTCCAATAGAGATGGTCTTAAACCACTGAAAGAAGTATCCTCAGTGCTCAGTGGTATTACATGATACACTAAAAATAGGTTAGAACCAGCATTCCTTACCACTTTCAGTACTGAAACAGGAGTAGCACCAATTTTTTTCAAGTTATTCTCAAGAGGAATGAGAATGAGGGACCTGTGCAGAATGAAGGACACTAAAAAAGCATGGGGCCTGTCCCTGGTCACATGACCCCTTGTGTGCTCTAAAGCGGGAGTGTCCTGGTGGAGCTGAGGAATCTGTTCAGGGCCCAGCTCTAAGTCAAGCGCCTCACCTACCATGTTCAGCTACTACCTCAAAGTAAGCTGTGAAGTTAGCTCAAACTAAAGAACAGGGATGGTGTTCAGGATGTACTACAGGATGAAGTTCAAAGAGCCTGATCATTGGGCACTGACTGTTACTTAAAGGGGTCTGCCATTTAACTCAGTGCTATGTTAACATGCCAACCACAGAACACAATGGGAGCTGATACTGCCCAAGTAGGTATTAGAGGGATTTGCACTGCCTGGCCTAAAGGAGTGTGACAACTCTGGAGCAGGGACTAGGATAAGGTGGAAAAAGCACCAAATACAAGAAAGGCAAAGGTGTGTTGTCTCTCTGCACCTGCGAATGCTGGCTGAAATGCTGCTAATCCTTGGCACAGACAGCAGTGTGCACTGATTTGGGCACTTTGCCCCAAAGCAGTTTTATTGGGTATCATGTTTGAAGAATACGAAGAATTCTGGGCGTGTAACCTAGAGAGGACTAAGGGGTAGTAGGGGCAGAAGAGTTTAGAGATGTGACAAGTGGAAATGTCTCAAGGTATACTTAGAGAAAGAGAACAGGTCCTGCCTGGTTGTTCCAGGCAGATCCACAATCAACAGGCAAGGACACCAGGAACAGTTCTGGCTCAAGACAAGCAGAACCAGAGAGAGCCCTGGCATAGCTGAGGCTGGGCTAGCTGTGAGCTCCAAGACGCTGGCCAGGTAGAGAAGTTGAGGGTCTCCACTTAAGAGATTGAAGTATTTAATGTGCCCTCATTCTATCCATGATTCTAGACATTGGCTTCCACTTCAGAAGGAATTTTTTTGAATAAATGAAAACCAGTATCAGCACTTTGATTCAGACAAAGCTTAGGCACACCAGAGCCTAGACTGGTTGGCGTTAGTGGAGTGTGTACACTTCACATCTGACACCTAAGAACCAAAAGACTTGGGCACTATCCAGGAGAGATGGATGCTTAATCAACAAGACACCAGTCATGTTTAGAGGCAAGGTCAAGTGTGTAAGAACTTTAGAAATGTGTACAGCCACAAATACATGTGTCACAGCCACGATCACACTGTACTGACAGCCACAGGACCTCTCTGCAGGTACGGCCTCTGCCTTCACGAGCAAGGAGATGGAGGGTCAAAGCAACATCTCTGCCCCACATGTGCACTCTGAGGAGGGGAGCGATGACTGGAGAGGCAGAGGCACTTCCATGGAGACCAAAACCTCCCTTCTGTTCCTGGAAAGCACTAGATGTCATGATGCAGTAGGCTCTAAGCCTGTTATGGTCCACCTTCCGCACTGCTCAAGCCTTGGTTTTGTGTGTTGAGAAGGAAGTCAAGTGCTCATTGCTGTCTCTGGTACCATGGCTTTGCACTCTGAAAGCTAACCATTGTCCTAGGAAAGCCTGGTTCATCCTTCAGGCAGCAAGCCAGCCTGTCTGCAGGCAGCTTTCTTTGTTCTGCATTATTTAATATTTTTAAAGCACTTAACCTAGTGCTTCTCATAGAATCTGAGGCAAATAGCTTTCAGATGTTAAGCAACGATGAAAAAGCAACACTTGTACTGACCAGTTACAAAGCCAAACATATTTAATCAGGCATAAAAAATCTACATTAGCCTTCAATTCAGATTCACCAATTATAATCAAAAGTTGATTTTATTGTTTATACATTTTACAGACAAAATTTACAAATATTATAAACTTCCAAAATTAATTGATTCTCTAAAATGTACACTCTAACATTTCACATTCTCGGATACTGGTAACTTCGTTCTCCTCAGAAAAATCACACAAGCACAGTATTTCCTGGTCACAGAATCACTACTGCTTGTTTAACTGTCTGCAGCTTCTGAAGTTTTCTTCTACTCAGAGTGAAGATGACTGATTTGGGAGACAGAGAGAAGCAAAAACAAAGAAGGCTGAGACATATCCCTATACAATGACACTTTGTGCCACTGAATAGGGATGATCTTTATCAGTGTTCCAAGGCATGTCAACTAGGCAGAGTTATTCTTCCAGTAAGAGTTCCTGCAAGCGTCCAACGAAGGGAAAGCAGCCCACTAACAGGCTATTCCCATCCTTACTCAAGGCGCTTGGTGGCCATCCAGAGATTTTTATAGATATTTCTGAGCCATGACCCATAAGAACAAAGATATATTTTAAACTGAACAAACAAAATTGGTTTGGGGCCATTTTTGAGAATTAATATGATAGAAGTCAAATTTCTAACTCCTGCATGAAGTGACATGAGCAAGAGATGTCATAAGAACAAAGCAATGTGTCAGACAGGTTTTGGCAATGCGGACTGTCAGCAGTGACAGAAGGCACAGAGCTACTTGCAAAAAGCCAGATTTCTGAAATTGCCCTGACCTGGCCTCTTCTCCCTGGCTATGTGTTCAACATGTCCATGAGTTTCACCCAAACTTACCCAAGAGAAAACAAACAAAGACCCCCAGTGTCCCTTGAGAGTGGGCCTGCAGAGAGCTCTGGCACATATCAAGAGTTGGGAACTTCCACACAGACAGAGCCAATAAAATGACGTGAATGAGGAGCCCCAAGGGAACACAGTGCTCGCCGGTTGCAGCATCACTGTTGTTGTGTGCCCACTACACACCTGTGCACAGCAGCTGTCAGTGCACTGGGTGCCACATCGGTTCTGAAAGGCACACTTCCAGAGAACATGCAGTTGAAAAGATGTCCACTGTGGTCAGGGTTACATGGCATGTCTTCAGTATGACTCATTTTAATTGATTTGCTTTGCTTGTCCAGACACTTGCTATGCACCCAACACGACTTCACCCTTGTGATCCTCCTGCTTCAGCCCCCAGAGTGCTGAGATTACAGGCGTGCACCACTGTTCCTGATTCGATTCAGGGTACCATAACCACTCTAAGAGAAACAACATAATACCTCTAAGCTGGTGTACTTCCTCACATTTAAGAAATACAGAAATTTCCCAAGTTGATTTTTTTTTTTTAACATTGGAAGAATGTGAAAAATACAAATGGAGTCCAAAAGATGGCTCTTCATGACTCCCAAAGTGGTCAGATCTGGCATAGGAGTCTTGACATTTAAATAAAGCAGGAAGACAGAAGTGCAGACATATCAAAAGCTCTATCCATAGTTCTTAGGGAGTTGACTGGCACATTCATTTCCCAAATGTGAGTGGCTCTGTACTCAGAGGAACTGAGTTTCACTTGTGGAAGAACACAAAAACTAACAAGTCTCTGGACAATAAGAGATAGCCATACAGCCAGAACTATCTAATGCCTCTCAACTTGCACCTCAGCTGAGTTCCTCACAGCTCTGCAGTAAAACTGAACAAAGGTACATGTGCAACAGCAAAGTTAGTGTAAACACAAGAGCAACAGGGCTTCAAGGGCTTCAGCATCACTATCGTATGTTGTCCAAATAATGCACTTCTGGATAGAGACAGTTGACAAGAAGAGCCAGCAAGCTTTTCCCATTCTGAAGGCAATGGCCAGGATGCTTTATGAACTGGACAGCTTGCAGTATTTGATCCTGGTACTCCACATACTGCTTACTGAGGGTCATGGATTCAAGAGCAGTCAGCACCTAAAAGACACGAGTGACAAGAGAAGTTATTCCATGATTGCATACTTCCTGAGTGCCATCATGATCTAGTTCCCCTGAATCCTAGAGGGAAGGCACCAGTCTGGAAGGCAGGTTTTGGGGGACATAACCGAAGAGACTAGAGGAGGCTGCATGTATGCCTCTCTTGAGTGCTGCCATCTCCCAGCCTCTCCTTGCAAGAGACTGCAGCAGCCAGGCTAGAGTTACTGTCCTTTCTAACCTGACACAGCCATTTCCCTGCCTACCTTGTCCCCGTTCTCCTGGGTCCCATCAATGCGCTGTCCCCTACCAGATGCCAATCCCCTCTTTTCTCAAAGCCCAAAAGAAACCCACAGGCACCAGCTGCATCTCACCAGGGAAGAAACCCACCTGGCTGTTGGGTTTCTTCTTAGGTTACAGACCATGCCAGGAAATGGAGTGAGGGAAACCCTAAACACAGTAGCTGCTGAGTGCCGCTGGGAGCACATGAGAAAGTGGCCAACTCAGCTGACAAGGCGCACAGGTCAAGTTCCTCCATAAGACAGGCAGAGCAGACCTGAGGGAAACACATGTCCCCATAACCCTCTTCAACAGAAAAAAAATTTTTTTCTAGCTCTGTAATTTCATTTTTTTCTTTCTTCACTGGAGGAGAGGAAAGAGAGACAGTACATGGAGAAAACAAAAATTCTAAACAATGATCTCAAGAGAACAGCTGTGTTTCCAAGTGCCCAAACTCAGTCACCTCTGGGATTCTGAAGACATGTCCCCCTAGCCCTGGAACACCTACCAGACATGGAGTGCACTACTTCCTCTCCCCAGTTTTGGAAACACTTGGTATTAAAAATATACATTAAAACATGGATTTGCTTGGTTCAAAATACAAAGAGGGAGATTTTCTTTAGTAAAGTAAATAATCTAGAAGCTTAGTAATAAATTACTAAGCAAGCCATAAGCAGATAGATGTGTGTGTGTGTGTGTGTGTGTGTGTGTGTGTGTGTGTGTGTGTGTGTGTGTGTGTGTGTTATAATTTAGCCCCTAAATGATCTACTGTAAGAGCTGGCCCAAGATTATTCATTTGAAATCTGAAAACCCTAATAGATAGCAAGGATACAAGGACATATCAGGAAGCAGCATTTCAAGTCTAATAGACTAGGGGCCCACATGACCTATGGCCACAACTACAGCAGAATCCTGATGTTCCAGGTCCTAGGGTCATAGGAGAGTTGAGGACTCCTCAAATACACCATAAAATAAATCTTACCAATTCCCAATCTGCTCACACAGGCTCATCTGCACATCTGTGAGGCTTCGTGGAGACGTTTGGGACTCCAGCAGTGGGTGACTAGTACCTAATGTCTTATATCCTGAGATCCTGATCCCCATGAAAAATCTACCAGTTGCACTAAATGATTCTTGCTCTGTTTGCTTGTTTGTTGAGACAGGGTCTTTTTATGTAGCCCTGGCTGTCCTGGAATTCACAATGGAAACCAGGCTGGCCTTGAATTCACAGAGAGGTTCCTGTCTCTGTCTCCCAGTGCTGGGATTAAAGGTGCACACCACCACACCTGTCTTCTAATCCTGACATGCCTTGAGCATTTGCCACATACAGATATCCTGCAGAGTGGAAAATGGGAAGCAGTCTGGAGATAGACCAGCCATGTGAACCCTAGCCTCAATACCTACTACTGTATGAACTGGGACAAATTACTCTCTCTCTCTCTCTCTCTCTCTCTCTCTCTCTCTCTCTCTCTCTCTCTCTCTCTCTCACATTTCCTCATCTACAAGATCACCACTCTATGCTACAGGGTTATTATGAGGGTGAAATGAATAACTTGTTAACTCACTAACATTAAAAAAGCCTGGCATGAGCAAGCACTCAAGGATGGCAACAACTATTTCAATATTTCAAGGAGATAGCTCTATACCCAAGTTATAGGAACCAACCCATGGACATGTACCCATCCACCTGTTCCATATATACTGTAACTTCTAATACCTACCATTTTGTTGGTTATTCAAACACCAGCCTACAGCTGGTGCCTGCAGCCTGGTCACTCTTAAGCCTCATGGAACAGGAACCACAGCTTTGGTTCCAAGGGACAACTCAGCCAACTGTCACCCATGTCAAGTAAGCCATTTTCTGTGCAGTGCCAGCCCTGGTAGCAGGAAGCACACTTATCACACCAAATTCAACCCTAGACCAGCTTGCCCTGGCCTTGCCTCTTCATTGCTCTAGTCTGAGACAAGCCTGCCAAGGGAACCGGCTCTGGGTTACTGTGGAACCTCAGGCCCGGAGGGTCCAAGTTAGAACTGCGACAGCCTTCTGACATGTACACCAGGAAACCTCCAACTTAAGGCTGCTGCTACTGACCTGCTGAGCTTTTGGAGTCAGATGTAATTCAGAGCTAGGCTTCAGACGAACCTGGTCTTCTGCAGGCACCTGAACCAACAGGAAGGCAGCCATGCCTCGGGCAATCACACGGAACCTTGGGTGTTAACAATAGGTCAGAAGTGAGTGACAATTAAAGTGAACATTTTAAAATACAAACCCTATTTCCTATTTTAAAAGAAGACAATAGAACTCCATTTTCAGGTCCTTTCTGTAGTTAACCTCTTCAGGGAAACCCTACTTAATTTTTCCTTCCATGGTTACCCAAACAGTGTGTGCCCATCCAGATTCAAGAATGAAAGTATTGGTAAAGACATAGGACAGCTGGGACAGTCAGACATTGTAGACCATGGGCATACTACAGAAAGCAATCTGCACTGCCTTAATAAGGAAAACAGAGTTGCCAAGTCACCCAGAAATCCCACTCCTGGGTATGTACTCAAGAGAAATGAAGACAGATATGAGCAAAAATTTATGCACGAATGTTCACAGCAGCACTAGTTGCAACAGCAACAAAGATTGAAGCAACCCAAATGTCCATCAGATTCTAAATGGACACATGAAAGGTGGCAGATCCACACTCATGTGTGTGCCCCTCAGCCATACAGAGGAATAAGGGATGCAGCTTAGCTGTAGTATACTTGTCGAGCACACCTCAGTTCAGTCCTCAGCACCACAAAACACAAATAAATAAAAATGCACAAGAACTGCTGGCACATGCTACATCACAGATGAATTCTGGAAAGCATTTCCAGATACTGAAGGCCATAAAATGTACAATTCCAGTTTTGGAAATGTCCTAGGAAGAGTTTAAATATGAAGTCAACTCACAGCTGTCAGTGATGATGAGAAGAAGGAAATGAAGTGACTGGTGACTATTTGGCTTCCTTGTGGGGGGATGAAAATATACAGAGCTAGTGATGGCTACAACATTGTGGATGTCACTGAATTATACATAGTAAGGTGGTTACTATAGGAAATTAAGTTATATATATTTTATCATAACTAAAAAAGAAAAGCACTTGATTCAAGCAAGAGATATGCAAAGAAATTTAAGTAAAGCTAAAATTGTGTCTGTCACATTCTACCATAAACAAATGTGGTGTTTGTTATCTGGTCTGGAATGAGATATCCCCATGTTTACCACACAATGCATGCCAGCATAGCATCTTTTCAATAATGACAAGGATTTGGAAAGAAAGACATGATGTAGCTGGGGTGTAGATTAGAAAGGGGAGCTGAGCATGAGGGAGGGAGGGTGGTGAGAAGGAAGGGAAGGAAGGGAAGGAGAGAGGGAAGAAACCATAAGGAAGAAAGTGCCTTGACTCACAATGGAGGTCCACTGGCATACTCTTTCCTGCCTTAGGACTTTAAGCCACAAACCCAGATTTGTCTTTCATCACTTCTTACTTGCTGTTCTACACTGGGTCCCTCACAGGTTCTGATTCCCCCAAACTCACAAACAGGGACCAAGTGACCACAATAAAACAAAAGACTGAGATATTTCAATTCATTGTCACTGGCCCAAAATGAAATCAGCATGAACTAAAGGTATAATTTGACCTTTGAAACAAAGTTGTATTAAAATAAGAAAACATAAACATGCTGTTTAGAATATGAAGATGTAAACAGTCTCTGATCTTTTGCCTTCATCTTTCTAGAAAACCTATACACCCTAAGCCAAAAACCTACTCCAACATCACACCTCTATCAGGAGCCCACTGAGAAGAGCAGTGAAGAGGCTTCCTCACCTGTTGGACAAGGGCGATTTCCGGCCCAACCCAATAGCGCCGAGAATCCCGGAGCTGAGCCTCTCCTCGGCCATGAGGCTCTGCCGGCTCTGCAGCATGAGCAGGATCCGGATGATTGACTCCGTCAGGACCGAGTCATTCTGCTCCATCTGGACCAGGGACAGCTGCAGGATTTGATGCCACCACAAAAACAGCTTTGCTTCTTCCTGCGCGGAGCTGGAGGAGGAGAGGAGCGGAGGAAAGGAAGTGTAAGTACCTCCCCACTCACAATTAATAGAGACTCACATTTGCGTTTACAGGAGGGAGAAATGTAATACTCTACAATCACACATCAGGGCCAGTAAGATGGCTCAGTGGGTGGAGTGCTTGCCTACACCCTGAGTTTGATCCCCAGGAACCCACAAGTACAAGTACACACACACACACACACACACACACACACACACACACACACACACACAAATAAATAAATGAAAACAAAATTTAAGAAATTAAAGGAAATAAAACCAAGGCTAATGTGTTAGCAAAATGTAACAGCTACCATTTACTGAACATCTGCATGCCAGACACTGGTCTACCTGTCCTCTGTCGCTTGAACATCTACTTAGAAGAAAGCTGAAGACTGGTACCTCAAATACTTGTGTGAGGAGATACAAAGTTATCTCAGCAGCTAAGAGTCTCCCTAGCACATACTACTGCCCCCTGAAAGCCTGCTTGACTCTTACGCATCTCTGGGTTCTGGGCTCCTGAATAAACACTTACGTAAACTGTGAGTCCCATGGGAAGCACATACAAGCTGGGAGCAGCCAGTGGGCAAGCATACCTTGGGTACACCTGTTCCAGCCACTTGTTTAGGATGAGAAGCACCTTCATCTCGTTCCTCAGAGTCTGCTCACTGTTTAAACACTGGAGCAGGTAGACATAGAGAGTCAAGCAACTGCCGAGGGCTAAACACTCCTGCAGAAACTCTTGGATGGTGAGCTCGGGAACTTGAAGGGACACCAGAATGGGACCCCACCCTAAATTTTGATTGAGAGAGCCTAAGAAAAGAATACCAAGAGGAAATATCAATATATATTCATGTCCATAGAATGAGCTGTGTTGATGTCCACAGTCTATGCAGCCACCAAAGACCACGCTGAGGTCTGAGGCACATGTTGATACCAGAAACCATGTGGATGCCTATGGTCCATGGTCACCAGAAACCATGTGGAAATCCATGATCCATGCTCCCACTGACTGTAAAAATCAAGGAAGCTACTTTTGAAGTGAGTAGACTCACAGTTGAGAAAGAGGGACATAGAAGGCTTCCGTGACAATCTATACCCCCACCTCACCCCACCCCCAAAAAGTAACAGCCTAAGAAACTCTTAGAAATTATGATAAGGATGCTGAAGTGTAGCTCTTCATAACTGATGGCCTCTGGCAGGGGTTCGGGAGGAGAAGCACTCAGTTTTCTTTAAGGGGCTGGCTACTGGGTGTTTGAACATGTTCCAGTGAGGATATGGCAACACAAATTAGACTTGTGGGTTATTTAAATTATTATTATTCTTTTTTGGAGAGGACATCACAAGGGTGGGGGCAAATCTGGGAGGACTGGGAAGTAAGTATTATTGGGGTACATGACGTGAAAGTCCCAAGATAATAAAGATATTCTGAAAAAAAAGGAAGACAGAATCCTAATGATTGTTTTCACTTTAGCCTCATGTAAGACATCACCTCTCAGAGCAGGACTAGAGGCCAGGAAAGGGAGAGATGCCCTGATGCTTAGACTAGAAAGCCTCCCCGAGACACTACCTGACCAGAAAGGATTCACAAAAATTTGGAACTGCCAGGCGTTGGTGGCGCACACCTTTAATCCCAGCACTCGGGAGGCAGAGGCAGGAAGATCTCTGTGAGTTTGAGGCCAGTCTGGTCTCCAGAGCGAGTGCCAGGATAGGCTCCAAAGCTACACAGAGAAACTCTGTCTCAAGAAACCAAAAAAAAAAAAAAAAAAAAAAAAAAAAAAAAAAGAAAGAAAGAAAGAAAGAAAGAAAGAAAGAAAGAAAGAAAAATTGAAACTCAGGACTGTGTCTCTCTAAACTACCTTTCTGGTTATATGATGAACATTAGTATCTACAGGGTACCAAAGAGTTTTAACTTTAATCAACACAGCCTTTTCTAAGAAAGTAAATCCAATCTCTCATAAGCATTTTTACTCACTGAAGTACAGTTCGTATTCTGGTGGAAGCCATGTTGACATTAGTAACAAAAAATTTGAATCATGAGTGTTATCCTGAAGGTTCTCCACCCTTTGGGAGGAGTGAAGGTAGGTCCTTGGTGATGTATCAAGCACCTCCACAGTAGGTAGGGCAGATGGCAGGTTATGGGCACATCCTGGAACCTCACTCTGGTATTCTTCCTTTCTTTCTATCTACAGCAATATTTCATATCCAAGTATCAGAGTTGAGAAAGGCTATTCTGAGCGATTCTTAATTATTGTCTCCAGAGTTTAGTGGGAGTGAATAAGAACAATAAAAGGATGAAGAACAGGAAAAAGTGATCCTTATAGAATAGTTTTAAAAATAGGACAAGAGGGCTAGAGAGATGGTTCAGCAGTTGAGAGCACTGACTGCTCTTCCCGAGGACCTGGATTCAATTCCCCGCACACATATAGCAGCTCACAACCATCTGTAATTCCAGCTCCAAGTGATCCAATGCCCTCTTCTGGCTTATGTGGCACAAGACACAGATGTACTATACATAAAGACATACAAGCAAAACACTCATACATAGAAAATAAAAATAAATAAATCTTAATAAATAAAAAGATCTCTATGAAAATTCCTTTCACCAAAAGTGGTAAGAAAAGAAGAAATTACCATCATTACCATATAAGTTCTGGTTGACAGCATTTGTTTTGAAATCTGACTTTGCTATCATAACATGGTTGGTCTGACACTCTAAAACAATGTAAAAAACAAATTATAATTTTACTCTTAAAATTTTTTCTCTTAAAACATATGACTGAAACAAAAGACATAGGCCACACATTCTGACACTGACTAGCTCTTTACGGAAAAAAATTTATTTCTATCATATGTATGTATGTATGTATATAGTGTGTGTGTGTGTGTGTGTGTGTGTGTGTGTGTGTGTGTGTGTGTGTGTGTGTGTGTGTGTGTGTGTATGGTGTGTGTATGTGTGTGTGTCTATGTGTGAGAGAGAATGAGAGAATTCCTGGCAGAAGGAATTAGGACAGTATAATGCTGCCACTTTGGGAAGAGTGAAGTTGCTCCCTGATGACAGGCTTTCTTTCCCCTTCCTGGAAAAGGACACTATGATGAGAACAGAAGATGGTGTCCTCTTACCTTCCTTGAAGTAGGCAGCAATGCAGGCTTCTGTGGTTTCTGCCATGTGGCGGACCGATGCCAGGCTTTGGCAAGCTGCTGTTAAAAGAGGCAGGACCACCAATCCGTGTACCTTTTGGCCAATCCAGGTCCGAATACTACCACCAAGGAATTCTGCCGTTGGAATAGTTGCATTGTTCATCATCATTAGGACTTCTGTGAAGAGGCTGCTGAGGGCCATGTGGCGGGCCTGGCTGTCCATGTCTAAAGGCAGAGACAGACACACACTCACACCACTAGAACAGGGACAGGAAAGTGGTCCTAACAATAGTCCTTATCTGCTGGTATCTTAGCTGCTCTCCAGGGTCTTCACTCTCCCAGTGTCTGGTCCAGGGACCAGTAGAAAGGGTCTGATGATGACTGGATTTTATGAACAGGAAATGAGGAACTTTTTCAAGTTCCCTGAATAAAGCATAGAGTAACACCTTAATTCCCACAGCTCCTCTCAGCCTTTCCTTCCAGCCCATCTCCATTCCTTTGTGACACCTGCCAACCTGCAGAATCACTCTCACTACGAGGGACCCCCAGTGGTTACACTGGACTGGGACTCAGGTAAGCTATCTTTATTATCCTTCGTGTCCCTCACCGCTGTCTCTCCAGACTTACTTAGTCCTGCTGAGGTTGTCAATAGGAGCCCCCTCCTCCCACCTCACCTCCATTTCCTGGGGATTCTACCTCTTGGTGCAGACCCTGGTCCCTCCAGCTCTTTCCTGCTTCCCCTTAGCCTTTTCTTCTAGTCCATCACTATTCTTGGGTGATGCCCACCAATCCACACAAATACTCCCTACCGGGGACCCCCTGGCTAGAATCCAGAGTGGCCAATAGTAACCAAACAATGGAACACCCACCCAACAAAGAGCAGAACAGATAGCCACACCAATAAAGATGTCAAATGACTTAAGTTCGATGCCTAGATCCCCAAAACACAAACATGAACAGAAAAGACAAGAGTCATCCTCCAGAAGCTAAACTCTATAGCAACAGGTCCTAAGAAATGCAATTTAGCTGAAGCATAAGATTAAGAACTTCAAGATAGCTGTTATATAAATGGAGTCACCAAATAATAAGAAAGACAATGCTCCACTTATCTGCTAGTGACAAAACTCTCCATATAAATGTCTTGACAAGCCAGCAGGCGACACTGAACTTCTACTTAAGAGCCGACCTCCAACAAACACTGCTTCCCCCAGATCCCCTGTCACCTATCACTTAATGTCTTATCCAGCTTGAACCCCAGTCCAGGTTACTTCACATTCACCCCTGCCAGGGTCAACCTCTCCTCAAACTATAATATTGCTGCCTGCCCTCCAGGGCTGCTCCTGCTGTTCAGAGCCCTGGCTGTCTGGATCAGGAATCGTGGTCTTGACCATCTTTCTCAGCTCACAAAGCCCAACGCACACAGAAGGGATTCACTGCCTGCATGACTATGTGGCTTCCACTGGTCACTTACCAGGTGGGTTAAAGGCGATGACATCATCTAAGAGCTTAGCTATCTCCTGCTCCAGGACTGAGAAGGTGACTTTTCCACTTTGTTCCAGGGTACTGAGAAACTGAACCATCTGACGAGTGAAAGCTTGACACTTTGGAACTATGTCCTGATGAGAGAGAGACAGAGACACACACAGAAAGAGAGAGAGAGAGAGAGAGAGAGAGAGAGAGAGAGAGAGAGAGAGAGAGAGAGAGAGAGAGAGATCCATCAGTCAAATGAATTGAGCAAGGAATGTTAGCTGAATACTCCTGGGAGCACAGCAACAGCACTGACCACTTGGCAGAATGAAGAGGACACAGATTGGGAAGCCACAGAAGACCTCATCTAGATGGCCCAGGAGATGTGTCTGCAGCTATGTAAAACAGTGATGGCCTAGAGACTAGAATGCCCAGATGCCATAAAATTACACTAACAATGCCTTTAACCAAATGACTATGTGGCTTCCACTGGTCACTTACCAGGTGGGTAACTGACATCATTCTCTTAGATGATGTCATCTTTGATTTGCCTGTCAAAAACTTCCCCCAAAATGTTCACATTTAATTTAACTGAAACCTCCAGGTTATACTCATCACCCTCCCTGCCACTCTGTGGACTAAGACATTCTGATTTTAAAGCCAGCCCACTGCTATCTTCAACCCCTCTAGTCTTCAGTCAACCCAAGTCATTGCAAGTAAATGAGAAAAGTCAACTCAAAGGATCCAGGAGGCCAAGAGCACACAGTGGCACACACCCCAGCTTTCTCTGCAGAACAAGTCAGGAGATTCATGGCTAGCCTTACTAGCACATGTTTGACTTCTGGCCCTAAAAAACAAGCCAACTTTTGAACTACTCTCCCAACTTACACGATGCTTCTGGCCATCAGCAGGAACAGAAAGTCCCGCAGACACTTTTAAGAGCTTCACAATGTGTTCAGCGGAACTGTCTTTGGCCAGCATGACGGACGGTGGGTAATGACTGCTGAAATAACCCAGCACGCTCTGGTATGACACAAGGTCCACAAGATGCCATGAGAGTGAGCTTGTCTGTCCAAGAAGACTTAGTAAAGGTGAATCCTACAAATGGAAGACAGGTTGCCTTACATTTATTTCCCCAGAAATGTACATCTCTAGTTATTTCTGGGAAAACAGCTTATGGTAAGAAGAGAAAAGTTAAGGAACCAAGGACGTACACACTCAGGTTAGCATCAAGTGAAGTCACAGCAAAAGTACATTAAGATCTACAAGAATTCAGATGGACTTGGATGTACAAAGCAACATGGACTTCAAGAAGCACACTGAACTAAGAATTAACAAGGCAAATTATTCTAAGTCACAGAGTTCTCTGTATTATTTAGAACTTGACTAAGGGCTGTCCAGGAAAGTAAGCATGTAGCCGAAGCAGCTACATCTACTCCACCTACATCTACTCCACCTGCATCTACTCCACCTGCATCTACTACATCTACTACATCTACATCTACTGATGTGTGAGAGAAATATCCAAAAACATTATCAGGAGAAAACAATGTACTAAGAAGACAAAGCTGATTACAGACTCCCCAAACTTACTGTTTGATCGACTAGCTGAGCTTCCTTGGCCAGTAAAATCATCATGAACAGGAGACAGACAACCATACTCTGGGTTTCAGGAAGGGGACTGGGATTCCAGGCATCGGACAGCACACTAACCCAGTTGACTCTGCAGAGTACAGACCCTAGGAACAAGAAACAGCTCTTGGGGCTTCCACGTTCCACCTGGAGTGAACGAAAACAGTATATTATATCACATACATTATACATGTTTTTAAAAGATCACTTTCCCCCAGACTGTCAATATTCATTGATGATCTGGCCTTACAGGTCCAGTATAAATGTGCATTCTTGAGCTTGCCTTACTGGTACTTCATTGTCTACTCTAATAATTCTAAAGAGAAGAGTGTCCTTCCCTGACCACAAGCAGTTGGAAGATCCCTGTCACTGAGCCCCTGGAGCTGCAGGAGCGTTGGGACCTCGGGTGAGCTGGAACAGGAGGAAAACTCTACTAGTCAGTAGTTTTGAAAATTCCCTGTGTATCAGAACAACTGCTGTCACAACCAAGAGCTGCTGGCTTCCCTGGGATGTGTTGGGAGCAGGGATGTGCAAGTTCCCTTCTGATCAGTTCATAATGATATTGCTGAAAACACACTTGGAGAACTACCGCACTAAGATATATAATAGTAATATGAACATCCAGTGTAATGCTGGATATAAATGTCTCCATATGACTGGTCTTTAAAAGCTAATGCTTAAATTCTATTCAGAGGTTTGCTTGGGAGTGCACTATAAAGCACATAATCAATCTGAAAGTTTTATTTTATCTCCTAGTTCAATGTTTCTAATTTGTTTATCATAATAACTTCAGATAATATAAATTGTTCTTTTAAAGATTAATATTAAAAGCTCTACACTACTTATAAAATAATGATGAAACTGGAATTTGGTGGTGACTTGCATCTGCTCCCTCTTGGAACACAATTCTTCACGCTTTCATAATCTGTCCTTAGAGGACTTTCCATCAATCTTCAATTTAAAAGATTCTCAGCTTCTGGCCAGGTCAAGGCTATCTAATCCTTAGAATTCCCAGAGACAGACTCTCTATCGTTCCTTGACAGACTACTCCACAGCTTAATTAGTCTCATATGGCATCCCTCTCACTGAAAAGGCTGCCTTACAAGTCATTAAGCCAATATTCTCTTATAAATCCATAATAGTGATTAAGTATCTACTCAGGACCTGTGCCTCAACTACTAAACAGGATCAACTTCCTTGAAGCTCAACTAAAAGTAGGGTTGCCAAGAGCAGTACTGGGTAGGGCTTCACCAAAAAGACACCAGAAGGCCCTAGTACATTTTACTAATCATTGTAAATAATATTTGTGTCTTAGTAAGCATCATAAATAATTATAGATCTGTATCAATTAAAGCACTTAAATGGCATTAAGTTAGGAGAAAACACAAATGAACTGATGACTAATGAACTGAAACAATCATAAAAAGCCATGCCAAGATCACTGAAGTTCTGACAACAGAGAGCACATCAACCTTGGCTGCTGCGGAAGTCGCCCTGGGGCTCATGTAACCACGGTTCTGTTGCAAAGGTTCACACGCACATTTCTTGGCCCTTCCTTAAGATTACTCCAGGTCTTTCTATGATCATGATGTGTCACTGGTTGTTACAAAGATTTTTATCTCTTACAATCTAACTATTCAGTTGCATAACTGCTGAAATCAACTTGGGGTTGAGTACTAATTCACATTTTGCTTTTGCACAACATTCACAAGTAGTTCTAACAATATTATACGGTATTATAACAATGTTTATAAAAATAAACACTAGGCAGGACTGAGCAAGACTCAGTAAGCTAGGGAACCATACAACTTTATTCCTAAAACTAGAGGATGACCAACATATTAGAGTCAGTCTTTCTCTGGGTCTTAAAACTGCCTTAATGGATGTGTTCAAATCACCCATCAATGCATGACTCCCACAGGCTGCTGCCTTCCACAGTATGTACCAGAGAGTGACAGAGGATATACACACACTGGGAAGGAGACACCAACAAAGGCCGAACCTTGAAGAAGGCCTCCATGAGCCTCTGGTCAGGGTGCAGGTCCTTCCACTCAAGCTTCTGGTATGCGCTATGAAAAGTGTAGAGGATGCACTCTGGCATCTTGGGTGCTGTGCATGCCTCACAGTAATGCAGCAGGTGCAACCGCAGGGCTCCTTCGTCACCTGGCAATAGCTTGTCTAGAATTTTAAAAGAAAATACAGTTCAATTCACTTGGTTTCTTTAAAAAAGGATAGGAAAGAAAAAGAAATGCTAACATAAAACACAAACTTGAACTTAAAAGTCTTCTCAAGGGCATTAGCTCTTTTCTTCAAAACTTCTAAATGGCGTTTTAACCCAAATACATATCTACAGCCTGCTGCCCTCTCACATATCCAATCTCACTCCATTAGCACTTGTTTCTTCATTTAGCAGTTTGAAATAATTCTTCAAAAGAAACTATTCCAACATTTCTCAAAAAATACAAAGTAAAATAAAAATGATCAGCAAGTACACAAAAAAATGTTCAGCACTATTAAATACCACAGAAATGCAAAATAAACCAGTGAGGGCAGAAGACAGATAGCTAAATAGCTAAAAGGGCTTGCTGCCAAGCCTGACAACCAGAGGCTGATTCCTGGAACTCACATGAAGGAAGGAGAGAACCAATTTCCACAAGCTGTCCTCTAACCACCACATCATAAATCTCACACACACACACACACACACACACACACACACACACACACACACACGTAGAGAAAAATGAAAATCATGACAAAGTATCACTTTACACTGGCTTTTTAATTTATTTTTTTATTTTATGTAGATGGATGTTTTGCCAGCAAGTGTGTCTATGAACCACATGCATGTAGTAGCCACAAAAGTCAGAAGAGGGTGTTGGATCCCTTGGAACTAGACTCAACAGATGGTTGTGAGCCATCATGGGAGTGCTGGAGATTGAACCCCGGTCCTCTGGAAAAGCCACCAGTGTTAACTGCTGAGCCATCACTCTCGTTCCTAGGATTCCTTTTATTAAAAAGATGGGAGAGCTGAGAGGATGGCTCAGTAAGTAAAGTGCAAGCATGAGGGCCTGAATTGAAATGCACAGCAGCCACATAAATAGCAGGTGTGGGCAGTGTGTGCCTGCAGCCCCAGGCAGGTCTGTGGAGCTTGCTAGCCAGCCAGTCAAACCAAAACAGAGAGGTTCAGTAACAGACCCTGTCATGAAATAAAATGTAAGGTGGAGAATGACAGGCAAATAACTCAACACAGATCTCCACATATCTACATGAAGGTGTGAACATGTGGGCACACACACATACACAAAGAATAAAATCATGGAAGGTAAGTGGAAGAACGCAAGGAAAGAGAAACTCGTATATCTTACTGGAGTTGGGATATAAATTAGCTCTGATGTTATGGAAAACAGCAAGAAAGCTCCTCAGGAGCCTAGAGTAGGCAATACTAAACGGGCTGTAACTACACAACTCAGAGCAGCCTCATAAGACATTCCATAAGTAACCATCCCAGCAGCCATTCTCCTGTCAGCTTCTTTGTCTTCCAGTTAAAGTGAAGAGGAAAGCTCAAGGAAAGGAAGATGGAGAGGCCAAAGGGAAGGCTCAACCAGGCATCACATGACACCTCCCTACCTTTAAAACTCCTGTGCAGGGAGCTGATGCAGTCAGTGAAGAGCTGCACGATGCTGGAGGCCACCACAGCATCACTCTCTAGCCAGGGGTAATGTCGCTGTTGGCTACTTCACAGGAAAGAAACACATGCTTAGAAAGGAAAGCACACATGACAGAGTTGCATCTAGGACTGGCCAGTCAGAAAACTGCCACTGTAGCCTGAAGCACACTCAGCACTTCAGAGCTGGGAGCTCCTGAAAGCAAATGTCAGCATGTAACATCAACCATTAACACTGATTTTGCCTTCTTCTCCTTATGCCAGCATTTAGGTTCGTCTAGTTTATTTGCATACTTTCACAGAAAAGCTACCCATAGAACAATTCATAGCACTTGTATGACTCTATGTTGTCACATAGTCTAAATGCTCATGAAACAATGTTTTCATTTAACTTCTGAGTTACATGATTAATGGGGCATTCCCAACCCAATAATCTGATCTACAAGTTAATTCTAAAAATAGCTGACTTAGTAGAAAATGCTGAGGCCCATATTTATAGACATACTTTATGAAAAAGAAAACATTTTTTCTTAAGTATGCAAAAAATTCAACTTTCTTATTGTGGAAAATTAGAAATTAGTGGTTCACTTTGTTCCAAAATTAGTATCAAGATAACATCACTGACCACGCAGATGAATAATTATATGAACAAAAAATGTCTTGGCTTTTGTATTTTATCAATTTAAATGTTACCAGATTAAATATTAAATCTGTGAAATCATCATGACCTGTACTAAATATCATTAAGTAAATAAATTCCAAGAAATTCTGAGTATATGAAATACTATTTACCTTTCACTGTCTTCTAAAACCAGGATCCAGGGCTTAAAAAGCTGGACAATCTGTGAGTGCAGGGACCTTAATACTGAAACAGCACAATTGTTAGAAACAGTGAAGGATCTCACTCTAGCCATTGGCTACATTTCCTACGAAATCTACTGTTCCTCACTGTATAAGTCTTTGCTGACACAGAAATAGTATGGTTAGTATAACTATGCAGGCTTCCCTTTTCATTTGCTACAATGAATTGAGTTTAATTTTTATTATAACACAATGAGATAGGTAATATATATAATGTACATTTTTCTAAGATATAAGCTTCATATTCTGAACATTGTCCTAACCTTGGAAAATGACAGAAAGAAGGAGTTGGACAGAGAAATACACCTCTTTGTACCATACTACCACCAAGGAGGGGCATAAACAAGCTACAGCAAACATCCTATATCTGCTGTGAAATCATATAGATATGATGATTATACAGGCTCACACCTGTACCACATTTTTCTATTCCGTCTTGACATTTGAGATGGATCTTCATGTGTCTACTTGAATTTCTTCTATGGAAAGCACAGCCCTTAGCTCCCACCACACTAAAAGCACATACCTTCTTTGCTGCTGGCAGTTGAGTCTTGGGTCAAGGAGGCGATTTCTAAGTCAATCAGCCTTTTCACAAGGTATTCCAAAAATGTCTTCACATCACCCATGTAAGGGCTCCATTTTGAGAATAATCCAAAGCTTTTGAAGTCCATCTTGGACAGTCGAAGCTTATAAAAGAAGTCAGAAAGCCAATGGATGGTCTCCATTACCTAGAAGAGATGACCAACCAAGCACTGCTCACTGAACGTCTACTTTGGGGCAGCATCTTCCCCAGTCCCCTTCGTCTTTTCAGTTGCTGGAGATAAAACCTAGGGGCCTCATGAATACTAGGAACACAGTCCACCACTGAGCCATGCCTTCAAGCCCTTTCTTTATTTATAAAACAGTGCTATGAAAGTTTGTGATGGGAATACAGATTTTTGGAAGAACTACAATAAGACAGAAAAAAATTAGGTTTAAAACTTTAATGCAATGGAATCTTTATATCAAACACATTGTCCCTTTTGCCTTATTTTTGAAGTTGTTTTTTGTTTGCTTGTTTTTGGTGATAAGGTCTCATATAGGCCAAAATGGTCTCAAACTCAAAGTACTTTAGCTTGAGGCTCCTGAATGCTACAACTGCAGGTGGGTGACACCACACTGACCTTCAGCTAGGTTCTTATGCGAAACCACCACAGATAAAGGTGGAGGCTCTGTGGGCCATACCATGGAGACCCATGGAGCAGTCTGAGGAATAAATCAGATGTACTTAGGTGGGAGGGAGGTTTATATAGAGGGATGCTGGCTTCCGTTGTGTCTCATAGGGATGGGACTACATTCAGGAGCATAAGAGAAAAGCAGTTCAGGCAAAGGAGGCAGAGAAAGCAAAAGTCAAAGAAAGACATGGAAATCTTACAGAAACGCACATGTACACACACACACACACACACACACACACACACAAACCCAGCTTTTAAATGTGCTCCAATTGTTTGACAATGCACAGCAAGGGAAATGGAAAAAAATATGCAAAGCTGTCAGAGACCAAAAGCTACACACCTGCTTGTCTGACAAGAGAGCATCTGAGGCACTATGAAGCACAGCGTTGTCCGCAGAAGCTGCCCCCTGCTGGCTGCTTGGGGTACAGCATCCCAGGGCTCTCAAAGTGGCTTTCCAGCACTCAGGACTCAGCAGCTGCTCTGCAGAGCCTACAGAAAGGACAGAGACAGAAGGTCTGTGTGTTCCCCAAACCACTTTTTCAACCTGAATCACAGAACATGTGTACTTTACAATCAGTGATGATGATGACAATCCAGATTTGTAGGGATGCGTGGTATTAGGAGACTAAAGGAAAGAGACAAGAATAAGTGACTAACTGGGATGGGAGTGAGCTCCACAGAAGACACTGTGACTGAGAAATTTTATTAGCGTGTATGCGTGTGTGTGTGTGTGTGTGTGTGTGTGTGTGTGTGTGTGTGTGTGAGATGAGTGTGAATGCAGATGCACACATAGCGCAGCAAACAATGTGGAGATTAGAGGATAATCTTGGGGAGTTGGTTCCCTCCTTTCACCATGGTGTCTAGGAACCTAACTCTGGTCATTGGCTTGGGTGGCAAGGACTTTCCCTGCTGAGCCATTTCTCTAGTCTCATCTTAACATTTTTAGTGGTAAATGTGCTATCAAATACTCACTGAGATCTTATCAATCATAACCAAATGAAGACACTTACTTTGTACCAGCAGCCTGAGAACGTCATTGTACTGGTCAGGGAACTGGTAGAGTAGAAGGTGAGTCCAGTGCTTACAGAAAAGATTAAATGGCATCAAAATATCTTCATCTGGTTCAAGGCCCCAGGCAGTAAGTGCCAAGTGAATGGACTCCAGAAGCCTGGTGCGATCAGACAGAGGAGGTTTAGTGGCCATTAACCATTGTTTAACATCGAACTAAAAAAGAAACAGAAACAAGAAGCAGTTTTATTTACATTAGATAATTAGATGAAGCAGAGAGGTCTGTGCAAATTTAAAATCCAAAGACAAGCTTAAAGTTACCTGTCCACAAACACAGACACTGAAATGTACACACAAACACATGAGTGAGTGTGACCAATGGGCACCATGATGCCACTGCCATCTCTATCATGTCCTCAGGTCAACAGCATTCTTTTGAAATATAAAATCTTACTTGAGATTGGGTAAGGATGTGGTCAGAAGCAGAACACTCACCTTGAATGTTCACAGCCCTAGGTTTGATACCTAGCATCGCAAAAATACAAAAACAAACAAAAAAACAACTCACTGACTAACCATTCACTACTGGTTTACAATTCTGTTCTATTTCTGAAAATGCCATACATGTCTGCTTTTTTATAATAAGTTTCCTCTCTGAGGCCTCATCAGAGTTTCAAAGCTGTCCTTCATTTGTTAGTATCAGAAGCAAGCAGCCACTTTATGGAGCTTATTTAACAGCCATTTTTTAGTGGCATTAGTTACCTACCTAAGTTTGTAAAATTCAGACTGCTGGAATCTTTCAACATTCCATATCATAAAATATATTCACCTATATTATAGACTGGGCTCAGTCTCTTTGCCCAAAAAAATGCCAGGCTCCCTTTGTTTTATAATGTCACAGGTGCTGACATTCTCCACCAGTTAAGGCATTGCCTTCCTCTGACAGTCTTCTATGCAGATGAAGACAAACCAGGCTTATTCAAAATATGAGTCCAATTTACAATAACTCACAAATCAACAATGTAGGAACAAACTCAAGATACATTTACAAGGATTATTAAACTCCTCTTAGGAATATCTCATGACTGTACTAAGTTTTTGAAGAAAGCTTGGGCTGGGCAGTGGTGGTGCATGCCTTTAATCCCAGCACTCTGGAGGAAGAGACAGGTGGATCTCTGTGAGTTGGAGGACATCCTGGTCTACAGAGCAAGTTCTAGGACAGCCTCCAAAGCTACAGAGAAACCTGTCTCGGAAGCATATCAAAGCAAAAGCAAAGCTCAGGGTGCTGTGCTTTGGAGACTTCCACTGTGGAGTAAGACTGTCTATACAGCACAGCCAATGCCCAGCCCACAGACGGGAGGCTAGAAAGTCAGGCTACCCGAAGATAATGTAATGTGTAAAGGGCCTCTTGGCATGGGAAGCGATGGTCATTTCTGATTTTTCGCAGGTGGAATCATTAGTACCTTGGTGAGCAGCATGAAAATCATGTCACTGTTGTCCTCACTGAGAAACTTCACCACTTTCTCATAGAGCTGGATGAACTCAGCCGGCGCAGCATTGGGAGTGAAGAAAGGAGAGAGCAGGGAGCAGAGACGCCTGTTTTTCAAGATGGTCTGCAGCACCTTTCTGCATTCTGACTTAGTGCCACTGATAAACACCTGGGCAAAATAAAAGAGGACTGTCACTCAACTCCCCTTCTGCTTCTCTTACACAGTCAGTCTTCAAGGGTACTAAATTAAGGTAAAGTAAGTTTTTGTAAATGCAAATATAAAATCAGAAAATATCCAAAATCATGCACCTTTAATCCTATCACTAGGGAGGCAGAGGCAGGTGGAACTCTGTGAGTTTGAGACCAGCCTGGTCACCACAGTGAGTTCCAGGACAGCCAGGGCTACACAGTGAGACCCTGTCTCAAATAATAATGATGATAATAATGATTAATTAATGTGGTTCAAAGGCTAAAATGCACAAGAGTCTAAGTGATTCCCTAAGCAGTCTCAGGGTCAGGAAGGCTTTTCTAAGGATGATCACAACAAAAATAATAAGCAAGGCTCACGGGTATGAATACATTAAAATTTCAACTTCAGTGACATATAAAAAAATCATAAAGTGTAAAAAAAAAAATTAGAAAAATATACTTACATTGCTCTCTAACTACTAGGTTAGTAACCATCCAAAGAACTCTTTCAATCAAACAAAACCCAAAACATGTACAAAGAAAAATATTCAGCAACACACACATACACACACTCACCCATACTCTCTCACAGACAAACACACAGATACATACACATACATACATACACTCTCTCACACAGACAGACAGACAGACAGACAGACAGACACAGACACACACACACACACACACCGCCAATAAACATATTAACAGACACATAATTTGAAAGCACTCTGAATGCAGAGAGCAGGTTTGTGGATGTGTCATAAAGGAAACCCACCTGTTTGAAAATGTCAACCATAGCCACATATTTGCATCCAAATTTAATTGATTGCTTGGCTACCCATAAATGGGGATGCCAGCCAGAAACAAGAGCTTATTGTTGTTGTTTTTCTGGGGTTTTAATTCAGGGCCTTGTCTATGCCAGGTAGGTGCTCCACCACTGAGCTATGTCACCAGCTGATAATCTGGTTTCTTCTAAGAGCTTTTCTTCTCATCATAAAGTTAATAAGTGCCATACAGTATAGAAAACAACAACAACAAAAACAGTAATGGCCTCAAGATTCTAAACACCTGGGGATAATAGTAGTATGGCTATAATCCCCCCCCCCAGCAACTGTATGCAATTAACTTTATTTTTTTTGTCATCACGTTTTTTTTTAATTTTTTTTCTCTCCATTTTTTATTTAAATTGAAACAAGATTATTTTACATGTCAATCCCAGTTCCCTCTGCCTCTCTTCCTCCCCTGCATGGATCCTTTGCTTTTGCACTGTTAAAACAAACCACAGCCACAGCTGGGGAGAGCAGCACTGAACCTAACACTCACAGGTGCATTCTTTAGGGAAGTTGCTTTACCTTTCAAAGGCCAGTTGCTTCTTTTTTAAAAAAAAATTTATAGCAATATTGGGGATTGAACTTAAGGTCTCTCATGCTATGAGCTCTACTTTTTTGCCTTTTGTTTGTTTAACTTTTTGAGACAAGATCCTGCTAAGTTGCCCAGGTTGGCCTTGAACTTGTTCTGCAGCATAGACAGCTCTTGATCTTGGGATCCTAAGTAACTGAGATTACAGGTTATGCCACTAGAATTCACTCTGACTGATCATTTTCAAGACAGGAATGGTATCAACTATACTGAGTCAGTGTGAGGACAAACTTTAAAAATTAATTAGAAACTTTATTTTGCAAATGTTAAAGGAATTTCAGCAATGCTATTGTTAGTGATACCAACAACCTATGCCAAAATCTGATGTCTCCCTAGCCTTTCAGATGTGAATAATTTAACCTCTCTTGCAAAAGAAGCAACATTTCTATACCAAAATTCTGCCAGCATCATGGGAAGCCCACAATTCTCCACAGGCTTCTGGCTGTGTTTAGTCAAGATCCCTAGGGATTCAAGTGTGTCTGTGAGTGGCTGACAGCTGGGAATGCTCCTACCTGTCCCAAGATCTCAATGCATGAAGTGAAGAACTGCCTCGTAGGAGGGTGGCGCTGGGTCTCATCGCTGACATAGTCCACAACAGTAAAGAAGAGGCTGATGCCAATTTTCTGCGCCCCAGGCGTCGGCTGCAACTTATACGAATTCACTAAGGCCCTGTGGGAAAATCCGAGCACAGGATTTGTCTACAATGAATAATCCATATTCTCAAATATCTCTGTGCTTTCCTCACTCCTCAGGCAACATTTGTAAGAGTCTTCAGAACCCTATGCAAATAACACTTTAAAATACTACATGTGGTAAATGTGCATCTATTAATTACCCAAAAATTCCCTTTTGGTACACAGTAATGATTTTATACATCCCTCTGGAGAATAAAAGTCAGTTGTTTCTATACTATGAGGACCAATTAACATCCTGGCACTTATCAAAGATTTTCATATATTATATGTAATTCAGAGTTACTTGATTTTTGTATTCCTTACATTTTTAAACACAAGAATGTGATCTCTTTACATTTTAAAATTCAAAATACACCAGGCACACAAGTGGCACAAGTATATATATGCAGGAAAAACTCTAACACACATAAAACAAATACATCTATAATTTCCCTAAGATTTTCTCCTAGTGTTCACTTCTTCTAGTACCTTCCCCGTGACAAACACACCAGCCCATGGCTAAACTGATCTAACCTTCCAAGCCCCACGCACAGGAGGATTCAATGCCCTTCACATTTCATCCCAGCTTGCTGAAGGGATCAGCAGTGGCTTGCCATGATATGGTGTCATCTTACAGTTCAAGGGTTGCCAGCCAGATGGGAAATACTTTGTTTGTGGCTTGTAAGTCATAGTCACTACAAGTAACAGAGATGGCTAGGTTCCAATAAAACCATTTATAAAAACATGGCTACTGAGATTGGACCCAAAGGCTCTAGTCTCCTGATTTGCATACTCAATGACTGGGATGGGGAGAAGAGGGGAAGTCCTATGGATGATTACTATCCACAGCAAAGCCAATTTGAAATGAGAGGTCTCAGAACTTACGTGATCAGGTTTTCTGCATGCACCGCAGCTTCTACAACGTTAAGTGCTGGGGGCTGAGCAGCTTCTGCTTGGAACTGCCTCACTTCTTTTTGCAGAATGTGAATCTGCTGGCTTATTGCATCATTCTTGTGCATGCCTTCAAACTAAGAAAAATTCAAGGGGTCAGCAGACGTGTTAAATGTAGTCCAGGCTGGCCTTATACTCATGGCAGACCTCCTGCCTCAGCCTCCCAAGTGCTAGGGTTAGAAGTATGATCTACCACACATAGCCCTCAACAGTCTTGTTTTCCCCCAAGACTTCTAGAACAGTTGTTTTATTATAAGCACACTGGCATATGATGAAGAGATTATTATAGTCAATAACACAATTTAACTCAGAACTTGATTGAATGTAAAATGAATGGGAAAATGTGTTTAAAAACTACTCAAGGATTATCCCAGCACTCAAGACATAAGCAGAAGGATCATGAGTTCAGAGTCAGCCTGTATTACACAGAGACCCTGGCTCTTAAAAAAAAAAAAAAAAAAAAAAAAAGTGAGGGTGAGGGGGAAAATGTAGCTCACAGTGATGAGATACTTGTCTAGTGTACGTAAGTCTCTAAATTCAATCCCCACCCTTAAGAGTTGGGGGAACTATTAAAGAACTCAGGGTTTGCTTAGTTAGGTTTTTTTTTATATAAGGAATTAAATTTAAATAGAGTTTTTCTTGTTCTGTGTGTGTTCAAGGTCATCCTTGACTATATAACAGGTTTAACAACACCATGCCGGTTTTGGGTTCTAGGGTTCCAGACAAGTGTTACAGATCTCAGCAAGGGTACCAGGAGTGAGCCAGGTGGAACTCTGGTAGGCAGTATCATCACCATCCTCCAGCACAAGGCGGCGTGCTCCTGGCACCTGTGCAAAGCTGCCACTGTCCGCACCCTGTAAACACAGCTCCTTCCCAGGAACCTCGCCTTTAGTGCCACCTCCCAAATAATCAGCAACAACCTGAACCATGACTTTGAACCAGCATACTCCTCACAGGCAGCCAGACACCAACATACACAAAGTTTCTACCACTGTGTAATAAGAATAAGATGGTATAAAGAATGCCAAGGATATCACTCCTTCATTCAGAGAGCAGGAGGGTTGGGCTGTTCACACCAAGCAATGCCAGGTCACTGAATAGAGAAAAAAGTACATCATCCATATGCCCATGGTATCATCAGCCCTGCATTCCCAAGACCTAGAGCAGCAGCAGCAGCAGCAGCAGCAGCAGCAGCAGCAGGCAAAAGCCTCCACAAAACATCCATGTTTGACTGTCTCTGAGACCAAGGCAGGCATAACAACAAGAAACAAGCCCTGGCTGGGCGGTGGTGGCGCACACCTTTAATCCCAGCACTCGGGAGGCAGAGGCAGGCGGATCTATGTGAGTTCGAGATCAGCCTGGTCTACAAGAGCTACTTCCAGGATGACCTCCAAAGCCACAGAGAAACCCTATCTCGAAAAACCAAAAAAAAAAAAAAAAAAAAAAAAAAGAAAAAGAAAAAGAAATAAGCCCTGAAGAGTTTTCAAATACAGGTCATCCCAGTAATAGATAAGGGTTTGACTTGGAACAATGCCAATACCACAGCAGCTTTGTCTTTCAGCTGAGGTTCTAAAGAAGCAGGGACAAGCCGGGTGGTGTTGACACATACCTTTAACCCAGCACTCAGGAGGCAGAGGCAAGCAGATCTCTATGAGTTCAAGACCAGCTTGCTCTACAGAGTGAGTTTCAGAACAGCTAGAGCTGTTACACAGAGAAACCCTCTCTCAACCCCCCCAAAAAGAAGATGAAGCATGGACAGGGGCCAGGCAAGGGCAGTCCCCAGACAGCAGGTTGTCTAAACAAGGACATAAGCTCAGCAACTACTACCAGAACTTTCCCTAAATGCTTAGGCACCTAGCACTTTCCTCTCCCCATCAGCTACACAAGCAGCCAGATTCCCAGGCAGAGATGTCAACACCAGAAGTGAATCTTCAGCCGACTCTGGCAGACTGAAGGGCCAGCTCCAGCAAAGGCCTTGGAGCCTGACAGGCTATTCAGACACCCTGAGCTGCAACTGATGGCCACAGGACCTTCTAGCTCACATGCAGAATGCGGTGAAGCCCAGTATCACAGGCTGCCCACCTCCCTCCAGCCTTCTCCGAGTGTAGGTACATCAGCGCCAAATGACACTCTGCTTGTCTCCCTTCTTGTCTTCCGAACTTGTAGGACTGGGCATTTTTCCTTTCTGAGCTGTTCCTTGAGGTCTGGCCTTTCCAACTTGGAGACTTTCCTCTCTTGCCCTCTGTCCTCAGATTTCTACCTGTGGCCTTGACAGATCGCCCTCACCTAGCTGTCCCTGGTGCCAGGAGCCCTTCCTCACTGTTACAAGGCTCTGCTGCCTGTACCCTCTGGTACCCCACACCACACAGAGGCCCCACTGCAGGGCTCCAGTCTCCCCACCCTGAGACTGCCTTCACTCCTCTACACCCCTCGTTTGGGAACATCTCTTTGCCTCTCTGTACTGTTCATTTCTTTTGTATTTTCTGTCCCTGTGGCAAGACTTGACCATCCGCTACATCCTGCCCAATCCTACTGCACTTCTGGCTTCCCAGAAGCCCCCTCATGGATAGTGGCACTGAGCCTATAGACTGTTGGCTGCCCTGCACTCCCAGGCTGGAGATCCCCCCCCCAGCATGCTGGGCTATAGTCAGGAAGTTTCCACTTCTCTACCCTGGCATCTTTTTCTTTTAATCTCTTGGTGGGTGATAGGCAAGCAGTACTGGGAAAGGAGGCTACTTTGAAGAGAAGATGATATCTCTTTAATATATTTTTGCAACTTTCCTAAAATAATATGGTGTGTGTGTGTGGCGGGGGGGGGGGGGGACCCAATCAATTGCATGACAAACAAAAACAACTGGCCAACTGATTAGTTCCTGGTAAGTTGGTCTGACTTTTAGTAAAGATGTGAAAAATGAGAATTTATGTTGCTTTTTGGGAAATCTATCAGAAGTCTACCCTTTAAACATTATGTCTTCCAAGCCTGAGGTAGTTGCTAACACGGCCTTTCTCTAACTGACAGTGGTTTTGTCTGTGCACTTCTGGTATTCTTTTTAGGATGTGGATAGATGCATAGGATATCCTAGACACAGAATGCACCACAAAGATAGATTTGAGGTTGATTTCTGGTTGGTGTCAGTGGCTTCTAACGAGAAGAATGCTGTGCCACAAGTGCTGATAGCAAAATGTCTTCAGGAAATGCTCCAAATTGGGCACCCTGGCCCAATTTCAAGGCCCCAACTGTTAAACCAGATGGTCACTGTAGAGGCACAGCCTATCTAACCACAAAGAAGAATATGCTGTGTTCTTTTTTAATGGTTATTGTTTTATTTGGCATGTGTGTATGTATATGGTATGTATGTACATATGTGTGTTCCCACGGTGAGTAAGTCACACAGACAGTATGTTGAGTGTCATCCTGTATCACGCTCCACTTCATACACTGAGACACGGTCTCTCACTTGAACCCAAAACTTGTCAATTGGCTAATCTTGCTATCCAGCTTGCCATGGGGCTGCCTCCCAAGCACTGAAAATCATGGCAGGCTGCCATATGTGCCTTGTGTTAACATATGTGCTGGGGATCTGAACTCTGGTCCTCATGAGTGCACAGCAAATGCTTTATCAACAGAGCCATCTTCCCACCCCAAATGTATTCTTTTATTCTAGATTTCACATCTGTGTGCCCCACACAGAACATTACTTCAGCAGTGGAGAATAAAATTATAAGCAACCCAACTGTGAAGAGAGTGATGCCTCTGAAGATTTTTATAATCTGTCACATGACATGAATGAAAAAAACCCTACAAACAAGGGAAGTCTGAAACCTATGAACATCCCCTTGCTATCAGCCCTTGAGCATAGTATTACTCGAGATTACAGAGTTTTAAAAGCACATCTCCTTCAAAAGCCTCTTTATCACCAGTGAAAAGATCACTGTGAATGGAACTTCTGTTGGCGACCATGTGCAAGAGAAACTGACACTGGTTCAGCCCAACCAGGTCACTGACAGAGGACATGCACTTAGCTAGCTGAAAGCTGTGTATGCTATCATCCAGCCTGACATCCAAAACAGGAACAGATATTCAACACTTGGCCACTTGAGTGCTACAGTGGGCAACCAATATTTCTATTAAATTAGAATTAAATAAGATGGTGGATTAAAGTAAATAAACTGAGAAACACACACACACACACACGCACGCACGCACGCACGCACGCACGCACGCACGCACGCTCGGTGTTGGAGTTGAGGAAGGACAGGTGGCCAGAAATGAAAAGCTTTCAGACAACTATCAGGAGCTGTGACAGAAGAGTACAGTGCAGTCAGAACAGGGAACAAGGGCAGTGACATGGAAGGACCCTAGGACAGGCCACTGTGAAGGTTGCACTTCTGTAAGCATAGCTGAGAACGCAGAAAGGAGCAGAGCATTTGGAAGGCAGAGTTTTAAATCCTTCATTCTCTCTGTTTTCTTCACTCACCTAAACTGTCTCTTGATATGCAGTACCCAGTAGTCTTCAGCCACCACAGCACAATTATATACCCTATGTGAATAATGTAAATATAACTATCAACCTACTTAAATGAGGACCTTATAAATGCTACATTCAAAGACCTGATAAATGCTACATTCAAAGTCTTGAGGGATAATGGTCCTGTCCGTCTCACACAGTGCATCTCTAAGCATACAGTTTTTTTTTAATATCACAATAACTTTGTTGTATCAGACTCACCAATGTGGCATAAGTCCTCACACTTTCCCACCACTGCTGAAATAGCCCTTCCCTTACTAAGAACAGATATTAGAAGGGCTGGAAGACTCCAGCTCCTACAGCAAGGAGCTGAAGAAAATAGATCAAAGCAGCACATGGAACCCCTCCATTTGAGTCATTTCAATGAGACAAAGAAGAGGTTGGACAAAGCATATCCTTTCACAAGGTTTACAAAATGGAAGACCCTTGGTAGGTCTTTCCACCTTTTATCTCTAGGAATGGAAAAATTGTTCACTTGAGAATAAATCAGTCCTGGGTCCAGCAAACATGCCCTACAATACCAACTACAACAAAAAGAACCCATTTATAAATCACTCCATTTCCTCAGGGCATAGCACTGAACAATGGAAGGCTGTTGCTGAGACTGGAGACCACAGAAGAAACATGTTTCACTTCTCATAAAACACATTCAGCTTCTGTGTACTCCAAATAAGTTAAACAAGTTCAAAGACTTGCAGACAGCTGGAAATATCCAGAAAATTTTTATTAAGTAAGAAAATGAGGTAATATGAAATTTTTATAAATGAACCATTAAAAATTATATTTGTAAAATTGACTATAAAATGATTTTTCCATGAAGCTAATGTTTAGAAACTGATCCAGAACCAAATGTTCAATTACGATCTTGAATTCTATAATGACACAGACTCAGACAGAAAGCAATATATGTGTTCATTTAAAGTGAGGTCTTACTATCACTAGTAACACCCTCGGAACACAGTGCTCATCTTTAAAAAGGAGAGTTGAAGCAGTTAAAAGGAATCGGGTGGCCTGACAATATTGAATGTGCAAAGCACAGGTCCTGAATGGGGTGGGTATGAGGACTGGAGATGTAGGTCAGTGATAAAGTACTTGCCCATGTTCAATCCTCAGCAACATAAAATTAAATAAAACAACACTGAAAGTTAACTTTTGATGGATGCATGCTGATTTCTAAATGAATGATGTAGCTGTGATACTTGTAAAGTCTGTTAATAAACATAAACCTGTTTCTCTAATTCACCCTCATTCTGTAGAAGTTAAGTGAGATACTGTAAGCAAAGTGCCTCCAAGAACTCCAGTGTATACAAGGGACATAAAGGACCCTAGCAGGTAGGAAAAGGCAGTGGTATCATAAATGCAATATCCCTTCTGCTCATCAAGAATGAGTACCAGGGAGAAACCTGTATTCAACCGAGGCTTGTACCCTAAGCATTAAGATGCTTAAGTGGACCAAAAAGTAGCCATGAGGAAAGAATGGCTATGTGTATTAAGAAAACATTTCAATGCCCATATCACTCATAGCCAAATACCACCCACAAATTTCCTGAAAACAGCTTCCTACAAACACATCCATGACCATGAAGCACTGACAATACAAACACAAATAAGACAATGTCACTGACCTCATGTGACTCAAAACCTACCAACAGCCATAGAACTAATGACAACACACAGCATCATTAACATACTCCTGACAAGTGGTAAGCCAGCGGCTTTCACCGATTTATTCCAGATATCTACCATGTGCTGGAAGATGCCCTAGACAATCTAGATAGATGATATTCCCACAGAATTCTGTCTGGCAGGGAAAAAAGATCTAATGTCTACAACACATTATGTACAAGCTGCCATGAAAGGAAGGGCTTGTCAGTCTGGTCAGAAAAGACTTCTCAAATGCAACTTGCAACAATGAATGTGAAGGCTAAAGAAGGAGCATGGAGGACAGAAGCAGCAGAGTCATGGGGAACAGTGTGATCACATCACATGTGTATCCGAGAGTGAATAAAGTCTAAGTGGCTTAAAAACAGACTGTTTGAGAAGTGGTTGAGAGTTTTCAAACGGGATCTCTCACTCTGTGAAAAGATCAAGAGTGGCTATGGAGGGCTGTGGACACTGGAGAGTCACTGTGGGTTTAAAGCCTGGAAATGTGGTCAGAACTGAGACTAGAGAGATGAATGTTGAAAGAATGGAATGATAGAGAGAGGGCTGCAGGCAGGAGGCCTGGCATGACAGCTCAGGGGGACATGTGGTGGGCTGCTGGAAGGCAGTAGTAATAAAAACAAAGAGAAGGAAATCACTTTAAATCAGTTCTTCAGGCCAAGCCAATATATCTGGAAAGGAACAAGATGGGCAGTGTGGCGTGGGGTGGAGTGAGGGGAAGAAATGACAACAAGGCTGGAGTTTCATCTTGGAGACCAGGTAGAAGGACTGTAGAAAGAACAGGTTTGGAGGGTAAAAATGAGATTAGTGAGGGACCTGGGAAGTGATCTCCAAGTAGGCAGGTAGACATCTAGATGTGGAAATGGGAAGAGAATGCTTGAGTAGGCTCATCAATATGCCCAAACTTCATGGCTGTGGGTTTCCATTGTATTCTACCTTGTTCTCAGCTGTTAATGAGTACACAAGAACAATAATTTTATCTTCAATTCCTTAAAATATCAGCCAGCAAGTACTATGCAGAGACAATTAGGAACAGTTACATAATTATCAAGATAAATTATTTTCAAGTCTTAGACTACACAGTTATTTGCTACCTGCATGCTTTAATTCCCCTGGCATGTCTGCATTGTCAAGCAGATTTGCCACTGGTGACAACAGGCTGACACAGGAGCCCTGAGGTAAATTCTGGGTTTTCCCAAACTCAACTATAGTCATGGCACTGGTGTGCAACCAGCAGAAAACTAAAACTAGCTTTAAGAGAACTGGAGTATTTCTAATGAAGTTATGGCCATAGGCAGCAACTTATCCAAATTCTTAAAATGAACACCTTTGCCCCTTGCCCTTTCTTGTATGTGTTTTCCCCACAATCTCCCCTCTTCTCTTCACTCTTGAAACAAGTTCTTGTTACATAGCTCAGGTTAGCCTCAAACCCTCGTGCTCCTGCCCCAGCCTCTCCAGTGCTGGGATTATAGACATGTGCCACTGCACCTGGCCTCTCCTGAAGCCCACCCTTCTTTATCCGAGTGAACTCTCTTGCTCTCTTTTATTAAAATATTAGCAACTACCATTCTTTTGAGAAAAGAAGGCACAAGTACTTAGGTGAATCTATGTGTAGAATCTATCATCTCTCTGACTTCCCCTCAGTGGAAAGTTACTTTGAAGGTATTTTTAGAAGGGATTATTTTTCATCTCAAAACAAACAAAACACCAAGTTACAAAAGAAATTTCAATTCAGGGGTTCAGATATAAAACACTTGATCTCCTTTTCTGGAAAGAAAGAGATAAGTCACTGTTGGCTCAGGGCTAAAGTCTGCTCTTCCTGGTGCTATTATCCACTGCCAGCCCCTGGGAGTTCACAGGCCAGGACAAGAGACCTGTTCCTTTCACTCCAGCACTCAGAAGGTGGAGGTGGATCTCTGTGAGTCTGAGGCCAGCCTGATCTACAGAGTAAGTTCCAGGAGAGCCACAGCTATATAGTGAGACCATGTCTCAAAAAAAAAAAAAAAAAAAAAAAAAAAAAAAAAAAAAAAAAAACCCAGCTTAGTAATAAAAAAAAAATCTCCCTTTTTTTAATGACCAGCTACATCTCAACTTCCTATTCTGTCAAACTCTCCCCTAGGCTAAGGGCTTTTCTCCCAGCTTCACAACTCCAGCACATGACCCTTCTTAAATGCCTCTAACTGATCTTATAGCATTAGTAATTTACGGGAAATTCACTGACAGAAAACTAACTTTTGGAAGACTTTTTGGAGTCAGACATGCTCAACACAAGGTGATAACATAAGCTGAAGTTATATTAACTTACAAGTCAATCCTTTAACATTAGATGCATTCAACAGAAACAGAAAAATCTGAAATAAACTTCAAGGGATTGGAAAATACAGAAGTCTAACAGGTTATTTTAGAAAAGATATTTTAGAGGAAGCAGTGCTCCATAGAAGCAATAGGGAATAAACTAGTACAGTTAAATGTGGATTTGAAAAGGAAGGGAAAGATTTCTAAAAGACAATCAAGGATGGGCAAAAAAATGACCCGACTTCTCAAAGCTAACAAAAAAGTATTATTATGCAAATGTAGTCAGGCAGCAGCCATGCCTATCTCCAAATGTCCCTTCTCCAGATGAATTCATCTACAGAGGGGAGAGGGTACACCCCACTATATGGAAAACGAAAATCATAAAGAAAGTTATATAAAATGTTTAAAAAGTCTGGTATGAAGTAAGTACTACACAGGCTAGCTTAGGCTCAGTTTCCATTCTGAACTAACAAAATCTCAGAACCAACTTCTGTCTATAACGAGATGACAGGCAGTTGATATGTTGAATATGATTGCAACATATCTCATTTACCTCTTGGCAAGCTCCGAACCCCATACTCAGTAGCTACCTGCTGCCCACACCACCAGCTTCAGCCCTGTGATCACTTACAACTTCCTCATGTGAATAAACTGTGACCACTATTCCCCAGAACACATGAAACTGATCTAGCTCTGGGCCTAGATAGCAGCACAGAAATCCATTCCATTATTTCTTCTAACTGTACCCAAAATGCTATCATCAAAATCCTAGGAGGAACAATTTAAGCATCTGGGAACCTTCCAAATGATTTTCCTCTTTTAGGAATTCCTCACTGCATGTCTTCTTGCAGGCCACACCTGTCACAGAATGTGTTCTGGAGCTCCATTTGCACAAAATTAAGTCATTCTGTTAGCTGTGGGAAATTGAGGACAACTTATTTTGCTCTGTGTATTTTCATTCTCCCAAAAACTCTAAAAATGTTTTGGGACACAGGACACATGTTCTTGTTTGGATCTTTCTCAGAAAAATGGCAATATAAGGGACTCAACAAAAATTCTCTAAATTACGAAGAAATTAACAACCTCACCTGAACTGTTACAACTGCCGCTCCTTGGCACTTCTTACCACCACTGCCTCTGCACTCCAAATGCAGGGTGGTCTGCTCTTCTCGGTTAACATACTGTTTGGGCATTGTCTCCAACAGCTCACCATCCAAGGCAACCTGCTGAGACTCCCGGAGAGCTGCAGTTCTGAAAAGCAACCCCATGTGGGAAAACAAAGTTAAGGAAGGTTATATAAAAAGTGATCAAAGGGTTGGGGCTGGAGGATAGCTCAGCACTCAAAAGTACTGGCTGATCTTCCAAAGGACTTAGGTGCAATATTCAGCATCAACACCCAGCATCCATATGGCAGCTCACAACCTTCTCTAACTTCTGGTTCAATACCCCATGGGGGGGAGGGCACGACATGACATAGCATATCAATAATATGTTAGCAAACAAATATTCATATATACATGAGTATGTATATATACAAACATCAAATGCCTGAATCAAATGTATCCAAAGAAAAACTGTCAATAAAAGAAATGATTCACAGGGGATTTGTAAAACTAAGCTTGTTTGTTGTCAATAAAACCTTCTTGCCCATATATATGCCTCAAGAGTGCAACTGAGAACCAAACCTTAAACAGTTCATTATTCTGAATGTACTAGTAAACTCCAAACAAATGACTTCCCTACTCCTTGACCAAGTATCTGTGTCAATCTTCTAAAAAAAGAAGGCGGAGAGCAAAGCAATGATACAAGAATGTAAACTTCATGCCCCCAGCCCTTCTAACACTGTCTTTCCAATATCAGGCAGTTTTCTGAGAGAAATCATAAAATGTCTCAGCCAGAACTACTGACCTCAGAACAATCCCACAGGAAAAAGGTGAGATTGACAGTGTGACAATACCACATAATATGACATTTAAAAACTTGTCACAGAGACTAGAGAGATGGCTCAGTAAGAGCATTTATTGTACTTCCACAGCACCCAAGTTTGCCTCCCAACACCCATTTCAGGTTGCTCATAGCTGTTACTCCTCAAGGCCTCCTGGTCTTACCTGGCACGCTGCTGCAACAGGTTCAGGTCTGTGCACATCAGCTGGGTGGTATCCTTCTGACTCAACAGCACAGCTGAGGAGATGAGAGGCACGGGAGGTCTGACCAGATGCAGAACAAGGGGAGGTTGGGGAGCCTCGTGCTTCCGTAAGTTACTCAGAACCCTTTCTTTTGCTGAAAGGAAGGCCATATGTACTCAGCAATGGTACCAAGGGGTGGTGATGCACAGAAGAGACACAAAGTCCTGCTCTGTTACTCTGATATCATTTTCAGAATAGTTCCTTAGGCAAAGGGAGCCTAACTGGATGGTTAAATGTGTGATTCTTTCAAGTGTAAGTTCCCACAAGCCTAATAATAGACTTTGAGGAGCTAGGAGATTGGGAGCATGGCTGAAGAGATGGATCAGTCTATCAACTGCTGGTTATGCAAACATTAGGACCTGATTCCAACACCAAGAATCTACATACAAAAGAAAAGACTAGGCCCAGTGACTGGCATCTGTAATCCCAGGGATGGCAAGACACAGCTGGATCCCTGGGACTTGCTGGCCAACCAGACTAGCCTATTCAATGAGCTCCAGGCCAAGAAGAGACTTGTCTGAAAAAGCAAGGTGCATAAAGACTTGCATTCAGGATTGACTCCTGCCTCTACATGCCATGTATGGGCACTAACACACACATGCACCTATACAAATATGCACTCTTGCCTCCTAGACACATACAGAATTTATAATCTAATGGTTAAAGAGCAAAGACTTAAAGTACTACTCTAGACAGTCTTGCATGACATGCTAGTTGAACTTAATGTTAGCATGTGCTGATCTAGCATCTGCGTAATGGATGGGATCCGTTCAGAGGTGTGTAGTTTAATACCACTATCCTGAGAAACTTCATAGAAATAGGTGAGAAGGGAATGGGCATTACAGAATAGAGTAGAAGAAAAATCTGAAATCCCATCAAGTTTTGAACAGGAAAGCTGGAAGTGTAAGGAATGAAAATGGTTTATAAAATCCTGTATAGCCTACACTTGCATAGTTAGATAATAAGTATGACTTACTCATAAAATGATTTACAGAGTCCAAATAAGCAGCAGTCCGGTGTTATGAAAGAAAAATGAAGGTGTTGGGACTGTACAGCTCTGCAGTGATCACACGGTTCGGACAGACTTATCAAATTGAAATATTTCTATTCCTAATACAAATTCCCACTTCCCTCTCTCTTCACCACACTACACACAAACCACCAACAGTAAGTGGGGAACTGAAGAACATGAAGACCAATGCTGTCACCTCCCAATTCCTTCACTTAGGCAGATGGAAGGGAAAGGACAAGGGAACTTCAAGTCAGTAAGTCATCAACAAAAACTTAAGGGATTGCTGTAAAAGTCCAGTTTTGTACCAGACATAACAGTGAATTTTCTATTCTTGTTGAAAAGTAAAACTAAAGTTAATAGCCATGATTTTCATAAAGACATTTGTATTATATGCACCCCAAACAGATGGAATTAGCATTCCAAAAGGTCAAGTGCAGCACTGAGCTTATAGCTTATATTTTAACTGAAACTATCAATCCTTGCACAGACTTGGCAAAGTTGGAAAGTGGTATACCATTTGATAAGATTTGTGACATTATAGGTTATGTATGATGTTAAGAGAAAAACTAGGGGCTCTTTCAAATCCACTATAACTTATCATGAAAGAAAAATCAAGGATAACAATTACTCATATACTAGTAGTATTAGTATTAGTATTAGTATTAGTATTAGTATTATCTGTCCTGGCTGGCCTGCAACTCACTATGTAGACCAGGCTAGCCTCAAACTCACAGAGATCCATCCATCTGTCCCTGCCTCCCAAATGCTGGGGCTAAAGGCTAAAACCTCCACACCCAGCCAAGAGAATTTTTTAAACAAAAGAGAAAAAAATAAGCCAGTCAGTAATGGGGCACACTTTTAATCCCAGCACTCAAGAGGCAGAGGCAGGCATCAGATCTCTGTGAGTTTGAGGCCAGCCTGGACTACAAAGTGAGTTCCAGTAAGTGCAGCCAGGACTACAACAGAGAAACCCTGTTTCAAAAAAAAAAAAATTAATTCAGGGTATATTTAGCTATAATCATCACTCGAACAAAACTGGTGGAAATACTGAAGTCTACAAAACAAATTTGAGAAAAAGAACATGGTATCACAAAAGCACTAGTCAAATCTTTCCTACAATTTCAAATATATATTCAATCATTTGGCAAATCATATTTATTATGTAATCATAATCTTATTTGAGAAAAACCTTCAACTTATCTAGAAACCCAAGCATTTTTTTTTTAATTTCAAACTGTAAAGATTGCTTAGAACCAAGAAACAGGGCACTGAGTGTAAGTGTGATCTCTATAGCCAGACACTGCCACTTCCCAGCTCTGTGAGCCATGAAGCCACCCATTGACCTTCCGCCCCAGGTTGCTTCAATGCTTAATGGGGACAGCCTGCACTGGGTTGCAGTGAGGACTGAGTTTACATAAATGAAAAAGAACTACAGATGGGCAGCAATAGAAGCACTGGCATTTCTAGAGCTAGCCTGGTGTTTCTCATTTAGCAAACATCCAGCAATAAGAAATAAATGTCTGTATGGACAAGCTGAGGGCAGATTTCATATCTTCCTCTGTATTTTCCATAGCACTTTCTTTATGTGCACATATAAGTTTTGCAATCACAAAAATATTTTTGGAGGAGAAACAAGGAAAGAAATGTTGGAATTTCAGAAAATGTTGATGCCATAAATGAAACTTCAGCAGATGAGTAGACTGAAGGAAGCCCAAAGAGTCCTTTTTCCCTCTTTACTCAATGAACAAATTGATTGGGGCAAAGCTGAAATAAAAGAGCATCCCTGCCTCTCCTTTTTATTACACTGTAATTGTAATGTTATCAACAATTGATAACTTTATTATATGTCATACATTCTAAAACTATATTCCATAATTAATGTTAAAGGTAAGCTCAGATACAATTTTCCATGTTTTAAAATTGGGCATATGCCAGCAACTCTGTGGGTTAAATGGCTTTGAGGCCTGGTCTGGAGCACTAACTGATCATTTAATGCACTGTCTTTCTAGAAACATGAACTGTTAGGTAGTCCTAATACTGGGAGGGGGGGAACAGGAGGTCTCTCTGAGTTCCACCTGATCTACATAGCAAGTTCCAGGCCAGCCAGAGCTACATAGTAAGACCAGGTCTCAACAAACGGGGGGGGGGGGGGGGGGGGGGGGGGAGAATCAAATGCATTTCCATTCCATGGTGAGGGTTTCGGATACAGAATAAGAGTTTTAAAAGAAAAAAAAAATCAATTTCTGAATGCTAAATTTGCAAACATTTAAAGTTACACTTTAAAGAATAGTTTTGTAGTTAAAGTTCATTTTTAGAGCAATGCAAAAGAAGTGAACCATAAGGCCTGCTTTTCAGCTGCAGGCAGATGTGTGGCTGAGTCTGGGCCAAAGCAGAGTAACCAGAGAGTCTATAGGCACCTTCATGAAACAATTCTTTTACAGAGACTTCTCCTTCCAACTTACTGTAAGTGGCCAGCTTAATCTGGAGGTAGATGCCACTTAAAAACAGTGAGGCGGTAGGATAAGAGAACAGATGTGTTTGGAAGCTCTTGCGTCATTAGGCTGTCCTACTGCTCTGAGCCACCTGCCTCCAAACTTCCTTCATGAGGGGTGACTAACCACTACTCTGTGTGTGCCAATCAGGGCATGGGTTCTGTCCCTCAGTGGCCGACAAGTAAACATGGACCTTTTTCCTCAGTAACTTAGAACGTATTTGTTTGTTCTCTATAGATTTTGTTCAAGCGGGAACCTTTAACAAACAATTCTCATTGGAGAGATAAAATATGGAAACCTAAACCCTCAAAGGCTCTGACTCAAAGTTCCTGTCTTTCAAAGGGGTTGATGCTACAGGACTCACCCAGCAATGGATCCGTGAAATCGAGCTGTGCTGAGGAGCTACAGGACAGTGAATGCGACTCAAGCTTGGTCTCTGTCCACTGACCAACTGTCTCCTGGAACTCATGGTGTATGCGCTCCATATTCAAATACTCCATCCATAGGTCCTAGAGTGGAACCAAAGCACTTGAACTTTGGTAGATGAATCATATATTCACACATACAACTATGAATTTACCTCAGTGAACCTCTCAGTTTCCACTAAGATTCCAATAGTAGCATGAACTGCAAATGACCACCAACAAGCTTAACAGCAGTTATAAAACTTTTTGCTTATATGCCATGATTAGAAAATAAACTGCTCTATAGCACCACTACATGCATATTAACTGTAAATACACACACTACTAGGCTACTAAATTATGTGCATTATAAAACATATAAAGAAAACAGAACATTTTAAAAGTAAGTACAGGAGCTAGCCTGCAGCAGTTAAGAAAACATACTGCTCATGCAGAGGACCTGCGCTCAGTTTCCAGCACTCATGTTAGACAGCGCACAGCTGTCTGCAAATCCAGCTCTGGGGGAACCAAAACCTCTGGCCTCAGTGGGCACCTGCACGCAAATGCACATACCTTCCACAGACACACACAGAAACACACACACTGATACACAATTAAAAATGAATTTAAATTTAAAGTAATAAAATTAAATTTTAAAATGTTTTAAAAAAAATAAAGACACTGAAGTGGGGAATGACAGCTCATGCCTATAATCTCAGCTCTCAGGAGGCTAAGTAAGGCAAGAGGATTGCTGCAAATTCAAGGCCTCTGGTCTACATAGTGAGTGACAGTCCCCCTGAGCTACAGAGCAGGACAGTGAATGATTTAATGAATGATTAATTCATCTGGATTATATTAAATAAGATTAAATGAGCCACCTGGCATGGGGCTAGGAACTGAATTCGGGTTCTCTGCAAGAGCAGTCTGGGCTGCTAACCACTGAGCTATTTCTCTAGTCCATGAGGTTACCATTTTTAAAGCACCGTGTTTCTACTATTTGTAAAGGCTTGGGTAAAGATTTAGAATGCAGAGCACAAGGAAGAAATGAGTGAGGGACAGCACTCAACTCACCTTCCCTATTCCTCCAGCCATTTATTGCCAGCCTCATTTCTGAGCTTACACATTTTTTCTCAGGGTTGCTGCACCTTTAATCTGTTTCCTAATGTAAACCTTCTACCACCATTAAGCCCACTTTCTCTACCAGGCCCATTCCTGAATTCTCCATCTCTTATCTCGCTCCAGGCTGCCTCCTTAACAGAGCTCTCACTTGAAGGCTTTTCCTCTTCTCACATTCCTTTTCTTGGTAAATAGATCCTCCAGATAGCCCAAGTAGGGGTTGGGAGGACTAGACGCTCTTATGCATGTAATCAATTCAAATCCCCTCCTTCAGGGCTCAAGTGAGATTGCTCAGTGGGTAAGAGCACTAACAGCTTTTACAGTTTCCAGGACCTACATGAGGTAGCTCTCAACTGCCTCTAACTCCAGTTCCAAGGTATCTGATATCCTGTGACCTCCGAGGGCACCTGCACACGCGTGGCACTCTTAAACTCACTCAGACATAGACATACACACATACACACACACAAAATAATAAATAACTTTTTAAAATACTACTCCATTTACTTAACCATTGTCATAGTTCTCTAAAGGCTTCAGAATAAAACCCAAATTCTTTAGAAAAGTGTACGTGGCCCTTAATGGTTTCACCCTAGCTGACATCAGTGGTTCCACCTGTCCTGCTCAGCTGCTTCATCCTCGCCAACCATTGTGGACATGTCATGGTTTGGCATGAATTAGTCTTTTATCACTTAACACTGCCTCATGTCTTCCCTCCAAACTTCATCAAGCTCCCACTAGTCCTTCAGAGCATGGCTCACAAGTTACCCCTCCACGCTGGGTCTCAATGACTTCACAGAGCACCACTGGCATTTTATGACTAGTCTTGACACAGATGTGATCATTGCACGTTAGCTCTCCCACTTGACAGGCAGGAACTAAATCAGATTTCTTTTAGTATCTTTGGCATTAATAACCTGGCACTCAATAAATACTGGTATAAGAAAGAGAAGAATAAAGGGAGCAAAGAAAGACAAATACACCTACTGGAGATGAAATTCTATATACGGTATGGAAACAGACAGGTTTAAGAAACCAAATGAAAGTCCCCCATGTGTTAGAAGCTACAAAACCATATCTAGTATAGGATATGGTCAGCAGGCGCCAGAATTCAGGCCCTAGATAAAAAGACCCCCCCACCCACCCCGAAAGGCCTTCTTTCCTATTTTTCTGCCTCCTCCCAGGCTAGCTTCAGAAACTTGAAGAAAGCTGGGACTAGAAGTTAGGGCTGAAAAAGAATCAAAGACATGCATGTGTGCCAGAAAGAAACCTTATTATGACACACAGGGAGTAGAATCAAGTGGCTCCAGAAGGACAGTCAGAGCTAGACACTGACAAGGAAGCCTCTCCACCCTCTCCCGAGCTGACCTATGACCTATGCTACAGATGGACCTAAAATTCATTCCTGTGCTTCTGATGTAGAGATGGCTGCGTAAGTGTTCAGTTGGTCACAACTCAAATAAGTGAGAGCCCACTCAGACAAAGGCTATGTTCCTCAGGTCACAAAAGGCCCTAGAACAAGCTTTGGGCCTTCAGGTGAGGCCATTACCGATTCATATATACAGTGACAAAGCCCACCAAAATGACTGTGTGTGACCACCATTCTGTATCAGTAAGCAGTTTTACTACCTGGCGATGACTACGGTCAGTTCAACTTACATTTAGAAATGAAAAAAAAAAAAACTTATTGCCATGGTTTTACCTGCTGATTCTGCATCACTTTTGCTAGCCTGTGAGTATCATAATGCTTCGGTAAAGAAGGAATATAGGTATCTCCTTTTTGAAAATTTTCATCTTCTAGCCATAATATAAATACATTGAAGAGCCTAAAAGATAAAAACACAATTACATAAAATGTAAAAAGATGTGTAGTCAAATGAAGTTTCTTATATTACTAAGAACTCAGGTACCATCATGTGAGAGTAAAGAAATGTGTCTAGCAGCCACTGATTCTCCTAAGAAACTTGCATCGGGAGACCTCAGACACCATTGAAACAGGCTCCAGCTTATGTAAAAGATCTGCAAGGGGCTCTGAGAGCCCTGCTATGGATGAAGAAGCAAATACAGACATGATAGGAGGAGTGCTTATACCACAGCCCTGTGATCTGAACTCAGAGCTTTGCTATCCTGATCCAGTCAGACACAGCCACTTGGAAAATACCAAAAGCTAGTTTCTATCCAACTGCAAGCACTTGCCAGACTAATAGCAATGGCCAGTCCTGTCTCAAGGAAACAATAAATAAAACTGTGGATCTGTGTACCTTGCTCTCATTAAAAAAGGGATATTTTTAAAAGCCAGGCTTACAAAGTATGTCTTTATTTTTAAATATATTTTAACAGTTTGTTTATGTTTTGCTTTTCAAAAGAACAGAGTCATCTATCAGCTAAGGCCACTGGTATCCAAGGCATTGTTTGAAAAACAGCATGGGAAAGTGGCTGGCAGACACAGATGACCAAAGGAGGTAGTGGAAAACTACCTCCTTTACAAGCAGGACAGTGTGTCAAGGAAGAGAACTATAGACAAGGCTGGTGCAAGCATAGATTTCTCTTCCAGCTCCCGACTCGGGAAGATGGTGCTTTCTAAACTATCACAGAGGGAACTAAAGAGAGGGAGTATCAAAGACCTAAAATGTTCCAAGAAAAAAACCTTCTAGTAAAATTGGTTAAAAATAAAAGGGACCCGGGTGAAAGTCCTTTAACCACTCAAGATAAGGACTGAGAGCCCCAGGTCAAAGCAAGCCTGAGACCTGGCTTTCCTCACTCACCCAGGTGTTCTGCAATTGAGGACGATGCCTAGCAGCCATGTTTATGAGGTCTTGCTCCAAGAAAACCATTTGGACTAAGTTAAATGTGCAGGCATAAACCACATTAACCAACTGTGGCTTGATCTGAAGTTCCAAACACTTAGGGACAGGCCAATCTGTGCCTAAACTGATAAGCCCCTGGACACTGTCAAGGACCTCAGAGATAAAGAACCCTGCCTTGGTCATCTCTTCACTTTAACAGATATTTAAAAGGTTCTGGTAGTTAAATGCCTGCTATGATCAATTTGTTTTGGCTTACTTCTATTTTCACATAAGAGAGAGAAGGGTACCAGCCCTCTGGGTTATTACTCAACAAAGCTACATCCAAACAGCTGACTTACTTCTCATGAGAAACATCTCCAGGTACGAATCAGTGTCAAAGCCACCTCCCAAATACAATAACAATTTCAGAGTAACATGTGTCTGTGCCACAAATAGCAGCAGACAGCACCTTACCTCACTAGCTCCCTGTGCAGTTCTGGAGAAGTCAGGTAACCATGGGCACCAGCCTGCCGCTCTGCTGTTCCTTCACTGCCCTCTGCTGGAACACGGAGAGCCTTGCTTGCAGCATAGTGGAAGTCAGCCACCTCAGTCAGGCGTCTTTTCATGTCTTTCAACAAATTGATATGCGAGGGACTTTGAAAAAACCTTCTTCCAATACAACCATCTACAGGTAACCTTAGAAAGAATAAGGAGATCCTATAACCTTTGAGCAGAAAATGTTCTAAGTGGCATAAGAGTGGTCAATTAGCAAGTCACCTTGCTATACCTCCAAATCTATTCTGATGATCCAGACAGTGTATACAGAGCTCCTCTTAGCTGAGTCCATTCCCATGGATCTAATTACCTATAGTCAACCATGGTACAAACAGAAAGTTCCAGAAATGAGCAATATGCGCTTAGTTTTATTTTTTATTCCATTTAGTGTGTGCATGTGTGTGTGCATGTGTGTGTCTAAGTACAAGTGCACACATTCCATGTCATTAGTGTAAAAGCCAAAGGAAAGCTTTTAGGAGTTGGCCTTTCTCCTTCCACTGTGAGTTTCTGGGATCAAACACGGGTTATCAGGCTTGCACGGCAGGCACTGCTACCACTGAGCCACTTTGCCAGCCCTAGCAATGTATGTTTTAATCAACTTTTATTATAGAATACTATTACACTGAGCTTTCTTTGGCAGCACATATATTAAACTAGTATACAGTTGTAATTGTTTATTGAATTACTAGATATGCTGTTTATCTCTTACTATGCCTAATTTATAAACTGAACTTTATCATAAGTTTGTATGCAGAGTACATAGAGTTTGGTACCAACTGAGGCATCAGACATCCACAAGGCATCTTGGAATGTGTCCCTAGAGGTAAGAGAAAACTACCACAGGAAAGTGGCCTTGAAAATAATGAAATACTACAAAGTCAGGGTGTCAGTCTCTTTGTGAAGAACTCAAAATCTAACAGAAAGCAGAGGGAACCAAATGTCCACCTCTTTCTTTGTTTCAAAGGAATGAAGGAAGGGTGTGGAGCTGGGAACTAACTAGGAGCTGGAGAGCAATGTTTGGTACCAGTGGACAGTCTGGGCAGGTCAGATTACCTTGCTATTCAGTAGAACTATACAATATCCCCATGCACAGCCAAGGCTACACTCATATATGATTACTCATTACAAGCCTCCCTTGCAGGCTTCAGGGAGGTACATATGTATCCTCAGTTTAGAGCATCTTTTCTCCCTATGCACCTCCATAGGTTCTCTGCTGAGCCTTGCCCAGTTCCCAAGTGCTGTCTTAGACATGTTAGGAATAGATGAGGATAAAGAGAAGTTGCCACAAGATACCCCAAACTCCATTAAGATCAAGTCTAATAAGTACTGAACACAGAGAGAATCCTAACTGTGACCCTAATTCATACTCTACAGCATGCTGACTCAGAAGTAGGCCAACAGGAACTTACTACACTACTGGGTACCATACCCATATTGTGGTCCTGGGCGATGAAGATAGAGGAGGAAGAACTTCTGCCAGATGAGTGGCAGAAGAGGATGGTCAGAAGGTGTGGCCAGAGCCTGGTGGGCCCAGCGATAGATCATCATCCTCTGTAGGGATGGGACGATGGGCAGCTTCAGCTGGGCCTGGGCTTTCTAAAAGAGAACTGAGTGTTAGCAATCTCCAAATGAGCACAATAAAACACTGTGCTCTAAAGTTAAACAGTCTGCTTTCACTTCAGTAAGAATAAGTCATTAAAGCATTTTCCAAGCCCACTAGCTGACAGTTTAACCTCTTTGGCAGCAAGACATGAGACCCAGTTCTCTACTGTGAAGATATGTCAAAGACCCCAGAATCAAAATCCACCTCAAGAGTCACCTAAAGCACAGGGACAGAGCTCAGCTGAGAGTATTTGCTCAGATGTTGGAGGCTCTGCGCTCAATCCCAGCACTGTAGGGAACTGAGTCGTACAAGCAGGAGAATCAGAACTCCAAAGGTCATCTTCAACTACAACTACATCGTAAATCAGAGAACAGCCTGGAAATACCTGAGACCCTGTCTCAAACAAACAGAAAAAAAATTCTAAAACTAACCTCATGTACATTTCTGAAATTCCTTTGTATATAAATTATACTATCTCCCAGTCATGACATGACCCTGGCATTCTTGAACCCACATCAGTTATAAATGCACACAATTTGTATAACATTGGGTCCAAAAACACCCTATCATGGAGGAAGGAGAGGCTCAGAAGGCCCATCCTTCCCTGTGGATGAAGGGGAGAGAAGGAGAAACCTGGTTGTGGGGGTGTTTTTTAATTCACTGGCAAGGCACCCATGTTCCTGTAAGTAAACCTAATTAAACTCATTGGATCACAGGGAGAAAAAGGGTTGCTAAACAGAAATGAACCAGTTGGGAAGTAGAAGGGTCAGCAAGAGAGGAAGAAGAGAGTCAAGGAAGGAATATTACCAAAATATAGTATAGTTATAGATGAGATGTCCATTATGATCACTAGTGTATGCTAACAAAAACTTAAATAAAATTTTAACTTCATAGAGCAAAGCAGTCAAATGTTAGAGAAACCAAAAATGAATTTTATCAATCTTGAAAAATCTAGATTCTTTTTCATTTTCAAGACAGGGTTACTCTATGTAATAGCCCCAGCTGTCCAGGAACTCACTCTGTAGACCAGTCTAGTCTCAAACTCATAGAAATCCACCTGCCTCTGCCTCCTGGGTGCTGGGATTAAAGGAGTGGGCAACCACTGCCTTGCTGAAAATCTGCATTTTTATAGAGCTTTTAGCAACTGAAGATTCCGTAACAGGCTCTGAAACCTGAAAGCAAAGCCTCCACTATGGTCCATAGTAGACCTCTAGTCTGAAGCCTTAGCCCAGCCTATTTCACATACTGGAGTTTTTCAAAGAAGTTCCTCTTTCCAACCCAGGCTCAGAGACTCAAAATTTCTGAAGTGAGCACCAGAAATCTGGTTTTTAACAAGTTTTAACAAGGGATTTGGGATGTACTTGGGACACAAGGACAACCACTTCACAGCAACAGCAATCCCCTGAATCCAGACTAGGAAGACACTCCTCCATGTCAGGGTGGGGACTCAGACAAGTCACACAGCCTTGGATTCCACAAGATTTCAGATGATAAATGGAGGAGTTAACAGGCTGCAGTGAACAGCTCTGCCAAGAGTGTAAACCACCTCCTGCAACTCAAATGCAGAAGCATATTACTGTACCTTTAGAGCTTGGTCAGGGGTGAAAGCATTTATAACCAACTCCCCTTCGACAACTCTCCGGAGCTGAGAGTCCTCTTCAAAGATGGATTCCATGTTCAGCACAGTCCACACAAACCAAACCTATAGAACCAAGCAAAAGGGAAGGAAAGAGGCCACTAATCCCAATTGATAGACATATCAAGCTCACAGGTTTAAATCTTCTTAGGGCTGGAGGTATGATATGCTCAGTGTACAGCATTTGCCTAGCATGTGCAAGTCCCTCGATTTGATCTGTAGCACTGCAGAATACACATGTGCAGATGTCAAGCAGCAAACGTTGAGATTCTAAACTTCCTATGTATTTAATATGTGTCTATGTTCTTGTCACATGTATACAACAGGACAAAAACAAGTAACTGAAAAATGCTAAATTCTTCCAGGGGGAAAATAACGAGGACTACATTTGGGGGTGGTGGGCTTTACCAGAGAATGTTCTAGAGCTAGGAAGGAAAGATGGTCCCTCAGAGTCTCAGTAAGGCAGAAAAGGGGAAGTGGGGAGGTGGCCACCAGTCAATGTAGCAGAGAGGAACTGGTGTCAACTCAGTCCCAGGAAGACCAGGCAATAGATTGAAGGATGTCACTACTGGCTGAAGGAGTGAAACAGATATGACCTCATATAGTGATGATGAAGCTGCTGCTGCCAAGGCCACACAGAGAGAGAGAGTTGACTAAGGTCTGTTCCAAGTGATCTACATACGGGTTCAATTAAGACAGAGGTATAAGCAAGCAGCCCAAGACAGAGCTAGCCAATGGCAGGATCACTCTGAAACCTAGGCCACCTACCCCCTTAACACCCACACTTGATCTCTCTTCACTCAGCCCCTGACCCAGCCTCAGTAAGGAGGGTAACAAATGGTAGGCTCCATACCTGCGTGGACATGGACAAGCCCTCCACAAAGGAAGGTGTGATGTTGCCTGCCACAATCCAGCTCACCAAGGAAGAGAGCAGACTCCGGTCACAGTGGTAACCCAAAGCATTCTACATGGGGAAGAGGAGCAACAGAGAGTCTTGGAAAACCCTATCACTGACTCTTCCAAGGGTATTAGCAGTTACCTCCACATTGGAAGATTCCAACGGGACACAAGTGGTTCATTCAAAATTTTGTTTCTATGTTTATCAGGGAAATTCACCTATGGTTTTCTTTCTTTGTCGTCTCCTTAACTGCTTTTAGTATCAGAGTAACTCTGGCTTTTTAGTTTGTGTAACAGTCTGGAGGGCATTGCAGTTAGTTTTTTAATGGGCTAGGAGAGTTGAGCAATGACCCAGTCATGAGCAAAGTACATGATTTACAGGTATGGAAATATTATCCTGAATGCCATGACAATGTATACATACTAACTGAAAAAAGATTTCAAAAATGGGACTGTCCACTTCAGTATTCCCAGAGTATACCACAGGAACTATAAGACAACATAAGGTGGAATTTATAATTTAAAAAAAAATGAGCTGCCACAGATTATTACAAGGAATTGTATAATTAGGAGACCCTTTTAGCAGCTAGGATCTAGCCAATGGCTGAAACATATTTTCTTACAGTTACCTTGTGCTGTTGGTAGAGCAATTTCTGCACACAATCTTCCTGCATCATGTGAAAAGCTGTTTTACACAAGTGGTCCATGAGGAAGAGAATGGGCTGTTCTCGGTACCATAGATGCTGGCTTATGAGAGCCTGGACCCAGAACTCCAACACAGCCACAGGGCCCACTTCATTAGGCTGTGTGCTCACACATACGTGTGCCTGTGAAGAAGTGATGTGGAAGGTTAACAACCCCCCCCCCCCCCCCGTCCCACTGTTAAAATATGCAAATGCTATCTACTTCCACCAAAGCCCAACTCTAACAGCCTTCCTGTACCAAGAGACTGGCATACCCATACCTAAGAACTAACACCACAGTGCTATGGGAAGAGGATGCGCTAAGGGATTTGTGAGCCCTGACCTGGATCATGCTGTTAAGAAGCTTCACGTTGTCCCCGTAGCTGGCTCCTGTCAGATGCTGTGCCACCTTGTGGGTGACCTGCTGCGTGACCCCCTGAGGAACACCACTGTCCAAGTGTAGGAAGAGGAGAAGGTTCGACATAAACCTGTGGAATGCAAAGGACCACACCTTTACCTTCCAACCAGGCAGAATTACAAGCAGTTCTGTGTGGGGTTTCTTTGTTAGCTTGTTTTTCTCTGGCTGTTTTGAGACAGGGTCTCATAGAGTCCAGCTAGCCTCTAACTTGTTATGTTGCTGAAACTGCCCTTGAACACCAGACCCAAATGTTGGGATTACAGGCGTGTACCACCACAGCAGACTTTGGGCACTGGGTACGTGTCGTCTAGGGATGGACCAAGAGCTGTAAGCATACTAGGCAAGTGCTCTACCACTGAGTAATGTGCCCAGAGCTCTTCTCATTACCAGGAGATAACTGCTTATGAGGAAACAGAAAAATAGTAAATTGGCTCCATTTTTAGATCACAGTGCTATTTAGGGATTCTGATAAATCTTCAAGGATTTCAGAAGAATAAAGTCTTCATAGTTAATGTGGGTTAAAGGGAATAATCTCTCTCTACAACACGGTAATGAACACATCAAGTCATATATACAGACAAGTTAAAGGGCTCCAGAAGAAAACACTTCAAAATGCCATTATCCTCTCCATATCTCAGACCTTTACGCAGAGATGTTTCCAAGTTACTTAGTTCCCAGACTTCCCTGAATATGCAGGACGTTAAATCTTTCTATTAAGATCAAATCTCCAGGCATCCGGGAATGCATTTTAATTAGTTGCCTCAAATCAGAGACATACTGAATCAAATGCTTTCAATAAGAAACCTGATACTACCCTTATCCCTTTGCATGTACTATTTGCCCTAGTTCTACTGGGTTTCCCTTTCCCTTTTTCATTGCTCTTCATGAACCCCAGATGATCAAGTCCTTGCCTCCTGGACATGTCATCTCTTCCTGCTTCCCAATGACTTTATCTGCCCACAACTCATAGGCTACATAAAACAATATGTTTTGGTATTGTTACAATTGCGCTACAAGTAAGGAACACTATTCCAAGAGTCTAAGGAAACAACTGTTCTTTTAAATACTAATAGGCTTTCTAAGCAATTCTCAGTTAAGTGAGATAGGAAATACCTTTCATAACAATGAAACTAGAATTAATCTAAACAATGTTCACTAACCACATTCTAAACAGGAGCACAGAAATTTTCTGTCTCTTAAAAAAAAAATAAAAATAAAAACAACCAAACAAAAAAACTACTACTGGGGGATGGAGAGGTGATTCAGCAATAGAGAGCAAGCACTGCTCTTGCAAAGGCACCAAGTGTGGTTCCCAACATCCACATCAAGTATCTTTTACAGCCAGCTCCAAGGGATCTCTGATACCCTCCTCTGGCCTCTGCAAGCACATGCCCATACTGTCACACAGACTCATAAAGTACATGAAGTTAACAATAAAAATAAATCTTTAAAAAAAAAAAAAGAAAACCCGGGCATCGGTGGCGCACGCCTTTAGTCCCAGCACTCGGGAGGCAGAGGCAGGTGGATCTGAGTTCGAGACCAGCCTGGACTACAAGAGCTAGTTCCAGGACAGCCTCCAAAGCCACAAGAAACCCCCCCCCCCAAAAAAGGCAGTCAGTTAAACTGAAAAAAGCAGCAAAATGAGAAAAATACAAAATATAGTTCAAATAGAAAATAATACATGTACTTCTACAAACCAAGAAAAAAACAACAAAAAATGACTAACCGACCAACCAATGAAACAAAATATTATTCCCTTTTTAATTTACTCTAGAAACCAGAAAATGTCATTCCTACTTGCTGGGGTGTTTGTGTCAGCTGAATATACTCACTGCTCGTTCTTCAGAAGGTAATACTGGCAAGGGTAGAACATGGGTAGAATCTTATCTAGGACATGGACCACTGCTCTCAAATGCCTTGTCTGGACCAGAATTCCCAACAGTGGGATACCTTCTGAACAGAACTTCTCAATGCTACAGACAAAGAAAGGGGAGTGTGAGTGAGTATTCATTCATAAAATCATGTTCCTCCAATGAAATACAAGCTTACAAGACCCGGATTATCTCAGTTCTCTAAAACTTTTATGACCAACCTACACACAGAATTACTACAATCATAACTTAGAAATACAAAGGGTTTTTTAAATCTCATCTATAGTTTCATCTCATAGATGCCCAGAATACAGGAGCAGCAGAACCTAGTGGGTTTTCCCTATGCTGCTGTTAAAACTCCAAAAAATGAAACTTAATAGTGCAAAGGCTACCATGTAGGAGGTACTTACAAAAGTAACAACAAAAATACAAAATTGTGTGTGTGTGTGTGTGTGTGTGTGTGTGTGTGTGTGTGTGTGTGTGTGTATCTTAGAGCTTATATAAACATAACCTCTAAAAAGAAAGTAAAAGTATTGAACAGAATAAAGGGCTGGAGTGGTTAAGAGCATGTACCATGTACTTTTATTCCAGAAGGACAATTCCCCATAGCCACTCCAGGCCTGTATCCAACTTTAGGGCATCCATAGACTCTAGCCTACAGCTATCCACACACACTATGGCATACACATGCACAGTCATATGATTCATTAATATATAAATCTTAAGAAATAAAATTTTAAAAGCAGTGTTTTAGCATGACCATGACCCTGGGTGGCTTTCTGACTATTATTCCTTGTATCCCCATAATGTTGTATTTGCGTACATCTAAGTCTCTGTCTACTCCTGAGCCTAGCCCATAAGACTGTTCTAAGTTACTTCTCTTCTATTCACAGAAATGGCCATGGAACCAATTCCAAAGGGAAACACTTATTCTCTCTTTGACTCCCATCAGTAATCAGTATGTACAAAAAGGAAACCAGCAATGAATAAAAACTACAATCCCAAAATGGATACAGCATCTGGGGAAATCAGGAAACAAGTTTAGAAAACTATAGTCAAAGAAACAAGCTAGACACTGTGTTGAGTATGCAATGAGTATTGTGACTAACTCACATTTCATAAAACCAGTCAATACAACCATTTCCATTTCAGAGGCAAGGAACCTGAGCTTTAGGAAACTATTGTGGCACTAGAACTCTGGGAACAATGGAATGAGTGCAACCCTGAAGCCTAAATAACCACCCCTTCTTCTCTAGATCAGCCATCCTCTCTTACCTACTTCCAAATTTGTTCTGCATCCATCACCTCTGTTCAACAGGAACCTTTGGCTTCAGTTACAAGTATTTCCTCATTTTCCTTATCTCACCTCCTCCCCATCAGGTAGGTGCACCTTCCTACACTCATCCATTCTACCAGCATTCAATTGAATATCTACTGTGTACAAATTCTGTAGACACACATAGGAATAAGAAAAGTCCCTACCATCTACAAGGAAGCTTTAGATGTGTTAAAAACTATATATTTGTTTTGGCAAGTGAACAGGAATGAATTTGGGCATTATTTCTCCCTTTATAACAGTCTCTTTATCTGACCCTAATCAATTCTCTATGGGTTTAATGAAGGCCTCATGACTGAGATGTGAAAATTTGAGATTCTAGAACTCCTACCTTCAAGGTACCCTGGATGTTCAACATACCTGTGGCCAACAGCTGTCATAGCTAAGGCAAGATAGCAGCCAATGGGCATGCCTGATTTCACAGCCTTCAAGAGAGGATGAAACATGGGTGATTCTGTCATGTCAGGTACCGTGCTGGAGAAGGGAACAACTGGACAATTCTGTTGTGTTCCAAAATCATTCTTGTGTAATTTTAACCTCAAGATCAAATTCCAGACCCATTGGTTAAACGAGGTCTCGGGAGTCTCTCCATATCGAACAATACTGGCCAGATAGGAAACCTAAAACAATCGTTCATTTTAAACAATGTTAGTCATATACAAATTAAACAATAACTTCATTTCCCACTTCTGTTTGTGACCCACAGTGTCCCAAAAGAGAAGGCACTGCTTCCTTCCCTTCAACTGACATTTGCTGCACTGTACTAAAAAGCCATGTTCCATTTGCAACTCCCCACTGCACTGACTGCTTTGTGAACCTGATCTCAGCTCAAGCAGAAGAGTATGAAGTTTGACACTCAAGACCATAGTGCTAATAAACACATTCCACAAGTCAGAGTCAGGGGCCTTACTGACAGCCTTTGACAATTTAGTAGTATAAAAAGTAATATTGGGCAGGGCTTTGGTGGCACACGCCTTTAATCCCAGCACTCAGGAGGCAGAGACAGGTAGATCTCTGTCAGTTCGAGGCCAGCCTGGTCTACAGAGCAAGTTCCAGGATAGGTTCAAAAAAAAAAGGACTATCAAGCCACCAATAATTTAACTACCAACCTGCAAAGGTTTAAAAAATGTTACCCAGTTCTCCTGAGTTGTACCTGTAAGCTCCAGCACATCCCTATAGCTCAACCCAAATTCTCAGACTAATCACCACGAAAATATTATTCTTGCCATATGTGGTGGGACAGGTCTTTAATCCCAGAATTTGGGAGGTAGAGCCAGGCATATCTCTCTGAGTTCGAGACAATGAAGATCAGTACCTGTTTCATACTTTCAGAAAGCAGCCCAGCATAGGGCTTCTGGGAGAGGTGTTTCTGATAAGCCTCGAGAACCAGTAAGGCTACTTCAGTATGCAGTGCTTGATCCAAATGAAGATTACCCTTTTAAAACAAACGAAATTACAAATATACCATTCAATATTTAATAAACAGTCCATTAAAAACAACAACAAAGGCAGAACAATGAAACATGGCATTCGATTCAAAAACCATATCTCTTTGAAGTGAAATTATAAAATGACAACAGGGGAAGGACCTTCAACTCTAAAGAACAAGTATACTACACCAAGACATGCCTGAAACTCAGTCACCCCCAAGACCACCACCCCATCCTAGATTATAGATTAAGAACATTGCCACCTATCTAAGAAATGCTTATTATCAATCACACAGGAAAATATTTACTATATCTAGTCTATGTTCCTGTTTGTTGTTTCATCATCGGTGAATATACCACATTCAGAAGCATGGGCAAATACTGCCTTACAGGCCTGAAGTTACCTATAGTATCCCAAATAGTCCTTTTGAAATTTTCAAAAACTGCAATCCCTACCCCTTTCCTTTCACAGAGGCTGACCCATGGCTCTAACAAAGGAGAGAGGAAACACTCAGGGGGATCTGGATGAAGACATCTGGGAAATGGGAGGCTAAGGTGTTCCATTTGCAAGCTGGAGAATGTAAAGTTAGAGCAATATCCCTGTGGCTCTCATCTACCAGAAGGCCCAGATGAATCCCAGAAACACCACGAAAAAGGCCCCCTGGCTTCAATCTTCCCATCTGTACACCATGCCATGAGTGCAAACCACACAAAACAACAGCAAGCAATAAATGACTTGCTCAAAACAAAAGATGCCAGATAGTTGTAGAGCTAATTTCTCCCCTTGTCCCTCCCAAATGTTCACATTCTGATCAATAAGCTAATTAATAACACCCAGGTAAAGAGGCAGGAAATCACTAGCATGTCTCTTAGGAGACTTGGTATATAACAAACCCTTAATAATATCTAATAATTCTAAACTGAGGAATTAATACATGGAAGAACTGCCTCTAGCTCTCTGTAATAACTCTATGGGGAAAGCCTATTAATATCAATGTCTACAGATGGGCAATTGATGCCCAGAGTTCAGGAAGCTTATTCAGAGTCACACTGTCAGGAAGTCACAGAGCTGGGATCAGAGCAAAGTCAAACTCATAATTCAGGCATACTGTAGAAAACAACTCTGGAGACAATATGCAGGACAAACTGCAGAAGGAAGAGTGACCTCAGGTAGCAGATACAATTGGGAGGAACTAAAGTAACTAGCCAGTGACAAAACAGCACATTCAAATGGTCTAAGGATAAAGGGAAGACTTTCTTTTCTTTTTCTTTGACAGTGGGTGCATATAGGAAGGCCACTGGCCAACAAGTTCCATGGATCCATCTGTGTCCACCTGTCCAGTGCTGAGGTTGTGGGTCCCCACTACTGCACCCAGCTTTTGCAGGCTGGCTAGAGATGTAAACTGGGTTCTCACAATGGTACAGCAAGCACTTTACCAACTGAGTCAATTCCCAGTCCAACAGAATATTTTTTAATGTAGAATACTTTCATTAGAGGATGTTCATGGCACAAAACAGAATTGAAAACAGGGTACTTGGGAGATGTAGCTCAGTGGTAGGGTGCCTTCCAGACATGTTCAAAGTCCTAGGTTCAATCCCCAGAGGAAGAAAGAGAAGACAAGGAGAGCTTAAACTCTAACACAACTGAAAGAATTTACAGGCCTAGCAAGTGGCACATAGAGACGCTAGTGCTTTAAGAAAACATTTTCCTGAAACTGATGCATGTAAAATCTCCTAATTCTTGGGAATGGCTTACCTGTTCAGCAAATCCCCAATTCAGTCCTTCTAGAATCACACAGGCCAATTTGTTCTTCACTGCTGTCAGGCTGTAATTCAGTAACCAATCCCGAATCACAGCTATCTCAGAGGCAGAAGGTTGCCAGAGGTACAAAGGCAATTCTTTAAACAAGTATAAAGAAACCTTTTTAAAAAGAAAACAGTAATTAAATGTAAGACTCATGAACAGCTTCGAGGCCAGCCTGGGCTAACAAGATCCAGTCTCAAAACTGTTTTGAGACTTTTACAAATCTTTAAAATATATTGATGCTTTTACTGCAAGACCCCCCCAAAAAAAGAAACCTCACTAATTTTATTATAAGAACTTGTAGGAATGATATATGGATTTCATAAACAAAATTAAAATATACAGTCTAAAATATAAGACAATTTTTGAAACTATAAATTGGCAAAAAGAAAACAAACATACACACACACACACACACACACACACACACATATATATGATATATATAAAATCTATCTTGGTACCAATTTGAAGAGTGATATCAAACACACTTCTGGGTTCTATGCACTGGAATCTATACTGAAAACAGGGCTAGTGAGATAGCTTAGCAAGCAAAGGCACTAGCCACCAAGCCTAACAACCTGAGCTTGCTCCCTAGAATCTACATGGTAGAAAGAGAAAACAAACCCTCACAAGCTGTCCTTTGATCTCCACACATATGTGTGACATGTTCAAGGTACAAGTGCACCGTACACATACATGCACTGAATAATAAGTAAACAAAAATTTAGTAAGAACTAAAAGAAGCCTCTCAAAAATATATTCACTGGCAATTATGTTCCAACAGCAACACTCATAATACCAAAAGGTGGAAGTAAATCAAATGCCTATCAATTGACAAATGGATAAACAAAACGTGATATAGAAATTCAATGAAATACTACCCAATATTTAAAAAGAAGGAAATAAGCCAGACACAAGAAAACACCTTACATAAAATGTCTGAAACAGGCAGCTTTGTGAAGACGGAAAGTTGATTACCGGCTGCTTAGGGCCAAGGAAAATGAGGAATAAGGAATGAAGCTAAGGGTTTGGGAAACCTTATGAAGAAGGTTCTCTGTATGATGACAAAATGCTCAGAAGTTGGCTGTACTGGTGGCTGCACCCATCTGTGGCTACACTAAAAATCACTGGCATGCACACTTTCAACAGATAAACATTATGGGAGATTAATTACATTCCATAAAGCCTTCTTTAAGACTATTGTAAGGGTTGCAAAAGGGACTGACTACAACAAAAGGTGGAGGGTAGTGTGTAGAGAGAACGCTGTCCACGCCCACCTGTGCCAGCCTGCTTGATGTGACAGTAGATTATTATAACTTCTTGTAATTCACCTTTATGCTTGTTAATTATAATTTACACTGTTAAGTTTTAATCCTCTTTTAGACTAAAAGGGGAATTGTAGGGGGAAACACTTTCCATGTCCACTTGGGAGCTGGCACAGGTGATGCTGACACTTGGGCATGGTCAGAGTAACAAAGTAAGGCTTCAAATATCAGGGACCCACGCATGAGGCTCTCTTTTCCCTCTCCCTCCTGACTGTACAGGACTGGCTCCATCTCATGAGTACTTCCTAATAGTCAAACTAGTTGGGACTCCACTGAGATCTGCATTAATTGCAATTCACTTTAGTAGTATTGTACAATATTGATACTTTAGAAACTTACATTTAGGGTTTTATTTTGTAGGAGAGTCATTTCCTACAATGTTCCCATTACTGTCACAGCTTTATTAATTCAAGAGTCCTTTACTCATTCATTCATTCATATTTATTTGTTTGTTTTGGTTTTTCAGTACAAGGTTTCTCTGTATAATAGTCCTGGCTGTCCTGGAACTCGCTTTGTAGACCAGGCTGCTCTCACCTACATCTGCCTCTAAGCGCTGGGATTAAAGGAGTGTGCCACCATTCCCAGATACTTGGAATACTTTCAAAATAACAAATAGTCAGCATTCTTACCATTCCAACCTGGTCAATGGTTTCTTGCACTCTATCCAAAAGGACAGAAATAATCTCAGGGTGAACAGCTGTGATAGCCCCCAAAAGCTCTCGACCAACCTTCGAAAAAGTCTCTCGGGTAGACAGGGTGACATAAGATACCTAAATGAGAAGTGGGGGGTAGTATGTACTTTTAATGCTAATTATCAATCAAAACACATTTTCATAGATTTTTCTTGCCCATAAAACATAATCTCACATTGAGCCTCAGCTGACACCGTTTTCAAAACTATGTCAGAACTTGAGATAGCAAACTATCTACCTTGAGCCTGGAAGGGGGAGGGGCAGGGAGAAGAAGAGGAAAAATAGAAATTATTTGTAACCATGAGTTCAAGTACTGATTTCAAAGTGTGTATCCCAGCAATGATTGGTGGCGATGAGCCTGAAGCCACAGACACTTGGAAGCCTGAACCAGGAGAATCATTTGAACCCAAGAGATGGGCTCAAATGGGCAACATAGTAAGATCTCATCTCAAAAATAAAGCTTCTCATTCACAATGAAACAAATGAATATCTAAACATTAATTTGAAGAAATCACTAAAATGATTGTTCTCTTTTTTCGGTTTTTAAGTCAGGGTTTCCCTATGTATCTCTGGCTGTCCTGACTTGCTTTGTAGACCAGCCTGGCTGTGAACTCACAGAGATTCGCCTGCCTCTGCCTTCTAAGTGCTAGGACTAAAGCATACGTCACCATGCCCAGCCTAAAATGAATTTTTTTTAATATATTTCATAGGAATACACAATGTCTCCTATAAAATAAAACCCTAAGTGTAAAGTTCCTAAACTCTCAGTGTGTTTTACAGGACTGTCCTCCAAGACAAATAACCACTATCTTCAGTTCACTGTGCCTGCTCACAAATGATCACCACAGCTGGGCTTGTTGGTGCAGCTTTCATTCCCTCAGAGAAGAGAGTAGATTTATTGGTCCCCACCTGAGAATCCAGCCATTTCTATGCAGTTTTGTTGTAACTGCTCATAATCCCAGTGTCTGGGATCTCAGGGACATCCTTGCAATCCTTGTATTTCTCCTCTATTAGAGAAAGAGCAGATAAAAACTAAAATACAGCGGGATCTTACCACAGCCTGTCATTGTGTAATGAGGAAAATGAAGGCAGGCTGGCAAGTTATGGTTTCTGTTTAAGATCGACAACTAACAGCAGAGCTAAACCAAAACTTCTCTTCCAAGTTCAGTATTTGTTCCATGATCTCATTTAAAGTGACTTGGAAGTCACGTCTCCATGTTACTGACAGGAGTAGAAGAGTGACATTTGGTGTGTGGCTACAGTAATAAAAGTTTCAATGCCAGGCTGTACAAACCAAAAAATAGCAGTGGGAAACAGAATAATAAAATACAGGTTTTCAAAATTTCCTATAGCACAAATTGTCCCTTTGACTCTCCATCCAGTCCATAAGTGCCAGCAATGGCTCAGTGAGTCACAGTTTTTAAAAGCAATACCCAAAAGTGAATGGACAGTCAGAAGAAAGCACTCACAACACTTCACATTCTAACCTCATATATCTCCAGAACAATCATTTTTATGAAGTCTTCATCTACATTGGTTCTTCTGGCCCGAGCCATCTGAGCAAAGGTCGTCAGAAGGCAAATCTCTTCAGAGCTATTCATGGAAGAAAGATACTTCTCCAAGTTTGCAAAATGTTCTGGGTCTGCAAATTCATATCAAAAAAATTAAAGTGGAGAAATAGGTACATATATTTAGTTACACTACCAGAAGGAAAAAACAATTAAAATTAAAAATTCACAAATATTTAAAGATAAAAAGAATCTTCTCCTTTCTAAAATGGACTCCTACAGGTTCAAAAAGAAAGCTGAATCAGTTGAACTTTGAGAGTTCAAAATACACAAATATAATGTAGACTCAGAGCAAAAAGTTAACATTAAACTATGCCTCAATTCTGAAAAGCAAATACCCAGCAGTTCAATTTTAGTATGCACTAAAACGTAATCAAGTATTCACTAAAATTAATTTTTGTTGTTTTGGTTTCAGGGATTTATTTTGTTGCTGAGAATTGAACCTCAAACCTTATACATACAAAGTCCATACACAGTCTACCATTGTGCTACAAAATTAAGCTTTTGAAGAATTCCTGTCTACCTCTTCCTACGTCATAAAATCAATACAACTAAGAAAAGTAAAACAGAAAAAATTAGTGGAACAACTGGCACAAACCTTAACAAATTTCAAACCAATTAACATCACTTGTGATTAGACTAGAATTTTACACATGAAAGAAAACAATTTATCAAAGTTAGGCCATTGTGTTTACTGCACAGAATTTGGACCTAACTGAATTAATTGGGTTTGAGATGAATCACCTTCTATCTAACACATCAGAACAATGAAGCAGTCTCACGAATGTCAAAATCATGTCATCATGCTTCTAAAAGCATAACGCTTAGAGAGCAAAGCACACAAAGGGAGAGAGTTGCCCTGGTCAAGTACCTTGGAGTTGCCTCTTGCACTCGGCAGGCTGCAGGGAAGTACACAGGTGCTGCAGGTTCCCACTCTCAGCCTGGTGCATGAGGTAGAAGAGCTTCCAAAGCATCGGGACTGACAGCGTGCCAAAGGGCATCTCAGACATAAACAGCCAAATGCCAAGTCTGCACATTTTAAAAAGCAACAGGAAAAATTTTTTATATTAGAAATCTTCACCACACAAGAAAGTGGAAACAAGACTTCAACTGTCCCACTTCCCTAACTTTTTCCAACACACACACACACACACACACACACTTGCACACAAGCACACACAGGGTGGAGGGATCTTTTATCAAAAATGCTTTGTACTAAAAGTATGAAATTTTTGGAATTTTTTTATTTTGGAATATTTGCACATATATAATAGCATGTACCATGGAGGAGACTGAAGTCTAAACATGAAAGCCTGCTACATAATTCACAACAGCCAAGATATGGAACTAGACATCCATTAATAGATGAATGGATAAAGAATATGTGTGCATAAATACAATGCAATTTTAATCAGCAGAAGGGCCATTTGGAGAGAGCAAGCAGACCAGTCAGAGGGAGGAAGACAGCCAGAGAGGTAGAAGGGGCAAATATGAGCAAGATACAATGATTGTATTTGGACGTTTGCGTGTACTTTGTACACACGGCTCTAATGATAACTTCATATAGATTTTACTATGTTTACTTTGGCATAGAACATGAGGTAAAATGTGGAATTTTCCACTTGTTACATAATATTAGCATCAGAAGTTTCTAATTTTTGATCTTTCTGTGCTAGGAAGGCTCAATCTGAATATACCATCCACTCATCCCACCCTTACAAAAACAAAAGCAATATTATCATCACAAATTTCACATGAGACATAGAGAATATTAAGAAAAAGTGCTGGGTTTTAAACCAAAGATCCTTTTTGAGACCCCAATGAGAGAGAGGCTATCTTAGTTATGGTTACTATTACTGTGATGAAATACCATGACCAAAGCAAGTTGGGAAGAGAGGGTTTACACTTTGTGGTGGTTTGAATACCCCTACACACACACACACACACACACACACACACACACACACACACACACACACACACACACACACACACACACACACGCTCGCACACACGAACGAACGCACGCACGCACGCACACACGCACTCATGTTTGAATGCTTGGCTCATAGACAGTGGTCTATTAAGAAGTGTGGCACACGGTCTCCTTTTGCTGCCTGCAGATCAAGATGTAGAACTCTCAGATCCTTCTCCAGCACCATGTCTGCCTGCAGGACACCATGCTTCCCACCATAATGGACTGAATCTCTGAAACTGTAAGTCAGCCCCAATTAAATGTTTTCCTTTAGAAGATTTGCTGTGCTCATGGTGTCTCTTCATAGCAATAAAAACACTAAGACACATGCCTACATTCCCAGGCAGGAAGCCCTTACCTCTTACCTTTTAGCTTTCAGGACATATAGGACAGCTCTTAGAAACAGCTCATCAAATTCAATCTGCAGTTTCTCCACGGAGTAGGGTTGTAGTGTTAATCCCATGCCTGTGCTATGGCTCACATACTGAGCCCAGTGGTCACTGACATAGCCAAGGGTCATCCTGAACATGAGGAAAATAACACAACACTTCAGTCACTCACTCAGTATCACATGTGAAGGGCTAACTGCTAACTGCTCGGTTCTGAAGGCAATCTTAGCAGGGACATGGAAGCCACCCCTCATGGTAATGCACTTAGCAGGAGGCATAAGAACGATGGTAAGAAAAATGACTGATCCAGCACATGGCTGGTACTGACATTTCACATCAGGCTGCATTCACAGCTATCCCCAGTTACATGTGGGCTGCAGGGCACAGGATAGATACACATGCTAGGATCTCAATCTTCTAAGGGACTCCAGTCTTTGAATCCTATAATCTTCATTAAACTGATTGAAATCTAAAATAAATTAATGTAAACCCATTTAGTTTGGAGAACAAAAGTGGGGAAGAGAGAGATTTTGCATTTTTTTTTATTAGTTCAAATTAGGAACAAGCTTGTTTCACATGTCGATCCCTTCTCCCTCTCCCTCCCCTCACCCCACCCTCCTCCCCACCCCAATCTACCCCCCACCCCATCAACCCTCTACTCCCCAGGCAGGGTAGGGCCCTCAACCAGGGCTCCACAAAGTCCACCACATCATCCTGGGCTGGGCCTGGGCCCTTCCCCATGTGTCCAGGGCAAGAGTGCATCTCTTCACGTGGAATGGGCTCTCAAAGTCCCTTCTGATTTTGCATTTTTATGAACTTCTTTTTGAGGGAAGAGGTTGAAAAAAAATAGCTTATGTATGTGCCATAGGGAATAATTCAGAAAAAAAAACTAAAGATGTAGAAAAGGGAATGAAGTGGATTCAGAGAAAAGAAGTACATAAATTCAAAAAACTTTTCACACACTTGCTAATAAAACCAGAAACCCATCTTTCATTCAAATACATAAAGTTCTCCCAATTAAAATAGAGTGTGACTTAGTTAAGTCTTTGAAACTTTTCTAAATATTTTAAACTACAGTAAAAAAAAATGGAAGAAGGATGCTAGGGGAATAATGGTGGTGAAGAATTACTGCTAACACCTCACAGTTCAGTCAGTGGTAATTCAAAGGAAAAGCAGGCTGTGGATGGGAAAAGGGAACAAATGAAAGGGAAAGAAATGAAGGCCTATGTTGTGGTTTGAAAGAAAATGGCCCCCAAAGGGCGTGGCACTATTAGGAGGTATGGCCTTGTTGGAGTAGATGTGGTCTTGTCAGAGAAGTGTGTCACTGTGAGGGTGGGCTTTGAGGTCTCATATATGCTCAAGCCACACCAGTGTCTCAGTTTACTTCCTGTTGCCAGCAAAATATAGAACTCTCAGCTCCTTCTCCAGCACCATGTCTGCCTAAATGCCACCACATCTCACCATGATGATAACAGACTGAACCTCTGAACTGTAAGCCACCCAACTAAATGTTTTCCTTTATAAAAGTTGCCATAGCCATAGTGTCTCTTCATAGCAATAGAAACCCTGCCTGCATCTTCCTTGACCCTTCTCTCCAGAAGCAGCTTTGAAAATCAGAATTCCAATAATAATTATATTAAAAAATCAAATGAATCTGAGATAATGAAATAACTTCACTGGAAACATTTATAAAATGTCCATTTGGCTGATGGGAGAACCACTTCTATGAGAAGACCTAAGTATAAACGTCCATCCTCTCGCAGTGTCTGTGTCTAAGCAAGGAGACATCAGCAAGATGTACCAACAGCAACATTACCTAATCAGGTATCCAATGCGCTTCACAAACTGCCGATAGCGGGCTCTGTTAAAGGTTTCTAACCCCACAGCCAGGAGTTCCACTAATGAGTTGGCAAAGGCAAAAATTTTCATCATCTCTTGGGGCCTTGTTGTTTCAGGTAAATAATCACCTAAAAGTGAAACAGATAGGAAAAAATATAATTACTATAACAAAACACTACAGAACACAGGTGTATAATTCAGTGAGAAAACCAGGAGGCAGAGGAATTAATCCCATCTCTCTGGTTCAATTTCAAAGTTAAACAGGGAACTTGAAGGAATGCACATTAAGATCAATGTATTTTACCTAGGTAACATGTACACTAGTCAGCCTTCTTCATTTAAGCATGAAGTAAAAAACAAAAGTAAATATAAGAGAAAGGAGGTTTACACAGGAAGACCCCATCAACAGCCTACCCAAACGCAAGACTTGATGCTTCCTATGTGGAGCTTGACCAGTACCACCTTCCAGTTATGACAAGAAAAATTATCTACCTTTTGCTTTAAACCCAAGAAGATGTTGAAAGAGCTCATGAAAGGGAAACTGGGACAAAAGGATGACCAAGTCATCTTCATTAAGTAGAATCCAACTGGTCTCAGGGTCTTCATCCTAAAGGGAAGATGCCACATCACATCAGCTAACCAGTCTGGGCTTAGAGGAACTAAATCATCCAAGTCACAATGTGGTCCTTACAGACACCTCCTCAAGGGCAGTGAACTAAATAGCTTTAGATCCACAGACATCCTACAAGGCTTCAGAAATGCAGGTATAATTCATATGTATCTGGGTCATATCCACTGTTCAGAGCCTGAAACAGCACTCATTACATTTCTAACATGAAGATAAGAATGAAGACTCATCTAGAGCCAGGAGGTGGTGGCTCATGCCTTTAATCCCAGCACTAGGGAGGCAGAGGCAAGCAGATATCTAAGTTCGAGGCCAACCTGGTCTGGTCTTCAGAGAAAGTTCCAAGACAGCCAGAGCTACACAGAGAAACCCTGTTTCAAAACCTCAAAACAAACAAACAAAAAAAATCCTGTTCTAGAGTGAGGATCTTACTATGAGGCCCACTGCTCAGACAACAAATTAACAATTAATTAAACAACCATATTCTACTATAGGCCAAGTTATTCCTAGCTACAGTTCTCATCTACTAAAACTCAGTCTACTATCACTTTCATCCGACTTTGGAGGAAGCAGCTAGTATTTGCTACAGATGCTTCAGGTTCTGTGGGCAAGACAAAACTGTGATCAAAGATCACTCAGGGGACACCTCTGGGGCCTTTGTGACACAGAGTCTTAATGTCACCTTAGAAATCAACCTGGTATGTGTCCCTCATATTCATTACATTAAAAGGGAAGGATTTGAATGTATTACAGCAATTTCAACAAGGGACTAATCAATCAACTCAGCAATTCATTCATAATACCCTGAACACATTCTTCATTATCTACTGCTTCCACTACAGTTTAATTATATTTTTGCCCCATGATTTATGTATCAGTAGCTTAGTCCCAAGTCTCGTAGTATTGGAAGTTACTGTACGACCTTTAAGAGACGAGCCTAGTGCAAAGCCCTTAATTATTGATGATATTTCCCTTAAAATAAAGGGGAGTTCTCATAAAGAGGGTGCTATGAAAGGACCAAATATGGCCCTGTCCAGCTCCCGGACTTCTTGTTCGGAGATGAGATTCTCTGCACTCTGCCACCTATTATGGAGCCCCAGCAGAGCCTGTGCCATGCTACTGGGGCCTTCAGCCTCCAAAACTATCACCTTATTAAACCTCTGTTTTTATAAAGCTAACTTGCTTCAAGTATATTGAGTAATGCAAAATAGAATAATACCATGTATATAATGGCTAACACAATAGTTCTTGACTCTGGCTGAACATTAGATCACTGTGTAGGCTCAGAAAACTTACAAGGTTTATAAATTGCCCAAGTGAGCCTTATGTGGAGCTAGTGTTGAGACACAAATGATGTGGATGAACCACAGGGCCTTCTCCCTGCAACAGGCTTTCCAGTCCAGCTAAGCTCTTAATAGTCTCAAGTACTAAGTTCTGGGTTGCTTTTGCTCTTGTTTTTCCTCGCTTGATGTTAGTTTTGTTGGGTTTTTACTTGTTTTGTCAGGGCAGCTTTTATTTTTTGTTGGTGGTAGTCTTTTGGCTTTTGGGGGAGGGGGTGTCTTGCTATCTGGCCTAGGCTGTCCTATATCTCAGAATCCTCCTTCCTTTCCCCACTAAGTGCTGGAATTACAGGCATGCACCATGATGCCCAACTCCCTAAGATCTTGAGTTCACTAAACTTTTTACTGAGTGCTAACCAAGAAGCAAGCACCAATTTAGAATCTGTCTCTGGGGTTCACTTCAGGGAAAGAAAGAAAGAAAGGAAGGAAGGAAGGAAGGAAGGAAGGAAGGAAGGAAGGAAGGAAGGAAGGAAGGAAGGAAGGAAGGAAGGAAGGAAGGAGAGAAAGAAAGAGAAGAAAGAAAGAAGAGAAAGAAGAGAAAGAAGAAAGGAAGAAAGAAAGAAAGAAAGAAAGAAAGAAAGAAAGAAAGGAGAAAGAAAGAGGAGAAAGGGGGGAGAGAGAGAGACAGAGAGAGAGAGAGAGAGAGAGAGAGAGAGAGAGAGAGAGAGAGAGAGAGAGAGACCATTCTAGGGAAAAGCAAAGAATGAACAACAACAACAAAAAAATTCCCCCTCAGTTCCCAACAAGTGTGTGCACGCCCACATCACTTCCCACCATCTGCCCACCTGCTGCAAGTCACAAGTGATGATAAAGAACAAAATGGCTACAAATGGGAGCACTCATCCCTGAATGGGCTCTGGTGCAATACATCCACATGACCCCCACAGTAGCGTGGGTGACTCTGAGACTGCTGCCCAATTTCTACTCCTCACACAGAGGATTCTAGTGAATCAGGTCAGTGAGCATCTCAGAACATCAAACCAGGGTTTAAGACAGAGTACATGCTATATATGTAACATAAAAACACCTTCCTTTATCTGCTGAGCCTCTGTGCTGGCCAAATCTGGAACTCAGCCAGAAAGAGGTCAAGGAACTGCTAATGAACAGAAGAAAAATTCCTCACAAATACCCCACTAACTACTTGTGGAGGAAAGAAAAATTAACAAGAATTTTCTTAAAACTTTTTAAAAATTGTAGAGAGGCTGGATTTTACTCATTAAAATTTCATTAAAATTATTCAGAGCAGGTTGTCTATGAGACCCTAGTCCCAGGAACTTGTTACTATACAAAATAAAACCTTAACAGAGCCAGGCGTTGGTGGCGCACACCTTTAATCCCAGCACTCGGGAGGTAGAGGCAGGTGGATCTCTGTGAGTTCGAGGCCAGTCTGGTCTCCAGAGCGAGTTCCAGGATAGGCTCCAAAGCTACACAGAGAAACCCTGTCTCAGGAAAAAAAAAAAAAAAACACCTTAACATAATTTCACAAAGTATCACTCTACTGCATTTTCCAGTTACAGCTTCTGCCATCTGAACACATCTACAGAAGGATGTCAGGATAGGCTACTAGCTCAGGGAACTTGCTCTAGAGGTTCTGCATTTAACAACCACATGACCTGAGACGAGTTACCTCCAGTTTACACATCAGTTGTCCCTCTGTAAATGAGGGACAACTTCTCTGTAAATGAGAAGTACTTACCTCATAGGGTTACTGGAAGAATCAAGATTTATGAGACAGTGCTCAAAGCAATGCTCTGCCTGTAAGAAGAGCTCAAAACTGACTAAAGGGAACACTGAAGACAGTTACCTCTTCTCCTCCTTCATCTACAAGTGTCCAGTTGCCAGATGCAGGCCCTGAAGATGATGGCTTCCACTCACTGGGCTTCATGTGACACATATACTCCGCTCGATTTCTAAAAGACAACAGACATGAATCTGCCCATGTGAACAGAGAAAGCCTGACATGAGCACAGGTTTGGGTCATCTGTCCTAAAGAAGAGTCAGGAATCAGCCAAGCTGTCAAATGGTTTAAAGACTCAAAGACAAAGTAAGAACTCAGGCCAGGAATAACAGTGCTTAGTTTTAAATCTCAGTACTCAGTGGCAGAGGCAGGCAGATCTCTCTGAGTTCAAGGTCAGCCTAGGCTAGATAACTAGCTGCATGCCAGCCTAGGACAGATGATAACAAGTTCTAGGTCTGGTCTACATAGTGAGACCTTGTTTCAAAAAAAAAAAAAAGTAAGTAAAGGCTGGAGAAATGGGTTGGTGGCTAAGAGCACTTGCACATGCCTCAGGTTCAGTTCCCAGCACTCATGTCAGGCAGCTCACAATGGTCTGTAACTCCAACTCCATGGATCCAGAGAGCCCTCTTTTGGCCTCCATAGGCACCTACACTCACATATATACATCCTCACACAGACTCATACAAGTACCCACGATTAAAAATAAACATAAATCTTTTTAAAGATGTGTCTTATCAAAGACAAAAGGGGTATTATGCAATTGACACAGAGGCTTATTTCAGGCCAAAAGGTATACATAAAGGCAAAAAACACCCTAGTCAAACAGTATCTCCCTGCTCAAGAGCAGTCTCTATATGCAAGCAGTAAAGGATGGAGGCCAGAAAAACAAGCAACAGGATCTTCCAAGCAGTCGTTCCATCTGATGAGCATTGTAACCACAACAGATTCCTCCTGGACCACAACCTAGCTTGGGGTCCTCACTGAAAACATACCCACCCACTCCTCTCTTTAGCCAGAAACCTCCTACAAACTCCAGTTCTGAGTTCAGATGTTTCCCTTACAACAGGGAAAAATGCCAATCCTGAGCCCCAGGTGTCCATCAGTATGTGCCACTTGCATATTGTCAGGAACCTTAATTTTTCTGCTGTATAAAACACCCTCCTTTCTGTACTTCTGTTAGTGCTATCAATACCCTCCTGGTCTCTAGGCTCACATAGGTCTAGAGCTAGGAGTGATACGTTGCTTCTCTGCATTCTTTAATCAGCTATAAGTCATTTCCCAGGAAGAAGTCGTCTAAGTTCCCATACTCTATCTACTATCATGACCCTAGTCAATACAGGCCCAGAGGCAGGTTAGCTGGTAGTAACAGTATTCAGGGTCACCAACAAACAGGATCTGCATTTTCCCTGGGTCAAAAATATGCCTGCTTTTTTGCTGTGTGATTGGTTGGGATCCTGAGCCAGGAGAGGCATAAATGTCTGTAGCCATCAATGAAGCAATGAAAAAGTATATACTCTTCTGCCTCCAATCCACTGTAGAGACAAAACAGCCCCCCTCCTCCCTGCACACTTTTTTTTGAAATACAGTCTTGGTGTAACCCAAGTTGACCTTGAATTGAAGACCCTCCAAACACAGTCTCACAACCCCTGGAGTGCTGTGATAACAGGTGTGTCCCACCACACCTGGCCTAATCTTCCTAAAGGACAATTTTTGCTCCCTGTTCAAAACCTTTCACTTGTTCACAGGCCAAGCCACATCAAGTATAGACTCTTCAGCTTTAATTTCAAGGCCTTTTACTCTCCAGCCCTTCTAGCCCCACCCATCTTGATTATCATCATTTTGGCCACCTACACCCCAGTCCTCTGCACACCCTGTATTAGAGGCCTGTATTCTCCCCAGGCCTCACCTAATGAAATGCAGCTCACTCTTCAAAGCTGACACATCTACTGTGGACCTGTCTCTGACTCCTCAACTCTTCACTGGCTACACTCCTCCTGCAGTGCTCACAGCCCCACATCTGACTACTCTTCACTGGCTACACTCCTGCAGTGCTCACAGTTCAACACTTACACCAGATCCCCCTCTATTCTAAGGAACATACTATCTCTTAGCCTATGGCACCTTTCACAATGACATACACAATGAGTGACAAACCCACTAAAAGGGGAGGGACCACAAAAAAAAAGAACAAAACAGTTAATGAGCAACCAGATGTATCTCTTTGGGGCAGGGATATCAAACCCAAAGAAAATCTGCAATATTAAATTCTAGAATGCCAACACTTCCCTTAGCAGTTCTCTTTGGATGTGGACAGTTAAGAAAACCAACTCTTTCGTACAGTATTTCAGTTTCTACTTCACAAAGCTCTTCCACACTTACTTGACAGGAGACATCAGCAGGGCAAGGGACTGCATAAAATGAAAGACCCCTGAAGGGTTATTCAACACTTTGATCTGAAATCAGAAAATGAAAAAAGGCATACTGTAGAAAACCAGCTCAAGCTGGTTTACATGTATCTAATAAGCAAGATGCTAGTCAGAGGACAAAGCTAAGCCTGACTCCTGCTCCAAAGCACAAGGCTCGGCTGTGGTAGTTACCTGCACACTACCTAAGAGCAGAGGATGCACAGCTGATGTCAAACATCTGCAGCAGCTGTGATGGAACCCAGCACTGATGCTTTAAGAAAAAAATAAACAAAACAAAAACAAAAAAATCCTCCTCTTCGAAATGAGAAATACTAATGTTAAGAAAATATGAAGGAGTTGAGTTGAACTTGGCATACATTTTGGTTCCTGCTATCTGAGTGGTTGCTATGAATAATAAAAATGGCCAAAAGGTGTTGGGCAAAGGAGAAACTATACACCATATGGTCAACTGGTAAGTGTCTGCAAGCTGCTAAGCTAAAGGCCTAAGACCTCTGTACTATAGCAGATTCTATTTCACAGTACCAATTATACTGTGAGAAGGATTAATGTAAAGAGGTGTGGCAATTACTACAGCAGAGAAAAACAGTCCTACTCCAAAATCTTACCAAATTAAACACTTGTGAGCCTACCCAGCTGGATTACATCAGAACTTTTGCAATTCTGTCCTAACTTCTTCACCTGCAATGACCCAGAAAGTGCTGGCACTAACTGCATACACATGTACTCCTTTAGAGGTTTTATATAGGGAGCCAGATAGAGGGTTCAGTGGTTAAGAGCACTGGCTGCTCCCCAAGAGAGCAAGGGGAGGGTTTGGTTCCCTGGACCCAGATCCAGAAGTTCACAACCACTTTTAACTCCAGTTCCAGGAGGTCAATGCCTTCTCTCACACGGTGCACGTAAGTCCATGCAGACACATATAGCATATAAGTAATAGAAATATTTAAAGTCTTTTATATTTTTATTTAACTAGCACTCGACTAAATCTTTGGGGGATGGGTTGTTTTAAACATTTTCTTAAGGAAAAACTAATAAAATCCCTAGCCCACCCCCAGAACAGAAGATATCATACCTGTATGAAAGGAACAGCCCACTTACTGACGCCAGCCGGGCACCGAAGAATGTGGTTGAGGAGGAAGAAGTGATCTCCAGGACAGCCAACTCTTTGTAACACTGACACCTGAACAACAAAGGACTCATGGTTTCACTAGTTTAGTAAACTCATGGACACAGGGAGCTGGGGGTGCACGTAGTCTTTCTAGACTGCCCAGACATAAGTCCCCTCTGTAATGCACCTAAATTTATTCCAAATCCTGACACCTTTCTTCGCATGTTAAGTATGACCAAGTTCATCATCAAACATGAGTGAGTCAGCAGCAAACTTGGTGAGTCAGCAGCCTGTCTTCATTTCCCTCTGTATTTCCTGAGTTCAACTCTGACCTGAAAGCCAGAGTTCATTAGAGACACAAAGTAACAAGACAAACACCTTGTAACCATGTGTCATCATCAAAGAAAAGTCATTAATTCATTAAATGAATTGTCTGGAAAAGCTATAGTAGAAGAAAAAATATGAAATACAAAATAAGAATTTATTCTTAAATTACCCAAGCAATAAAAGACTTCTATGCCTACATCTGTTCCCTTACCAGTTTCTGCAGCCAGAGAAGGATGTCCTCCTGGAACTGGGCATCTTCACTCATTCTCCTGGTGAACATGAACAAGACACTGATACACTCCTTCAGCTGACACACATCAGAGGGGATGCTTTCTGTCAGTTTAGAAACTATAAAGAAGAGAGGATTAGGATGAGCCCTCCTGAGGGTACTGGGGACTTTTAGCTTCTCTACTTAAAGCAAAGAAACCAAAATGTGTAAAACATTTAGTTCAGATAAAAACCCAGAGGCTGTCTGTTTCCTGACTGAGGGTGCTCCTGCTGCTGAGCCCTCTTCTCCTCGCTGGATGGTGTCCCATTAAACTCTGAGTCAAAGCAAATGCTCCTGCCTTAAGTTGTCTCTTGTCAGAAAAGCAGTAATACAAAGAGACAGCCCCAAGGAGTGGGGCTGCTGTACCAAGCATGGCATGTGGTCCTCATGCCTTTGGAACTAATTTGCTGGATAAAAAAGCAGAACCTGTTGGGCCATTCTGCTGAAAGTTTGGAAGATCATAGTGTTAAGTTAGATACAGACAATGAGGGCCTGGCTCATGAGGTGTTTTAGAGCTTGTGTTAGAGTTTCTATTGCTGTGAAGAGACACCACGACCCAGCAACTCTTACAAAGGAAAACATTTCATTGAGGTAGTGGCTTACAGTTCAGAGGTTCAGTTCATTATCATCATGGTGAGGAGCATAGCAGCATGCAAGCAGACATGGTGCTTGCTGGCTACATCTTGATCAGAAGACAACAGGAAGTGGACTGAAACTCTGGGAGTAGCTTGAGCATAGGAGACTCAAAGCCCACCGCTGTGGTGTTATTTTGTTAATGATCTAACAAATAAAGCTTGCCTGAAGATCAGAGTGCAAAGGTAGCCAGCCACACTAGTTAGCCATAGAGGCCAGGCAGTGGTGGTATAGACATTTAATCCCAGGACTCAGGAGACAGAGGCAGATGGATCTCTGTGAGTTCAAGGCCACCCTGGGCTACACCAGAGTGAATCAGTCTAAAAGAGAAATAGAACTCACACCTTTGATCCCAACACTTGGGATCACATGCCTTTAATCCTAGCACTAGGTTGGTGGAGACAGGAGTGTTATGGCTGACCTGTGAGAGTCATATAAGGCAGCAGGAGATGGGAGCTGAGAACATTGCACTCTGAGGATTCCTGGAGACAGGATCCTCCATTTTGGTCAGAGGTGGAGTAAAGAGTTAGTGACTGGCCACTTTGCTTTTCTGATCTTCAGCTTTAACCCCAATATCTGTCTCTGGGTTTTATTATTTGTGCTACATACCCCCAGAGTGACACACGTCCTCCAACAACAACGTTCCTACTCCAACAAAGCCACACCTCCTAATTGTGCCATTTCAAATTACCACAGAGCTGAGCAAGGACTCTATTGGGAACTGGGACAGAAGCCATTCCTGTGATACTTGGGCAAAGAATCTTGCCAATCCTAACCAAAATTATAAACTAATTTGTTTGGTGGAGAAAAATCTCAAGACAGGCAGTATTTAAGTTACAGCATGGCTAGTGCTCACTTTTCTTATGCAGGTCTACATGGAAGAGAGCAACAAGGGGGCAGAAAGACATGAACAATGTATGAGTTATCCAGGAAAGGGGCGAGTTTAGCTGTAGACAAGGCAGTGCTGAGAAAGAGAAGCCTGGTGTTCTGTACTGAGATGACAGGACACAGTGAGGGCAAAGCCCTAAACATCAAACACTCCAACTTATAAAAATGTGCATGCATTTAAAAGGTGAGAGCCTAACCTGAGAATGCCCCTGAAAGGGTTCCTTCCTGGTAAACAACCACCTAGGCAAGTGTTTTGAGAGAAGTGGGTCACACTATATTTCAGGCTGGCAGAACTCAGCACCACTGTCCACACAGTATTGGTTTTGCAGGAATGACATGTGGAACAGTAAGGGGGCCGTGGTTTCTTGCTCCAAGAATCCTGAAAGCTGCAATAACGCTGGACAATACGGGCAAAGTCAAATTCCCTGCAGGGAGGTACTGGAAGGCCATCAAATAATGGCCATTATTTGATGGCCTTCCAGTAATGGCATGCAAACATGAAGCCTAAGTTTCAATGAAGCCCTCAGGATACTGAAGATGACAGAACCAAGGGACAACCACCCAGGAGAGTGGCAGGCATGGAGTAGATGGAACCAGCCCAATACAGAGACTATGAATGCTGCAGGTAGTAGAGCTAGACAAGGAGAGCTACCCAGGGTTTTTGGAACACAAATGATTCTTTCAAGCCCCGGATGCCCACACATGGAGTAACAGGATTTGATGCTTACCCTGCTGGTTTTGTTAGGACAAGGCTCTGTACCTTCAGGCTAGATGCTATAGCCTGAATTAGGCCATGCCTCCCTGTAGCTCTGTCTGGGACAGAGTCTTAAGAAGCCATCTGTCCTATGATTTGACAGCTTTCAATTTATGATCCCTGGCTTCTCCCCACTCTTTGTCATACTATCCTGAACTAAACCATTTGATGTGAAACTTCCCACCAGTCTAAAATGTTACAAAACATTACATTTTTCTTTAGTTCTTGGGACTGTTCTAAAGACTTGAGATTTTGCACAGGGAAGTGATCTGAGCATACTCCCCTGACCTCCCTGCCATCCCTTTCATTCTGGCATGCTCATGCTCTTGGGCTTGCTCTCTCTCTTTCGATCTCACTCTCACATGCATACACATTCTCTCTCGTTTCTTCTCTCTCTTGCTCTCTCTCTCATGTGCATACACACACACTCTTGTTTCTCCCATCTGTCTCTCTTATTCTCTTATTGTGGTTTGGTTTTATATAGACAGGGTCTCACTATGGAGCTCTGGCTGTCCTAGAACTCACAGAGATCTGCCTGCCTCTGCCTTTGCCTCCCAGGTGCTGGAATTAAAAGCAAGCACCACTATGCCTGGCTTTATTCTCTCCTAATGAAGCTCCTCTCTAGGCTTTAAGGGGTGGCTCTCCTTTCTTTTAAGGCCTGATCTTGTTTAGATCTCCATATATTATGCTGTCTGTCTAATACTTCCTCCCACCTGAAGGCCAACAATGGTCTCCAGGCCTGTTCTCCTTATGAACTGCATTCTTACAAAGGGGGTTACATGTCAGCTTTCTTCCAGACCAACCACTGCTATTCTTTTACTATATTTAATAGGTTTCAAGGCTTTGATTCGGGGCATCTGAACAATGCTAAGACTGTTAAAGACTATGGGGACTTTTGAAGTTAAACTGAGTGCAAATTGAATTGAGTTTGCCAGGGCTAAAGGCAAAACATTGCGGTTTGAATGTGAAATGTTCCCTAATTTACATCAATACTTGGTGCCAGCTGGTAGTGGCTCTTGGAAGGTTGTGAAACCTGTAGGAAGTTGAGCCTCATTAGAGGAAGTGGGCCACTGGGGGCCAGCTGCTTATATCCCGCCATCATGATTTCCCTGCCATGATGGAAGATGTATCTCTTTGTACTGTAAACTGAATAAACTCTTCCCCTCTCCCAAAACAATCCCCACAAAGTGCTACCAACACATCAGATACATGGTCTGAAGACAGACTCTGTTGGCAGAGTGCTTGACTTAGCATGCATGAGAAGACTGAGGACATGGCTCAAGGGAGAGCAGGTAACTACCATGAAAACATAAAGAAATTAAAATTTCTATTTCAGAATATTATAGAGCATTAGTTAAGAATTCAAGAAAGTGAACAAAAATAGAATAAAATACAAGAGAGATACAGGAGAATGATCAAGAAAGTATTCTGGGGGATGGACAGCTTGCTCAGTGGATAGCGCACTTGTTCTTGCAGAGGACCCACCCAGGGTTTGATTCCCAGCACCCACATGGCAGCTTACAACCATCCATAACTCCAGTTCCAAAGGATCCAACTCCATCTTCTGATGTCTGCAGCACCAGGCATGTGGTGCACAGATATATATGTAGGCAGAACTCTCAAACACATAAAATAAATCTAATAATAAAAATAGTAATAATTTAAAAAAAAAAGAAAAGGTAACCTGATGATTAGTTTTGGGATCAAATGCCATTGGAACACTACTTAGCAAAGGAGAGAAATGAAAGCCACGGGGAAGGGGGACCTCATACTACTCAGGAAACATCAGTAAACACCATGGTTGAAGGGGCAAAGAAAAAAAAAAAAAAAACACAATGATACCATGTGAAACCAATTAGTATCCAGTCAACTCACTCAGGTTATACGGTCAATTCTTTTTCACATTTAAGAATAAGAAGGAAGCTCACTCTTTACGTACCTTGGTCTTGCTGATAAACTGCTAAAGATCTCAGAACAGCTGAGCTATTAAGCAATGTGTAGATGTACGACTCCACTTGCAACCTCGAGAGCACAGAAGTGTAAGAATGAAGGGCCAGGGTCTGATGGAGGTGCTCGGATTTGGCATCAAATAGCTTCTTCAGTTCTCCCAGGACATTCTCATTCATCTCTACTCTCTGGTAGTGATGATGACCATAAACTTTCACTTGATCTGCACAGATACCCTACCAGCAAATAAAGGATGAAATAAGAAACCAGCTGCATTTGATGCAGCCAGGCAGCAGGTATACAGGCTTGGGCACCATTTCCAAAAAGCTTATAATCACAGTGAGGGACCAACACTACACATACAAAACAATACTAGCAAATAATGGTCATGTGTCAGAGAACATTGCAAATCAGGAATACATGACAAGTTCTGTAAAGAGTAATCCTACGAAGTCATCAGGGAAACAGTAACATTTGTCCCTAAAACTCTCACAACTGGTATCTTACTTTCTGTACTAAGAATACCAAGGTCAATGTGTTATCCTTCAACTTCACAGTAACCAAAAATACCTCTAGATTCACCTCATTCTTTATGGCTCTGCACAAAAGGAATCCTTCTCCATTATTAATTCCTCCCACCATACTCTTAAGCACATCCTTTCATTTTTCCTGTTTTAGATTTTATTTTATGTATATGACTGTTTCATCTGCAAGTATATATGTGCACCAAATGCATGTCTGGTTGTCCAGGGAGGTCAGAAGAGGGCCACTAGTCCCCTGGAACTGGAGTTACTAGGTTATATGCAAGCGCTCTTATTTCTTCTCCACTAAGCTTTTTCTCCAGCCTCCCTTTCTTTTTCAGTATTTCCAAGTGTGTCTCTTTCCACAGAACCTACAAAAAGACATCCAAGGCTCTGCACAAATGAAAGGCAGGGGCCAGCAAATCACGTGTCACCAATATCTCTTCCAGCTTCCCTTCAATGTCAAACTTGTCAAAAATGGCCTTCTCTAATTAGCCATCCCACCTGCCCTTAGTACATGGTGGCTCTGGCCTGGGGGGTGGGGTCACATCTAATGGACTTATTTCCTTATTATCTCTCAATCAGGACACTCTCTACTCACTGCACATCTGTGGCACTATACCAAAATATAAAACAATAGTCTATGGCGAAATTGCATCTTGAGACATGGTTTACTGGTTTAGACTATGTAGAATATATGTCTGCATATATTTGTATTTAGTTAGTTGCTAGCGCTGCCAGTTAGAATTCTTCATGCAAAAATCCAGATTCCTGCCTCTCTTAAAAGATCCTAAGATGTAGCAATCTAACATATCACAATCATACAGCAGTCAGCTAGATTTCAAGAGCTGCTGTCCCCTCTAGATTTGGCAGGTACTTCTCCACTGACACTATCCTACTCAGTCCCTCGCCTACACATTAATGCCTGCCCTTGTGGCCATTCGATCCTGTGATTCCTGGATTGATGGAGTCAGGGCCGGTGTAAGTTTAACACACAGACTGAATCCTGGAAAGGCAGGAAAGGCAGCTCAACTACCAATTCCCCTAGCCCTGAAGCTTGACACACACAGTCAAAATACCTGTACAGCTATTTGTTCGTCCTTAAAGGTCCACAGTCGGCTTTTGGCGTTTTGGCAATCAGACATCAGAGTAAGCAGCTCAGCTTCAGCCAACAGCAACTGTTTCCTGCATCGTGAGTAGTTTAAAAGCAACTCATAAAACTCATGCCTATCCTGATGAGCAATGCTGTCAAATTCTTCTACATACGACTCAACATTTTCCAGCCATGAGCCAGGCTCCAAGAGTTTTAGCTGCTCTTTAGTAAATGGTACTAGTTCTGGTTGAGACGGGAGTTCTGGGTAGAGCCTCTCACTACAGAGCAAAGGCTTCACCACCACCAAATCTGGTACTTCTGCAATTTCGGCTGGCAACTCAGGATACAATTTCTTCACTCTAGGAGGCTGAGAAACTTCTTTGGCTTTGTAAGAACTATGCAAGCTAGCATTCTGAAGCACCTTTGAACAACCACCAGCTTCTTCATCTTCTTTCCTAGTCTCAGTTTCTCTGACTTGTAAACTTCCCATTCCCTGAGTACTGGGAAAATCTGCCTGCGGTGTGCTTTCTGAAGGTCCATGTGGTATTAGTAGGCTTTCCTCTACCTCTGTAAAGTTCTTGGAAGGTTCAACTTTAGTTCTAACATTGTCACCAGGGTCAACCTTCAACTTGATTTCATCATCTCCATCAGGGGCTCTGATCTCTCCCCTTCCTTTTAGGTCCTCTGTGTCACCTGTCAGGGACCCTTCATCACCAACAGTCAAGGAGGTGAGTGGTATATCAAACATTTCACTTTCGTTCCATCCACTGACATCCTTGTGGAGCTGGGAATCAGTTGACACTTGCAGATCATCTCCTTTGAGTTCACAAGCTAGAGATGGGATTTCCTGCTCTCTAGAAGTCTCTGGAAGGGAAACTTCATCAGAAGTCTGAGGGGCTTCATATTTCTTCTTTTCCTAAAAGCAAGGTATGAAATACAACAATAGCTGATGGTTTGAAATGAAGAATGTTTAAACTATACATAACTATCTAAATTTTGACATCGGGGACTCTTTCCTCAGCTCGATAACCCATTTCCATTCTTAGGAGTGCTTTCCCCTTTCTTAAGAAGCTCTCTGATTCCATTTTAGGCCAAACATTACCTTTGCTCTATCTCTTCTGGCAGTTGCCAGGACTGTCACCTAACCTGTCCTTTAGTTTCTCCTAAACTCTAATAAAACTATCCCTGGGCTTCCTTTTGAGTCCAGTTCTAAATTCTTTTATTAACAAGGGAACCTCAGTTTCCTCAGTAACATGTGGCAACCATAAACAGACCCCAAGGAAGCTCCTGAAGACTGAAGTGCCGATCCCAGCCACCACAGCTGTCAGCAATCAATAATGTAAACCAAAAACGACCAGCAAGTCCCTATGACTGTTGAGCATTTGTTGATGTAGGTTCACATGCATCCAGGGAATCAACCTTCCCCACTACCTTTACAATATCAACCAATATAGATGGGGGTGTCCCTTTCTGCCACACTTTGTTCTTGACCTATGACCCTAACTAAACATACTCAGAAACTTTAAAATGAAATGCAGTTACAGAAATGTACCCTCCTAAAGGTGCCTCCTCCTCTTCTCCATACAACTCTGTGTAAGCTCCCTAAAAAATTCATAAGTAAACTTTCATGCTAAGGTGGGAATTTACTGCAACTCCATTTTGACTAAAGACAGTCAGCTTCCAATTACTTTGCCAACTTTAGACAGCTAGAAAAAAAGTACCAGAAGACATACTGAGAATATAAGTATCATCACAGATAGTGAAATAAAATTTAAAAGTGTTATCAAGTCACTAGCATAAAAATTCATGTCTTTGGTAATTTTAAGAAATTTTCTCGTTTCTTTTTAATTTATGTATATGTATATGTGTCTGTCTGGATGTGAACCACATGTGTGCAATGGAGGACAGAAAGGAGTAGCAGATTCTTGGAACTAGAGTTACAAGAGATTGTGAGCTCCGCAACATGGGTTCTGTGAATAAGACCCAGCTCCTCTGCAAGAGCAACAAGGGCTTTTTACCACTGGACCAACTCTCCAGCCCAAAAGATATGTCATATATAAAAACTGCCAAGCAGATTTAAAAAAATCTGTATTTGTTCATTTTCATCTCCACACAAGTTGCATACACATAAAGAAACGATTTTAAAATCATTCAGGGCTGGGGATATAGTTCAGTGGGAAAGTACTCACATTCAAGAAGACTTGGGTTCAACCCCCGGAACAACCAAAAGATAAAAACTAAAATAAAGTCATTCAAAAAAAAACTGAAGTGTTGGGGAAAGGTAAGTCAATAATGAATACAGAAGAACACACTTAACTGGAGGCCAAAAATTAAAGTTCGAATCCCACCCCTTTTCTAACAGTCAAACCCTAACTACTTGGGGCTGACCCAGGGGGTCTGTGATGACTTACCCTCAAGAAGGACAAACAGAATTAAAATGCACTGCCTAAAGAGATAGTGAGCAGCTGGCCTATTACCTACTCAAACACAGCACCATACAAGTACCCATGAGACAAGGCCAGGTTAAGTTCTTTTATTATTTTAATTTAATAGGATTTATTTATTTTTATGTGTATGGGTATTTGCTTGTGTACCATGTATGCACCTAGTGCTGCAGAGGGTGTCTGATCCCCTGAAACTGGAGTTACAGACTGTTGTGAGCTATCATGTGGGTGCTGAAAATCAAACCCAGGTCCTCTGCAAGAACAGCCAGTGCTTGTTAGCTGCCGAGATGCCAGAGTCCAGCTCCAGTGGGATTCTGAGCCACAGGATGGAAGTGTGAAGTCTGACCACTGGCTGTCTTTCAAATAGATGGCCCTGAATAGCTCAAACCATCTTTATTTATACAAGTTATAGTATGTTCATGCATGAGCAGTTTCAATTCATTTCTCTTTAATCATTCTTCAAGAATTATTAACATTTACACATTTTAGTTTCTTTTCCTCTTCCCCATTTCCTTGTTGTCAATAATTGACTTACTATCTAAGCATTAACTTTATATTACAAGGCAAATGATTATATCTAACCAGGCATATCATATTCATATTGTGCCCAGGAAACAATATGATACTTTTATATTTCTGTAGTCAGCTGACAGTATGATGCCATACTTGGAATATATTTTTTAGGTGTAAATCAATTTCTAAACAGTCTGAATATCACTTTTATGGGAGCAGTAGTTGTAATCCTCTTCTTCATAAATTCTCAGAATAGTAATGATTAATAAAGTTTTCATTCTTCCTAGCAGTTTCTACTTGTACTTTTACTTCCAAGGGAACTGGGAGTTTTAGATTCCTTTATTGATATTTTGGCATTGAAAAATATCTAACCATTCACACCCTAGCACCAGACAGATGTCAGACCTTTCATGTTCTTTATCTTTTTCTTATATGTTCCTATAAGTTTTTCCTAATGTCATCTATTAGGAAACCATCTCCAAGTTCTTAAGTTCTTGGAATATAGTTGTCTCTTATTGGAACAATTAAGTAAGCATTAACCTTAGTGAGTTCCTCCTGCTTACTAAGGATGAATGTAAAGGCAGCCAAGGGCAACCAAAGGAACTGGTTTCTGTGATAGACTGGAAAGAAGCTTAATTTCCTTGTAGAAACTTTATTAAAATTGTCAGCTTTTGTTCCCAGTAAACTCAGCCACAATCACAACTAACAAAGCAAAACTAAGAATTACCACGGAAGCAAAGACAGTGAAAGTTAGAAAGGCCTGAAGCTCATGACCTCCCTAGGGTTAGCACAGAGGTCTGAAGCATCGACTCCATGGTCCTTGCCAGGTGGGTGGAATTCTCCAAAGGGCCTTGCCATAAGGAGCTCCATCTGCAAGCATTTATGCACGTTCCCAGAAGCTACTGCATGGCTTCTGCCACTGAGCCATCTCTCCAGCCCCAAGTATATTCTCTTAACTGCTAGTAATGCATCCTGTGTCCTTGGAGGGGCACAATTGTCTCTTTCTGAGAATTTCCCTGTTTCTGTTTACAACTTACATTCTTTCTTAAAACTTTTACATCATTTCTCATCTTTTACTTTCTGAACCTTGGGCTTGCCACAGTAAAATGCCCCAAAGTGCTATGTGTGTGGTAAGGCAGAAGAGGTCAAAGCTAAATTAGGACACACAACAAGCTGTCACCAACAGTTATCTCCTGGAGATGGAACTCTGGGATGTCCATTTGTTTGTGCATGTGCACACTAACATGTACATCCTTAAGCAGTATGGAAATAATCATGCAGTTATGTTTGTCTGAAACACACATGGGAAGTTTCTACTCCAGACTATAAGCACCACTGAGGCCAGAAGATATTCTCTTATATCCCAAATGCCTAGAATCATTTTGGGGGAAGCAGTAAGTAGGCATTATGTATTCAATGATGACTAGATCTTGGGAGGCAAAAAGAGTAGTATGTAGCATTGCCCATCTTTATTCCAATAACAATTCATGCCTAGAAGAAACAAAGGAATTAATTACCTAGGCACTAGAGTAAGGGAAATGGACCACAGGAATGGGCAGGAAGGGTTAAGCAGGAAACATCTTAACTCATCCTATCCGTTACTAGATGCTCTTATTTGTTGTTGGAATTTAGAACTTAGTACAATTTTTTGAGATAGGGTCTTGTTACATAACACCAAGCTAACCTAGAATTCACTATGTAGCCCACCTGGCCTGGAATTCACAATCCTCCTTCTGTCTGCTGAGTGCTGGGATTGCAGACATGCATAAGTACTCTGCCTTACTATAAAGTCCATTAAGTCTGCTGAGCAAATCCAAACCTAAGATTCTGTTCTTCTTAACCTAAGTTTACTAAGATAAATGAAGTACAGATCCTCAGAGGTGGGGGAATGCTTTTACAAAGAATCATACTAATAGAATAAAAACATTATTAGGGCTACATCTAAAGTATCCAATAGTAAATACCAGATACCTAACCACAACCTGTCATCCTGAGGTCACCTACCAGATATTTAACACTGAGGAATGTAGGCCAGGTACTGAGACAAATCCAGAAGCCACAGCAACCTAAACACAACAGCACATGACACTCCACTTCCTGAACTAAGCCTTGCAATCTGCTTGTGGATCCATAAAAAGATGTTAAAATATAACACTGTCAAGTTTCAATGATATAGGACTTTATAATCATGGCCAGATAAGAGCCAGCATTAACAAATGCATATACTTACCCTAAAGCAAATTGATTTTCTTAGATTGGCAAGCATGAGGGTCTTGCTGGTGTTGTGGACATTTTCTATTTGTTTTGTTATATTAGTTCTGAAGAAAAATTACTAAATTCTTCAGTGACAAACCTTGGAAATATGCTCTTGGAAATGCTGGCTCTTTTTTTTTTTTTAATTCAGCCAACTTTATCAGGTGCCTATAGGAGTTGTGAAAGGTGCTGGGAACAAGAGTAATCCCTCACTCAATGAGTTCACCGTCTGAGAGAGAGGACAGCAGCTGGCAAAGTTGCCACAAATAAGAAGAGGGACATGAAATTGGTCCATGGTGTTACTGACAGAGGGAGTAACACAAAGATGATAAGGGAAACCTCTAAGTAAGCACAGTTTAAACTGGGACACTGACAACAGGCAGAAGCTAGGCAGAGGAAGAGCCTGGAAGGGTGTGAGGCAGAAGCTCTAAAGAAGGAAAATACACAGATCAGGATGGGTGTGACAGAAGCTAAGAGGAAGCTGAGGCTAGAATCCTTAAATTAATGCTCCCAATCCTAGCCTCTACGAAATGGGAAAGCTTTGGAACTTTTTTTTGGTGGTGAGGAATAGGGAGTGGGGAGAGGGGGCGACTTTGGAACTTTTTTTTTTTTGCTTTGTTCTGAGTTTTGTGACAGGATGGAGAGTAATAGGCAGAACCAAATCATGCAGGAAATTCAACTCTTAGTGACCAATTATATTTGGAGGGCAGGGACAAAGTATGCATGAGATTTCTCACTGAAGCAAATGTCTTGGAAATGAGCGTTAACATAAGCTTTAACAGTTGAGAAATCAGAGTACTGAATGTATATGTAGGAAAGTTGCCTGAAATATGTGGATAAAACAGACAATTCATTTTTTCATAAGACTTAAAAACTTAAGATTTTCATTTTTAATTTAGAAATTCTATGAGACAAAATAAAGAGAAAATCCTCTTTACTGACTTTTTTAAGCAGCTGTAATATGCTATCTTTGGATAGACAGACACATATGTAAAATAATGATTAAGCTACTGGACAGAAAGGCACAATTTCTGGCTTCGAATGAGTTAAACCATGCTAACATCATGATTTAGGACAATCATTTAACCTGTCTAGGCTTTAGTTTCATCACTTATTTGAGAGAAAAAAAGCAGATTATGAGGATTTAAGATTCTGTTCTCTATAGGTAACTCATGTTGTAAACTACTATATCCCAGGGCCAAGGGTTTACGTAAAGCTGGTTAACTGTTTGTTTGTTTGTTTGTTTGTTTGTTTGTTGTGGTTCCTTATCAAACCAATATGTTGCAAAATTATTTTTCTTTAAATGTTTCTGATGGGGTGGGAAGGTGGCACACTCAGTAAAGTGTCATGTAAACATGAGGACTGGGTTCCATCCCCAGAACCACAAGCTGATCCTAGAACTTGACCCCCAACAAGCCTAAACTAAACAGCAATCCCCAGGTCCCAGCCACAGGCTCTGTCTCAAAAAGTAAAGGGACCATCTCCTCCTGAAGAACAGTGTGTGGCCAAGACTGACCTCTGGGCCACACACATCCACCTGTACAATGTCCATCCAAGTCTGCACTCACGCCCCCTCACCATACTCAAGGAGGTTTCTCTAATTTTTAAGGGTCATAGTACCCAAAGTAAAAAAAAAAAAAAAAAAAAAAATGTGTTGATAAGTTTCTAGGCTGAGATCCAGTCTGAGCTACACAGAGAGGGCAGCTTGGGATGTGTGTGTGTGTGTGTGTGTGTGTGTGTGTGTGTGTGTGTGTGTGTGTGTGTGTACACATTCTTGTCTCTAAATCAAGAAAAGAAAAAGAAATTTCTGATCTGATGTGCCAAATTCCATACTACCTTACAGAAAAGGATACACATATTTCATTTACATTTTATTAAATAAACTTTCCAGAAATCACTGTTAAAACTTGTTCACACACACACACAAAGTTATACTTTGGGCTTAGTAACACCACCAATTATGGGGAAGGAAATTTCCTCTACCACCTTCAGTGCTCATTTCAATTCGTGTAAATTCTGTTTTGGATAAGGCAAAGTTATTTAGACTCAGTAGCCAGGTGTGGTGGCATGTCTTTAATCCCTGAAATCCAAAGGCAGTGGCAGGGTTAAAAAAAATTAAAAAAAAACCTGTTTAAATATATAGATATATTTTAGATAGTTCTGACCACCACGTTGGTGTAAAATTTAACTTGTTCACTGCAACAAGTATATGGGGGCAAAGTGAAAAATTCAAAAATGTACCTAAAAAACAAGTCAACTTAAAACCACACTAATGACATGCAACAATCCAGAAAACATAGAAAATTTAAACCCATCCCTACTGTGTGGGCTCTGTCCTGTGCTAATTTCCGGATATTCATGCCACACTGTAAACAACCAGGTTCATAGGAGATAACACTGTCGCCCTGGATTTTGAAAAGGACTGACACATCCCTGCTATCCACAAACCATACCTCCCAAGCGAGGGACCTCCCTTCTCCGTGCGTTTCCAGAGGCTGGGAATGTTCCCATGTTACAAAGGACACGCTAGGAAGTCAAAGATGGGGTTCAGGAGGTAATAAAGGTTTTGGTGTGGGAGGCCGAGAAAATGAGCAAAAGATAAAAGCCCAGTGAGGTCAGGACGGGGAGACGGCCAAGTGGCCCTGACAGCCGCCCGACCGCACGGAACCCCACGGCTCCGCGCGGGGAGCAGGGGGCTCGCGTGAGAGCGGCAGCATCCTCACCTTGCCTTTGGTCCGGCTGGACTTGGCCTTGGCCCGGCGGGGCTTCACGGCCTCGGCCATACACCCTGCCTCCGCGACGTCGCCGTCTGTTTCTGTCAAACTCCTGCAATTCACGCAAGACGCCCAGTTCCGGCCTCCCTGCTGTCACGTGACGAGTCCTCCACCACTTGGGGAAAGGGAGGCGCCAACAGGAGCCCCGTACGGGCTGCGACTTGGAACAAACTAGCCAAGGACTACTTGCGCGGGGAAGGTCTCGCCTCCGGTCCCTCCCTCTGAGCCGCGGCCTGTGCTTCCGCCGCTGGCCGCAGGGTGGCACTCAGAGCAGCCCTCTGCCTCAGCAATGCAGAGGGAGGTGCTCAGACTGGACCATGAAGTGCCAGAAGAGGCCTTGGCAAACTGACTTTGATCCCTAAATAACTAATTCCAGCCTAAATCTACATTACATTTCCGGAAAGAAAACTGATGACCATCCAAAGCGCACTCCAGTCTGCCGTTCTGTAGACGGGAATGTTGATACTTCATCTCGGGTGTCATGAGTTAATTGCAGAAGGCACTTGATAACAGCAGGCAACCCTATACTAGCATTACTGTACAAACTTGACCGCTAGAAAAGGAACAGCTGCTCCAAGGACAGACTAAAAGGTTGAAAGACGCAAAACAGGGAAAAAATTTAGTGTACATTTGCACGCTTTGTTTCAATTGACGATTCCAGATTTTTTTTTTTTTAAGGAAAAAAGAAAGTTGGCTTCATCTCATTTTCACAGTTCTGATTTCTTTTCCATGAACATGTAGCGCCTCTTAAAGTACTATATACTTTGCTTTTGTGTTTATTGGTAGGATCTGTCACACCTCCTGGAAGGTCAACTCTCAGAAAAAGGCTAATTCCTTCTCTGATGTATCCCAAGGACCTCCAAAACAACAGCCAGCACATAGTGAAGGAACCGGCTTCCCTTTTGGCAGCCATAATGGTTGAACATGTCTAAAATTTTAATCATATTAAGCTGATTTTGTTTTTAAAAAAAAAGTCCTGTTTATTTCTCAAGTAATTTATGTATACTTGTTTTAAAATGTTCTGTTTCCTGGTTTAGCCAGCACATGGCCAACTGGTCACATGACTTGACTGGTCGCCATTTTGCTAAAGTTAAAAAAAATACTTAAGCCGCCATCTTGACTAAAGGTGACCCCATGGAAATTAGAGGTACCATCTTAGAAACAAGTTTTTCAATTAAGATTTAAAATGTTAATGCTTCTATATATTACAGAAAGACCTTAAGGGAATTTAAATTTCTTTTTAAAACCAGTTTTCAAATGTTTGTTTTTATTAAAGTTTGTACTTAAAGAGCTTCAATTTAAAATTATTCTTAAGCAAAGCCTGACAATGTAAAGTTCTTGTTTTATAAAAGATGCTGATCTATATAAGACGGTACAGTTTGTGTTTTCAGAAGTTAAGTTTAGAATGTTGGTGACACACACCTTTAAGCTCAGGGTGTTGATGGCACACGCCTTTAAGTTTAGGGCGTTGGTGACATACGCCTTTAATCCCACCACTCGGGAGTAAGAGGCAGATCGATCTTTATGAGTTCAAGGCCTGCCTGGTCCGGCAGATCAAATTCCAGGACAGGCTCCAAAGTCACAGAAAAACCCTGCCTCAGAAAGAAGTTAAGCTACTGTTTAAAAAATGTAAGGTAGCTCTATATAGTTTTAAGTTCAGCTGTATTACAGAAAGACTTTAACTAGCCACCTGTGTGCTTCTTGTATGCTTAAGGCAAGTAACTAAAACAGACCTCTAATGCTTCAGAGATCTTCAGAATATGGCATTTAAATTGTTATCTTTAAAGTTTATAATGTCAGACAGACTGCCAGATCCTGACAGTGACCCAAAGTCTCCAAAGAAGATTACGAGGCACCTCAGTTCCTGCACCTGGACCAGTGAGAGAGATGCTCAGATGTGATACCTGCCGCCTGCCAGAACCTGGCCGAGACTGTGGACAAAGCTGCTGGACACTGGAAAATTGATTGCACCCCTTTGCCTAGACAAAACAAGGTCAGTCTTTTCCATGTCCGTCTTCCACAGAGAGAAAAAAACTCTCACAGTATAGGCTTGGCGAGGATTGCTGGTCTTTGAGACACCTGCCTCCAGCGGTAATGGAGAAACTTGGGTATAGACTGGCTTCTAACTGGCTTCTGTCACTTTTCAGTAGATTCGGATAAAATATACCCTTCTCAGATCTCTGAAATATTACTGGTTGTCAGCTTGACAGCATCAGGCAGTCAGATCCACTATAGACTAGTCAGTATGTTAGCTGATAAAATAGTAACTATCTATTGTTCAGACACAAGCTCAAAGTTTTTAAGTTTATTTTGGTTGTCATCTAAGTACAAACTTAAAGGGCTTTTCATCAGGCCAAAGGCACCTCTGTCCAATCCATACCTGGCACTCTGGACAGAAGAAAAATGTACATGCTTATAGCCCAAATCTGTAGTTTTTGCTAAGTATGTTCCTGCTGTTTAAACAGATATCCAGATATCTGCTTTTTCTACACTGTGGGCTTCAGTAAATAAGTTTTAACCTCTGTTCCTAGTTTAAACATGTCTTAAACAGGTTTCTGCTTCTGGCTGACATCTAAATATCAGTTGCTGACTACAGACTGTTCTAAGACTGCGAGCCCTGGACTTGCTGTGGATGTGAACCAGTTCAGCTGATATGGACACCCCCTGTCTCTGCAACAGTGTCTGCTACCCAGAAGCCCCTGATGAATTCCCCATTGCCTAAATCCCTTTTTGCTTTTGACTAGCATTTCAACCTTCTGGGGTCCCTAACTTCGTCCCAAAGTCAGCAGGAAGCAGTTTAGAAAAGAATTTCCCTGGTTAAAATGCTAAGTCAAAAGGAACTCCCTTACATGGGGATGCCAATATCTATCACTCCCTGATGGGGATGCTAGAGAGACAGCAATTCCATGATTGGAATTTCCAGAAAAGAAAATGGGGGAATGAAGGAACCGGCTTCCCTTTTGGCAGCCATAATGGTTGAACATGTGCTTCTATGACCTTGTCCTAGAAACCAGAAAGTCAGATGCCTGTCTTGTGACAAGGAACCAATCAGAAGTTAGCTGGTGGTGCTATGCTTTATGGCTCTGGGTGTGCTTTACGGACAAGCGCACAGCAATGACGTAGAGAGCATAGCAACCACCCTGGGAGGGCCTATGAGCCATAACAACCAGTTGGCCAATCAACACAGGGCAAGCCCTCCAAGCCTGGAGGCACACCAATCATGAGCCTGTGCGTAAGCCTGTGCGTACCCCTAGACACTCCCCTTACGCTGCCCTATAAGATCTTTGGGGAGACCTTAGGAGCCGTCTTTTTCTAGCCGTCTGCCATGGCGGGTGGGTGAAAGACCCGAGCTAACATGGGGTTAGTTCGTTAAATTACAATAAAGCCTCGTGCAGTTTGCAGCAAGCTCTCGAATCCGCCTGGTGATTGGGGTGACCGCGAACCTGGCCTGAGATCCCGGATACTTGAGTTTTCGGGGGTCTAACAATAGTAGATAATATCTGATGAATGGACCCAATAAATATGAGGGTTTTTTTTGGGGGGGAAGGGGAAGAACACATGGAGTCTACAAGATGGGGGGAAAGACTAACCACCCACTCTGAAGGTACCCTAAAATGAAAATTCCAGAATTGTGGCATGAAAAATGGAAAGGCCTAGGCAGAGGCAGGTAGGTCTCTGAAAGGTTCAGGCATTATGCTGGCCTGCCCCTGTTACCTGGTGGAATCCACTCAGGCAATACCCTGGTCAGCCCAAGGTTCCATGGGAAAGAAGTCTGCACGCAGGTGCAGAGGACCCCTTTAAAAGATAGGCCCCTGCCCTCTCTCTCTCTCTCTCTCCCCCTGTTCCTGCTCTCTGTCCCCTCTCTCTGTTTCCCCGCTCTGTCTCTCTATGGCGACCGGCCATGGCGGTCAGCCATTACCCTGTTCCTCTTCTTAGTCTACCCATTCTGCCTTATAATAAACTTATAGTCAATATGTCCATCTCAATATTTCTCTTTTCTTCTTTTTAAACAAAAGAATAACATTTTGGCGCCCAACGTGGAAAGGCTCTGCCCTTATACCTTCTGCGACCTGCTGGCGGGCTCATGTTAGGCTAAGGGTAACCTTACAATCCACTTCCATCTCCGCTTTTCCTGGCACTCCCTCCTGCCTGCAACAGCCTGAGATGCCGGAACTCAACTTGCGGCTTTTCCAACTAAGTATTTCTGGAACTCACTGATCTGCCTATTTGCTACAATCCGGTAAGAAACCCAAACCGTTCCTATGGGGCAGACCCAGCGCTGTTCAATCTGGGTCCATTTTTCGGTTTCGGGCCGGGTGCTCTCAGACAGGGCAATCTGTACATTTTTCGGCCTTGCCCACGGGAAATACATTTTTACGGGATCTTTCGGTTATTGGCAGCGAGTAGGTAAATGAGCGGAGTTCTGCCTCCCAGTGGGAACTTTCTTTCACCTGGGAATGTCCCTCATTGTTCTGATTGTTCTATTTCTGACTGTTTCTTCTTGGTTGGCAATGTCTGCTTGAGATGCTCTAAGAGTTTTTTGTTTGTTTGCTGGTTTTCATTTTTCCACATGAATGAGGTTTGAAACTTTTCTGGCAATTGAGAATGTGCTTACGGGGTCGCCATTGACCACGTGTACTAACCTGGGGGCCGCCATCTTGGTCATAACCACGTGACCTAGCTTAGGCCTACCCACTCAGTTCAGTGACTTCCACCGGCAAGCACTGCCACCTGACATCTTGCTTTTTATTTCTTTCACTTGTTGGGTGCATTTCCTAAAGGTCAGGCATGGGATCCCGCTCCAGGAGCGGTGCTTTTTTGCTTTTTTCAGTTCGGACTGCTGGGTCCTTTTTCAGTTTCGGGACAGCTGTGTCCCCTTCGGGGCCAGGCCCCTGGCAACTCCCACGGGCAGACGTGCATCCGTAGAGGAGCTTTTTGCCGGTTCTCCACCTGCCTCACCCATGGGAAATGCATAGAGGAACCTTTCTGGTTTCATCCAACAAGCAGGTAAACAGACAAAAGCGGCTTACAGTTGCCGCCGTTTTGGTCATGTGACCTACCTGTAGGCACGCACAGCTCCAGTGGCCTATCGAACAAACCTGTCTGCCGGAGTTTTGATTTCTGCCAGATCTTTTTGCTTTTTATTTTTATTTTTTGTCTTTTTCTTTCACTGGCTCTGTTGTTCATGGCTTGTTTACTAAATACTGTGCCTTTCCAGGGCCCTCTGTTTAAATCTACTCTGTCCCTTTAAATCTCCTGTCTGTTTGCTACAATGTACAGATCAGAGATTACATTCTGATTCCCCCTTTACTGTTATCCAGTCCTGCTTGTCTCTGTACCTGTAATTTAACTTTATACTTATCTAGCTCTATATACAACTTAAATTAAACTATTAAGTCTCATATTTCTAAATTGCTATATATCTTTAAATGATGATAAACATTTAAAGTCTATTCAAATTAACAAAATATTTATACCACTCAGTTTATCCTGTAAGCCGTTTACAAAGGTACAGCTTTTATTACAAAAAAGGTATTTTTTCTCTAACTAAAGGCAAACTTAACTGCTAAGATACTAAACAGACAGCCCTCAAATGCTCAGAGATCTAGAGAATATGGCATTTAAAATGTTTTGTTAAAAAGCTTTTTATAACAGAGAGATAGGCCAGCTGCTGGCCCCACCCCATTTCCTCCGAGAAGACTGGGCACTGAAGAAACTTCGTCTCAAGTCAGTGACAATGCTGGTCACTGAGCAACCCTGCCCTTCGCCTCAACTACTACAAAGTATTCCAGACCTTGGACAAGAGGACAACGGAATCGACTTTCCCAGCGTTGCTTGGGCCAATGGTAGGCGAGTCTTCCCAAAGTCTGTAATCCACAGGTCACAAGTTATCAGCAAGAAGGCAGGTGTCCTGCAGCCCACTACTATGGATGGAGCACCTTGGGGATGGCTGTCCATGCAGCCTGCTGGCAAGTCTCTGTTATTCTTTAATCATTGATTCAGGTAAAATCTTATCCTTCTCAAGAACTCTGATGCTTTTGACGACTGATAGTCTTGCCAGCTTAAAGCAAAACAGATTCCAGTAACAGGTATTTTAGGGTTTATCTATGTAAAGATAGGAAAGTCTAAGATGTATAAAAGTCTGAGAATGTAGTTACAAAGGCCTGAGGATAAAAAGGCTTAAATGATGATAATGAGTTGAGACATTAAAAAGAATAAAAAATGTTCCTGATTTCTCTATTTCTCATGCTACTGTTCATAATAAAGTTCACCAATACCACTATAGGATCATAACTACAAGGTCAAGATTAAGATGCTTTTCATTGTCAAAAAAAAATCTGTCTATTTTTAAATGGTAATACTTTCAGCCAAGTTGCTTCTAACATGTCTAATACTTATGTTTCCACAAACTCTAAGGATTCTTGTAAGTTCCAAGGAGCCGAATCAGATCCAAACAGGTCAGATTCACTCCAGGTAATATTCAACCTTTCCCCGGTCCCAAATTCCCTTCACTCATCTTGGGACTCCTTGGGAACCCCTCCCTCATCTTAACAATCTTCCCCTCAAGTCACAGGACCTAAGAAAAAAATTTTTTTCTAAACTCAACCTTGTCTTCTACTCTGTCAACACCTTGCCAGGTCTAAGAGGCGCCAGGGAGTTCCATACAGCCTGGACTACAATGAAACAACCAGCTTCCCCAGGACGTGGCAGCACCCCAACCTTCTCGGGTCCCCCAAAGATGGTCAACGCCCCCACGTCAGCAGGAAGCAGTCTTAAGAATTCGACGCCCTTATTCCTTAACCTGCCATGTCTAAACACCCCACCTTTTTTAATAATAAGTAGAGGTGGGAATGAAAGGTTCAGGCATTATGCTGGCCTGCCCCTGTTACCTGGTGGAATCCACTCAGGCAATACCCTGGTCAGCCCAAGGTTCCATGGGAAAGAAGTCTGCACGCAGGTGCAGAGGACCCTTTAAAAGATAGGCCCCTGCACCTTTCTCTCTCTCTCTCTGTCTCTCTGTCTCTCTCTCTCCCCCCGTCTCTCTGTTCCCCGCTCTGTCTCTCTATGGTGACCGGCCATGGCGGTCAGCCATTACCCTGTTCCTCCTCTTAGTCTCCCTTTTCTGCCGGTCCTTATAATAAACTTATAGTCAATATGTCCATCTCAATATTTCTCTTTTCTTCTTTTTAAACAAAAGAATAACAGTCTCCTAGCTTGAGGTCAGCCTGGTCTACAGAGCAAGTTCCAGGACAGCCAAGACTAAAAAGAGAAACCTGTCAAAAGGGGTGGGGACATCTTTTTTTCTCTCTTTCTCTTTCTTTCTTTTTTTTGTTGGTGGTGTTGTTGTGTTTTATTTTTTGAGAAAGGGTTTCTCTGTGTAGTCCTGGCTGTCTTGAAACTCACCTTGTAGACCAAGCTGGCCTTGAACTCAGAGATCCACCTGCCTCTGCCTCTGAGTGTTGGTATTAGAGGCATGTGCCACTTTCCCCTGTTTTTTTTTTTTTTATTTTTCTATAGGTAAATCTTTAGTGTCTTATGTGGTATTAGGAATTTGAACTCAGAGCCTTATATATGCCAAGCAAGTGCTCTACACTAGGCAAGCTATGCTGGCCCCTTCATGATGTCTTGTCCCTGATCATGTAAGGTGGCTTGATGGGTTGGAGTGGAGTATTTGGAGGAGACAGTTGTTTTGTTTCATGGTGCTGGGGACTGAGCCCAGGACACCAGCTAGGTGAGTGTTGTACAGTAACGCTACATCTCCAGTTTTGTGAGCCCAAATTCTCAACAACAACAACAACAAAAGTTATCAAGCTACCTAGATCATGGGTAGACTTGTTAGTCCTGGCATTTGCATATACTAATCCTTGGAGAATTGATTCCAGGACCTACACCCCCAATCACACCTCTGACACTCCACCTTCAGGAATACCAAAATGCAGATACTCAGTCCCTTATACAAAATGGCTTAATATCTTTATGTAACCTATGCAAATCTATATATATTCTGTTTTCCTTATTCTATTGGTACACACAATTTACACACAATAAATCTGTTTATGGAGTGCCGTGTGACACTTTAAGGTGGACAAACTTAAGTAAAACTTTTCGTCATTTCCCTGAGCTCAAGTCATCCTGCTGCTTCAGCTCCCTGAGTGCCTGCAACTCCACACAGATGTCACTATTCCTAGCCACTATTCATAGCATTTTCTTGATCATCTCCCAGTCTGGAATACCCCCACTACCATCCACAGTTCCTTTTGGTCTTAAAGTTCTCTGAGTGCCACCTACCACTTGCTCTGCGAAGTAGAACTAACTTGATGATCCCTGCCTACTTCCCAAATAGTCCTCCTACTTTCTTGTGTGTGTGTGTGTGTGTGTGTGTGCTCCCTCGTGTCCATATATACGTGTGTGTGTGTGTGTGTGTGTGTGTGTGTGTGTATAAAACACATAGATACATATGTGTCTATTTATTGGCTTGTTTGTTTTGTTTTGAGACAGGGTTTCATTATGTATGTTGACCATGTTGGCCTTGAACTCACAAAAATCCCAGAACCTCTGCCTCCCAAATGCTAGGATTAATTACAAGCTTGTGTGACCATACCCAATCTGCATGTGTATAATATACATCATAGATTCAAACTCTTTCATCAAAGAAAATTTTGTTACTAATTTTTATACATATTTTTCCAATTTCCCTCTAATAGAATGAATTAGTTGTCATTGCAACTTAGAGACGGTAAAACACTTTTCACCTCAAGAGAAAAATTCCAACCAAACGAAAACAGGAGTCAGTCAGTCATTAAAAAAAGACGACAATTCTCATGAAATGGCATTGCAAAATTTAATATGAGCATGATGTAGAAGTCTGCTGGTATCTGGGACAGGGCGTGTATGAAAGGGTTCAAAGGAAAGCTGCTGTGCTCCCACTGGAGGCCTGGGTGGGCAACTCTACATGAGCCTATGCTGGGATCTCTGTTGCCCTCTGGTGGTTATTCCCCATTAGTAACAATTTCTACAGAGGATTTTGGAGAAGTTATTCATTCTTGTTGTCAATTACTTCCCACACAGCACCCTGTAGGAGACCTTATTTTATCATTCCTGATTACTAAATACATGTTTGTGAAATTGATGTGGAAACAGACTAATTTAAACTAGAAGCATTTATTTCAGTGTCTTGAGTCAATTAGCATGTAAGCTAAAAAGTGTCCAGCTTACATATATATTTTACAGGACTCCTGCACAGATGTGATCTCTTCCATTAAAAGACTTTTGTTTCTTCAGGAAGAAAAACATACTAAAGTATTCTTCTTTTATTATTCTCCCTTTCACAACCTTCTCTACAAAGAAGGAGGAGGAGGAGGAGGAGGAGGAGGAGGAGGAGGAGGAGGAGGAGGAGGAGGGGAGGAGGAGGAGGAGGAGGAGGAGAAGAAGAAGAAGAAGAAGAAGGAAGAAGAAGAAGAAGAAGAAGAAGAAGAAGAAGAAGAAGAAGAAGAAGAAGAGGAGGAAGAAGCTAGGCCACTGAACTAGTTATTTACAACCTCAACCTCAAAGCATCAATGTGGGGCAGAGACAGCAAGTACCTCTCTCTCTCAATCTACCCAGGCCAGCCTCAGACTCACTATGTAGCAGAGAAAGACCATGAACTTCTGATCCTTCCACCTCCATATCCCAAATACTGAGATTATAGGCATGCACCACCGTGCTGACGGTGGCAATCAAAGCCAGGGCTTGGTACATACCAGGTAAGCACTCTACCACCAGAGCTACAAACCTAGCTCTTTATCCCACCCTGATCTCTCTCTACACTGGTTTATGAAGCCCAGTCTGACCTTGAACTTCCTTTGTAGAAGAAACTGGCTTTGAACTACTGATCTTCCTGCCTCAGCCTCCTAAATACTGGGATTACAGCAACTACCATCACACCCACTAAGCACTTACATTTCTGAGTGTGTGGGACTCAACCCCAACTACTCTGCCTGAGCCCACTTCTGCCACTTGCATGACAGGCTGGATGTGTTAGGAAAACAAGGCAAACCAAGACCCACCTTCTACTAATGACATTGGGAGTTGGCAGATAAGTGCAACTATGAGCTAAATTGTGTTCCTTCCCCAAATGCTATCACTGAAGTCCAAACCCCCAGGACCTCAGAATGAGGCTTTGTTTGGAGATGGGGTCTTTAGAGAGGTGATGAAGGTAAAATGAGATCCTAAGGATGAATCCTCAGTGCAATTGTTGTCCAAGAAGAAGAGGAGGAGGACCAGGAAGAGGGGAGGAGGAAGAGGAGAGTAGGAGGAGGGGAGGAAGAGACAGGAAGAGAAGGAAAACTTTGAGAAGAGAACAAAGAAAAATGGCTGTTGACAATTCAAGGAGAAAGTTCCACACCACACCCTTCCATGACCAAGTTCAGATTGAACCAGTCTACACCTTGATTTCTGACTTCCAATCCTGGAACTGTGACAGGTAATCTCTTTAGCTTAAGCCACCCAGTTTATAGTACTTCAGAATTCCAACTTTTTCTGGTACAAACACCCAGCACTGTCATCCTTTGGTCAGACTAACCCACCTCTGTGCTTTGTGCTGTTTTCCAATTTCCTTCAAGGAAGTTAAAGCCCAGTTTCTTACAAAGGAAACTTAATAGCACACTTCCAAGGGTGTGTGAGTGTGTGTGTGTGTGAACAGGGACACATCTACGTGCACAGAGCTCAGAGCACGACTTTCAGGAATCAATTTTTTAAATAATTTATTTAACCTTATTTTGTGTGCATTGGTGTGACGATGTCATCCCCTGGAACTGGAGTTATAGACAGCTGTGAGCTGCCATGTGGGTGCTGGAAATTGAACCTGGGTCATCTGGAAGAACTGTCAGTGCTCTTAACTGCTGAGCCATCTCTCCAACCCCAGGAATCAGTTCTTTCCTTCTCTCATAGGTTCAAGGCTTGGCAAGCACCCTTATGGACTGAAGCATCTGGCTAGCCCTTTAAAGAACATTCTTTATTCATGTCCTTCTCATCCCTACCTCTTCTGCTGCTGTTTCATGTACTCACTTCCTACACACACTATGAGAACTCAAATCCTTCTCCAGGGATCTCTTTCCAGGTGACTTCAAGCTAAGACAGCCAACACCAGAACCAGTGTCAGAACAGGATGTAACTGCTGCTCCCACCCAGCCAGAAGACAAAGTCTCACTAGAGGAGTATGGTGATATCATCCTAGTGGCAGCCTCACTGAGGCCTCTCTTGTATCATCAGGGAGGAATTCGGGTAAAAGAGTTTATGCAGCATCATTAGCATTCTAAACCACAGGGCAAGCAGAATACTAAGCAGTGTAAGCTGACTGTTACCAGCTGCTATCCCCACACTGATGGCAATCACAAGCTGGGGACACTGGGAGAATGACAGAGGAGGTAGAAAGCTGCTGCAGCAGCGTTTAAAGAGATGAACAAAAGCGATGAAGTAATGCATTTTGTAAGGGCATAAAGTAAATATGAATACAAAAAGAAATCTCGTCACTTCTTCACTGCTTAACTTTCTTCAGATCCATCAATCCTATGTCAGGCAGGCCCATCCATCACAAAATGGAAATGGCGCATTTGCGTAGTGGCACGTACCTCTAACCTCAGAACTCGGGAGGCAGAGGCGGGAAGATCCTGTGTTTAAGGTCACCTCAGATACACAGCAAGAGCCTGTTTCCCAAAAGAAAGGTAGAACATAAAATGGTGCATTCTGATTCTGTCATGAGCAAATATAGAAAGCTTGGGGTACATGACTTCAACCTGAGGTGGACACGTCAATTACCTTCTTCTCTGGAACCTATGCCTCTCTAGTTCACACTTGTGGTCTCATAAAAAGATTCCTTCAACCCAGCTGACAGAGGAGGGAAAACTTGAGGTATGGTTCAAGAACAGCTCCACTCTGTGTTCATTGTTTCTGGGGATGTGGCCTGCTGCCACAATGCAGAACTCAAGCATGACTAAAACAAGGACGGTAAGAAGTACTCCCGGTAGGTACTGTGTCAATCAGTCCAGCTGGTCACCAACACACTGTGAGGGGAGATGCAACCCAAAGTAAATGATGCCGGGACTGATGGACTGGACAGGGAAGATAGTCTGAAGACTGAAGGCAGATTGCTGCAGAAGTGAGTGGGCGGGCTTATGCAAATAAACAACAAAATGTGCAACTGTGTCTCTTACTAGTGACTCTAAGGGAATCATCGCTGTTGCTGCAAGCGAGATGCAGAAGTGCATGGCTGGGATAACTCCCCTGGTGGGTGGCACTGGACTCTCCTTGGCTGCCTCAGTGCTTCCTTGGTAGGCCCATGAACAGAAAAGCCATGCTTAGGGAAATGAGACTATACAAGGACTCTCTACTGACCCATGTGATCTAGTAACTACTGCTGATTATCTGTGCTGAGGCCAACAGTAAATTAAAGCCATCAAATCTTATCCACTCTGGAGTAGGTAACAACTTCTCCCTGCCAGGACAAACCTCAAGAATGGGTTTGCCCTTTAACCTATGGCGCCTGGCCAGTTTATAGAAGGCCTGATATATCATATGAAATTCCATTTAACATTACCTTAGACTAGTGTTTCTCAAATTATTTTTTCATTACCATTCCCCTAGGGACTCTTAGACACTTGCTGAATTGTCATTCTCATGAAATTTTAATACAAGAGGCATACTGTGTCTTTGATTAGATGCTATGGATGTGCTTTAGACCCATGAGAGAAAGGGGAGAGGTTAAGGACTTCAGAGATGGCTCAGTGGGTAAAGTACAGTGGGCAAGTGTGAGGTCCTGGATTCTGACCCCTAAAACCCACATAAAAGCCAGATGTGGCGAGACACAACTGCAATCCCAGGGCTTCTACATTGTGAGAAGTAAGGACAAGAAAGTCCCCAAAAGCTCAAAAAACAACTAGCCGGCCGTATACAGTAGCCGTATACATGGGACAGAAGACCCCATGTCAAACAAGATGGAAGGCAATGAGCATCACCGAAAGTGATCCTCTGACCTCCACTTATGCACAGTGGCAGGAGACTGAACTCACACACACATACACACATATTCTCTCTCTCTCTGTCTCTCTGTCTCTCTCTCTCTCTCTCTCTCTCTCTCTCTCTCTCTCTCTCACACACACACACACACACACACACACACACAAAGAATCAAGAGAGCATATAAAGTTCAGAAGAGATGTACACTTGGCACAAGAATCCAAATTAAATCCCAAATCATCACTTTTATTTTACTTCATGTCAAGCAGGAAAAAAAGCAATAAAATTAAAATATTTTACACTCATGAAACACGTTTACATCAAGTATGCTGATTAATAGAAAACATAAATCATTAAGGACTTGCAAACAATAAATAATATACTTAAAAACAGAATGTGCTATGTGCAATGGACAATTTCCTGAGGCTTTCCAGTTTGGGGAAGTCAATGGACCTTTGCAAACCTGAGTTTCTCAAAAGGATGCCCAGCTGGTGCAAATTTCCTGTCATGACAAAAAGCTGCCGTGGCTGGGAGCATCTTATATTGAAAGAGGAGGAATAATCAATCCTTTGTAGGGGGAAGGGTTGAGAAGGGTTCTCACTATGTACCCAGGCCAATTTCACACTCACAATCCTCCTGTCTCAGCCTCCAGCATGCTGTGATCACAGGCAGGCACCACCATGCCCATCTTTCAATCCTATTTTAATCAATTTGTTCAAAGTCCTGGAAAACTACTGTATGGAAAAGAGGAACTTGTCTGTTCTTTGCAGTGACACAGACATTTACAACATGCCCAATAAGAAACAGTGCTAACGTACTTTGTCATAACTGAAGTGTGCCACTTTCTCAGGTGTAAATACCACATAAACGGTGCACGATCTCCCTGTCGTGTGTGGGTGACAAAGGGAGAGCCAAATAAAGAATGCCTCTTTAAATGTTCCAGAGCACAGCCAGGCGTGTGTGTGTGTGTGTGTGTGTGTGTGTGTGTGTGTGTGTGGTGTGTGTGTGTGTGTGTGTGTGTGTGTGTTCGCATGCATGTCAATCACAGCTCTCTGCATGGTACAGCGCATGTATGGAAGCCAGAGGCCAACTGTAGAGTGGGTTGTCTCCTTCCACCTTCATGTGAGTTCCAGCAATGGAGCCCAGGTCCTCAGGCTTGCACAAGCACCTTTACTCCCTGATCCAACTTGCCAGCCCTTCCTTAACTTGAGCATGAGCATGGCAGGCTCACAAAAGGCTAGAAGAATAGTACTGTAGAACAAACATATTCTCTGGATCTGGTTCTGTCTCCTTTCATTGGCTGTCAGAATTGTAAGGAAACTGATCTCACCATGCTGGTTCTTGTCTCCCCATCTGTAAAATGATCAAGTCCAATCGGACGTGTCTAAGTCTTCCAGGCAAAGGTGATTTTAAGTATTGCACTACTGAGAGGGGGTGTCACTGTTTTGTGGCCCTACATCCCCCAGCCTAAGGAGCAGCTTCAGCAGTTGACACCATCTTCTGCAGCCCTGCCTGTTCAAGCCAACACTCAGAATCCAGCGTGGCCTTGCTTCCCAGGCAGGAAACACCACTCATAACCTCAGTAATTAACCAGGAAACAATAATTCTTCCTTCTGGGGCAGTATGTAAACTTTCTGAGAAGAAAAAAAAAAGAACTCTGCAGACTCTACTTAGCTAGTTTGAGTCAGATGTCTACTATAAATTTAAAATATCAAAAAATTTTCAACAAGGGTTCCCATCGAAGTCTTCATGATTGACACGATTTGGTTACAGATTGTGCTGCTCTCTGGGCCTCTTCTCACATCATAGAAACAGTAACTGAGGGGAAGCTTTCTTTTCTGAAAGAAAATAGCAAAGACATTTCATTTGAATGACCTATTCATGCCAACTTGAATTTTCAATTCAAAAATTGTCATCTGTCTTTATTAAGCATGTTAGAATTAAAAACAGGAGTAGCAACTAAAATAAAAAACTACTGAACAAATTACTAATGCCTAAGGTCCTATGAAATTTCAACCCCTATGCTACAGTCAGATATATAGTATAATGCATTGCTTAAGTGAATTAATTAAGTCAAGTTCCTTCCCTTAAAATTCTCTGGAATTGAGACTAGAGAGATGACCCAGTGGGTAAGAGCACTTGTTGTTCTTCCAGAAGACCTAAATTCAGTTCTCGGCACCCATCAGCCACCTGTAACTCCTGCTTCAGAGGACTTAGCACCTTCTCCTGGACTCTGCAGGCACCTGCACACATGGAGAGAAGGGGCTGGAGAGGGAAAGCAAGTTTTTCAGATTCTCTGAAATCCAGCCAATTATATGTGAACATGTTGAGGGATTCATTGAGTTGGTGCAGAGATTATACAGTTTGAAGAGACTCTACTCATTAAATGCATGGGCATTGGCATCATGCATTCACACATGAGATTCCTGGACTCTGGGGAAATAGAGTTCTTTTTTTTTAAGAGTTTATTTACTTATTATATATGCAACATTCTGCTTCCGTGTATATCTGCACACCAGAAGAAGGCACCAGATCTCATAATGGATGGTTGTGAGCTACCATGTGGTTGCTGGGAATTGAACTCAGGACCTCTGGAAGAGCAGTCAGTGCTCTTAACCTCTGAGCCATCTCTCCAGCCCTTTTTTTTTTTTTTTTTTTTTGGAAATAGAGTTCTTTATCAAATGTTAGTCTTAAGCCCATAACATGTATGCTTTATCTAGATAACAGGAGACAAAGAGGTAAAATATTAGTTCATGTAAATATATAATAAATATATGTGTAATATATATTTAATAAGCTCTTTGGACTGCCAATGCTTTGTCCCACAGCCATCATTTGCACCATGGTCCAGAAAACAGATCTGCCTGATGAATTATTCATTCACCATGTCCCTGCTTTGTCTCTAATCAGGGCTCTGAGAAAAAGGCAGTCTTATGAAGAAGCAATTTTGACAGGATGTAAAGACTACAATTTATATTATATGGACAGCTAGCCAGAGAATGGAAAATTTAATGTCTTCAGTTTCCATCTCTTTTATAACAAAAAGTGGTATATTCACACCTTACTCACACCTTAAACATATTTATGAAGTAATTTAAGGTCTTCTATTTAATATAAATTGATACCAGTTAATTATTTCTATTTAATTAAGATAACTTGGCTCCTGTCCTGTGTAGCTAATGCCGGTTAAGTCAGCAAGTAGGTGGCTTGGGGGCTGAAGAGACGTTGGATATGCTAATTTCCTGGTGCTTTCTGGTGGGTTAGGACACAAGACTAACAAATCTCCAGAGGGCACTGCTCAAACTGACAGTAAATGTTATCAATACCAGGAAGAGTAGAAGTGACACTTCTCTAGGTCTTTCATGGCTTCCTGCATCCATTCACTCACTCTCCTGTGACTCCCAGAAGCACACACAATCAGAAAAACTCAAATGGCTCAACTGTTTAAAAATAGTTTTTATCGAAGAAATAAAACTGTCTCATCACAGACAAATGAGAAGCTAAGACAGACCGGAAATGGAAATAGTTACTGGGAAATAGAGCCCCTCTTTCTTTGCTACTGAAATCCCACGGTTATATTGCAGGCTCAGCCTGCCCTGGCAAGCAGTACATCCTACAGGGAATTTCATTTAGCATTGCTTTTGGTTTCTGAGGCATTTTTCACATTATGAAAATGTGCCAATTGCCTGAGTACCCAGAGAACCAGTCACTGTGTGGTCACCTCTGTAGCTCCGGTTGGTTAGCAGTGCTGAATTATCATCCAAGAATCCTTGTGATGTGCTAGTTCAGGTAATGACAGCCTGTGACCTGAAACAGGCTGACTCCCATGATCCTCCTGTGTTTGGTGAGTGATACCACTTACATGGTTTTCACTGACTTCTCCCCTTTCGGGGGAATAAGGACTATATTAAAGACTGAGAACTGCACGTGTTCTACATCTGGGGGTGCTGAAACATAGGTGTGCAAAAGCTACAAAAAGGCAAAGCAAATTCAGAGAGTCACAGAATAATGAAAAATGAAGGGGAAATGCCCTCATTCCAACAGGTTTCCAGGCAGCTCACAGTTGTAGGCTCTAGAGGTGAGCCTGAAGGGACAGAGGACACCACACCCACCAGGATGCTGCCTGATGCAGACCTGGCTTCTTGGTGATGTTCTTAAGAAGGTCCGAAGGCTTCAGAAATGCTGTTCAACAGGATTAAAGGAAAGGTAAAGACTCTTACCACCACTGGTGCTACTGATAGAGCAAAGTGTAGTCCTCAACCAAGGAGTAATCGGGATCATCTGCAGAGAGAGGAATGCGGGGCAGAATAAAGCTAATCATTTTTCTTGATAAGACCTTAACCTAGTGTTTTTCAACCGATGAGTAGAAACCCCACGGGGGAGAGGATCAGACAATCCTCTCACAGAGGCCTCATATCAGTCAGATATTTTACATATCAGACAATTATATTACGATTCATATCAGGGGCAAAATTACAGTTATGAAGTAACAATGAAAATAGTTTTATGGTTGGGGGGTCACCATGACATGAGGAACTGTATTAAAGGGTCACAGCATTAGGAAGATTGAGAGCAACTGGGTTAGCCCTTTTCAAACTTGAGCCGTCCACTTCAAGATTCAGACAACTGCCTTTTTGTAACAACTAAAAGCATCAAAATACAAAATATGGGCACCAAAGCCCAAATTGATAGTCATGACTGCAAACCAGAAAACATTCTAGAAATCATTATTTGCTCTTTTTCATTCATGGGTATGTCATGGACATCATCAAGAAAGGACAAAAATGAGCCGGGCGTTGGTGGCTCACACCTTTAATCCCAGCATTTGGGAAGTAGAGGCTGGTGGATCTCTGTGAGTTCGAGGCCAGTCTGGTCTCCAGAGAGAGTGCCAGAATAGGTTCCAAAGCTACACAGAGAAACCCTGTCTCAAAAAACCAAAAAAAAAAAAAAATGCTATGTGTGGTTCTGTCTGCAGTACTGCAGAGGAGATCAGCATGATTGGAAAATGACTCCTTTTTAGGCAGTGTGCAACATTATAATTAAAGGCTGCAGAGTGAGACTGTACCTCAAAAGGGAAAGTTGTATAGTAAGATTCAAACATAGGCACAATCTCTTAGGAATTCCATCCTGTCACTCATGCAGCCCAGGATAGCTATGAACATGGCCCAACACAAACTCAAAAACTTAGTTAAAACACATTTATTTATTTATTTATTTATTTATTTATTTATTTATTTATTCTTGATAACTAGACTACACTGCTCTCAAGTACAGACTCTGTAGATGATGGAGCTGTGTCATGAAGCCCACGTGTCAGGCATGCCTGGTTCTAATTTTCACATTCTAGCTATTCAAATTCCAAGAGGCTTTTCTTGGTGGCATACATACCTGGTAAACGTTTAGGAACTGGGAGAGGTCCTCTCCTGTAAGAGATGAAAACCAAAGTCTTTCAGGCGAGCTCTAATTATTTTTACACCTTTCTACTTCGTGCTGCAAACAAAACACACTGTAATCAGCTGGCTTCTATCCTAGAGAGTCAGGAAGGCTCAGATGAGGCAAATGATTTGCAGCCCTGACTTGCAGAAACCCAAAAGGCAAGCACATGTGAAGCCAACAAGCAGACTGCACAGCAGTCAGGAGTGTGGAGCTCTGCCCAGGGCCTGCTGTCTCGATTTTAATTTCAGCTGTTGGAACAAAATTTACTGACCCCCTGGCGTATCAGAGTCTTTGTACATAGGATGAGAAACACAAACAGCTCTCCCCTCTCTGGGAGAATTGTCAGCTCAGTCATATTACTGTTTTGAAAGGCCCTTACTATTGACAGTATGCATTGACCTCTCCTAAACACTTACCACTTTCCCTAAGACTGGACAGAAAACTCGACAGATGAGACCTCATCCCCACCCCACCCCCACTGGCTTGGTGTGAAATAAAAGTTTCTTTCCCTCAAGACCCTTTATATTAGGAGCAGCACATTTTGTTTTTGTCAATGGGCCCAATGGAAGTGGCTCATTCCACTTTGCTGACCACAATGTCTCTGGCACACCTCTGCTTAGATCTAGTAGGAAGACAGCCAGATAAAAAGAGAGATCCACTGATTATGCTCCAATGGCTTTCTATATGAACACCAGTCATTTTAAATTTATAAGCCAGGGCTGGGGAGATGAATCAGTGCTCAAGACTGCAGAGTGCTTGCTGCTCTTTCAGAAGAGCCAAGGTCAGCTCCCAGTAACAGCCACCTGTAACTCCAGCTCCAAGGAATCTGATGCCCTCTTGTGACCTCTGTGGGCATTCACATACACAAAGCATGCAATGACACAGTCACACACACACACTTACACATAGCTAAAAATAATTAAAAAGAAACATAATGGCAGGGGCTGGAGAGATGGCTCAGCAGTTAAGAACACTGACTGTTCTTACAGAGGTCCTGAGTTCAATTCCCAGCAACCACATGGTGGCTCACAACCATCTGCAATGAGACATGGTGCCCTCTGATGGCATGCAGGCAGAAGACTGTATGCATAAGAAATAAATAAAATCTTAAAAAAAAACATAATGGCTCATGACTGCAATTAATCCTAGTACCCAAGAGCTGGGGAAGGAAGATCTCTGTGAGTTTAAGGCCAGTCTGGGCTACAGAGTGAGGTCCTGTCTCAAATAAACAGAGAGACAGAGACAGAGAGAGAAATCCTTCTTAACTCATAGGCCCTATGAAAACTTGCAGATGAGATCTGACTCAAATGGGGGCATAGTTTGTTCATTCCTGTGTTCTTCCAACCATAGGAAGGCATAGAATTCATAAACAAGTAATACTATAGTACCCCAGAAACTGCAATTAATAAAGGTTATATAATATTTGTTCTAAAAATGCTATTTCAAAAAAACTCAGTTTCCTTAATAGGTAAATTATGCAAATTTTGGTCAATTTAAAATTAAAGGTAATATCTTAGATCATTAATAATATAAACACTTATTAAGATTTTTTCTTCACATGAAAAACAGTTGGTTATTACCTTGCTACATTGGGCCCTGTAGTCTTTCCTGGTGGGGCTGCATTCCGCTGAGGAGAGTAGAAATTCTCATACATGATGGGTGCTACAATTTTTAAGACAGAAGGTATCAGAAAAGGGTAAAGGTTGGGGTTGTCTCACAGTTGGTAGAGCACTTGCCTAGCATACACAAAACCCTGGCTTTGTCACCCAGTGCTTCATAAGACAGGTCTGAGTGCACATGTCTGTCACCTCAGTGCTCAGGAGGTGGAGGCAAAAAGATCTGGAGTTCAGTGCCATCCACAGATGCACAGCAAGTTTAATTTTAGCCTTGAATACATGAGACCCTGTCTCAAAAAAGAAAAAAAAGGTATAAAGACCTAGAATGCTCCTCAAGAGCCTATGTGTTAAGACTTTGTCCCCAGCTTAGTGCTAAAGGAAGGCGACAGAACCTTTAAGAATTATAACCCAGTAGGAATATACCAGGTCAGGCCATTGGGGGCATGCCCTGGTCTCCTCCTCCTTCACATCTCCTGGCTGTACAATGAACAGTCCATTGGGCCACTGTCTGTCATAGTGCGCTGCCTCAATACAGCCTGCATCAACTGACTGGACTAAAGCCTTGAAAACTCTAGCTAAAGTAAACCTGTGTCTTACTGGCCGATTCACATCAGGTATTTGCTACAGCAGCAGAAGCTGACTAATACAGTGTATCTTACATCCTCTGTGACCCAAGACAAGAAAGACTAATACCGTTGCTTAACTGTCCCTCCCACTGTGCCACTCGGCTCACCGGGTGGGGTCTGTCCAGTTTTACGCTGGTTCACAAAATACTGGATGTCCTTCTCAATGCTGCACATTTCCAGACTCTTGCGGACTTGTTCGTACATCTGACAAAAACAAGATAAAGCATTATGTAGAAGTTTATTGATGATAATTATGGCACCACTCAACTTTCATGAGCCACCAACTCTTTTTCGACTTTGTTTTAAGAGTAGAAGACATTCCCAAGTCCAAAACTCACATAAGGGCACCCTTATAGTCCATTTGTTCTATTGCCTTTTTTAAATGAAAAAAATAAGATACAAGGAAATACTTCTTTCTGGGCAGACCAAAACCCTGGTTACTTCTTTTAAGTATAGATGGAATAAAGAAACTACATGCCAAGCCCCATGAGACAAGTTCCATGACCAAGTCTCAGTGCCACACACAAATGCAAACACAACTACTTTAATTTGTGGATAAGTTCTTCTCAGTTCTATAGGTTTCCTGGATATCTGATCATTCTTCTAAAGTCATGTCCCACCTAAGATCAGGGCTATTTCTTAGCTAAGGCTGTGACAACCTCACCTGGTGTCTTTGATATCTGGGGACCCAGTTACTATTGCTGCTCACAAGTTAATTCTGGACAAGCACCATGAAGCCACAAAAGCAAATCCTCACCCTGGGTGACCATCAACCTGCCATGGGTCAGTCTGCTAATACTTGGTGCAGGAAGTGATGGCACTCTACACTGGAGCTGTCTCTGGGACTCACATTCTTCTGTGACATCTGTCTTCCACACACAAAACTGTGTTTGGGTTTCATTATCTGTTGTCCACCCCTAACTTAGAGAGTAACCGTGGTAAAATGGACTGGGAATCAGGAAAATGAAAGCAATACTCAAGTCACTATCTCTCTGTACCTCAAATAGAAGCAGGAAGTGGGGAGAGGATGAACTAATAAACACTGATGGTTCTTTTCTGCTCTGATGATTCTAACCTGCAGAGCACAGCCCTCTGTGAATGCCGATGACTTACTTCATCATTTGTGACACATTGCTGTGACAGCTGATTTACATGTAACCACAATGCATTCCGGAAGAAGCTGATTCGCTCACATTCTTGGGCCTCAAACGCCTACAGAAAAACAATTACATGTGTATAAATACATAAAGAAGGGACATCCGTTTAGACTGGCTATGACTTAAACAACATAAACCTACATTGAGGAGTGGAGTTTAAAAAGTAAAGCAGAAAAAAGTACTTAGTGTGGGCATAAAGTTCCTGAGTATCAAATTGTAGCGATAAATCAAACGAGATCAATCAAATAAGATTTTTTTTAAAAATCACCAGTGTTAGTCTGGGGGTACAGCTCACTGGAGTGGTGCTTTGCCTAGCATGCATAAGAAACCACAAAGGCCCACTGGACCTTACACCAAGGGCATCCCAGGTATCCATGAGGGAGGAGAAAGAAGGTGTGGAGAATAACCTTTAGGATGAAACATGGGACATGCAAACAACTTCAAAAAAACATGACTGGCTGAGAACATATCTCAGTGGTAGAGCACATACAAGCATGAGGACCTAGGCTTGATATTGATTCCCAACACACACACACACACACACACACACACACACACACACACACACACACAGAGGCACACACAGGCACACACGAACACACACAATACATGCACCCACACGTGGGCGCACACACAAGCACCCATGTGCACATGCACATCGAGGGAGACAGAGTCAAGGACAAAAAGAGAGAGTATATCTCTGGCTAAGAAGGGAGAAGACTGTGCCAAAGGGTGTAGAGAGGCCAGCTGGACAGCATGAGACTCCTTGACAGGGCAGGGAGCAACTCCTGAAGGAGAGCTGTAAACCAGCACGCCTAATTCTTGAATTCACTGACACTGCTGGCTGCCACCCTGAGAGTTCCTGACTCCAGAAGGCCTGGACTGAGCTGAGAGAGCCCATATTTTTACCCAGTCCGAAGATAATGCTGGTTCTGCTGGCCCCGGGACGCTGTTAAAAACTGACATCAGAAAGTTGAGGAACTTTCCAGCTTGTATCTTTTAAGTTTTCTCTAGAAAATTATGGAGTCCTGTGTATTCCCCTTAGAACCTAGCAAGTACAAGCCTGACTCTCGGAATAATTACAGTGCTCAACCCACCACTAACTGATGTATCGGGATCATGCCTGCGCTAAGCAACCATTAGCTTTGGAGTGACCTGGACAGTGAGGTCAGGCTTTGGGGGGCGGGGTGGCAAAAGGATGAGGATTAGATGAAATCATTCCAATCCCTTCCAGTCTTCACTTAAATTCTCAGTTTCTAACTCATCCATGGGCTCGATGCCTGAATGAAACACGAAGTGCTTGTTAGTAGTATTCAGGCATCTGTACTGCCTGTCCTTAGGGTACTAACAGGATTTGCCCTCACCTGCAGCCACCTGTGCCTATTCACTGTGTTCCCTTTTAAGTGGGCCCTGCCCACCTCCCATCTTTCCCTCTTTCTTTCTCTCCCTCTCTCTGTTGCCCCCCCCGCCACTCCCCCACCCCTAACCCCACCCTGCTTCCTCTCTCCTGCTGCTCCCTTCCCTGGAGGCCAGTCTCCCCCCCCCTTCCCCTTTTTTACGATCCCTTTCCCTAATAAAAACCCCTCCACTTGAACCCTGGCATCTCATGGCATTTTTCTCTCTCACGCTGCTTTTCTTAAATTACAGCACTAAAATGAGAGCAGATTCTCAGGTTCTGGAAGGAAGATGTGCTCAGTCTCACACTGCTTCCAGTCCCAGGTACCTACCTCACAGGCTTTAATGTGCTCACTCTGCCAGTCTTCTCGGACCTTCTCTAGCATGTTGATGTGCAGCATGTATGCTTTGTCTGCAATGGGCAGGGGCTTGATTTAGAAACAAGACAGGCTTGCTGGATTGTAGCTGTTCCTTTCTGATGCCCGTTAATCCTACATATTCTTAATAATGTAAACAGCCCCCAACCACTACCACCCCCGTCAGAGCACCTTGCCCCTCACCTGAATCTTCTACTGCAGTCTTTGAAGTTGCCAGTTTCACAAAAAGCTGTGAGGACCAAAACCAGAGAGAGATTAGGAAAGCCTATCCCACGGGCAAACACTTGTGAAAGCAATAGTGCTGGAAAAGCAAGATCTGGTCCAAGCCCTACATACACTGCACTTAGAAGCAGATCAATCTTTCATCTTCTCAGCATCAGAAAACAACAATCCTATGTCTTCCTACAGACACATCTCCTTGCCCTCAAGCTGTGGATAATACTATATTCAGATGATACATTATTAATTTGTTTTATAGTTTTTGTGTGTAGGAGTGTTTTGCTTGCATGTATGTCTGTGTACCACCTTGTGCCTGGCACCCAAAGAGATCAGAAGTGTTGTATACCCTGGGACTGGAGTTAAAGATGGTTGTGAGTGGCCATGTGGATTCTGGGAATCTTAACTCAGATTTCCTGGAAGAGCAGTCAGTGCTCTTAACTGCTGAGCCATTGTTCCAGACATATTACTAAATGTATTATTTAATTTACTAATATTATTATTTCAGCCCATATTATTAAATGTAGAACCCTCACCCACAAGAAGTATTCTGTCAACAAAGAATACATGAGCTGAGGTTTGAAGACATTTAAAAAGAATATGAAGCCAGGTGGTGATGCACACACCTTTAATCCCAGCACTTGGGAGGCAGAGACAGGCAGATCTCTGAGTTTGAGGCCAGCCTGGTGTACAAAGCAAGTTCTAGACAGGCTCCAAAGCTAACAGAGAAAAATCCTGTCTCAAAAGAACCAAAAAAAAAATCAAGCCTCCCATTCCACCCACTGTTCTCCAATGTGTGCTTCTCTGGTACTTTCAGTCAAGACGGGGCTGATGAAACCTATAGATACAGCTGACATGAACAAGGGGGAGCGCATGGACCCCAGACTGATATCTGGGAGGCCAGCACAGGACTGATCCAGACCCCTGAAGGTGGATGTCAGTGAGGAGGCCTCTGCACTCTATGGGGCCTCTGGTAGTAGATCAGTATTTAGCCTTGGTGTAAGAAAGGATTTGGGAGCCCATTCCATGTGGAGGGATGCTCTCTCAGCCTAGACACATGGGGGAGGGCCTAGGCCCTGCCCGGGATGATACCACAGACCTTGGGGATCCCCCATGGAGAGCCTTACCCTCCCTGGGGAGCAGAGAGGAGATGAGGTAGGGGGTTGGAAGGGGAGAAGGGGAGGGAGATGGAGGAGGGATTGACATGTGAAGCAGGCTTGTTTCTAATTTGAACTAATAAAATAATTTCCTGGGGAAAAAAAGTGTTACAAGGACTTTTGGTTTTACTCTGAAGTTTACAAGCCAAAAACATTGTTGCCAGAGACTTGGGATAGAAATCTCTTTTTATTTTTTGAGATGGGATTTCACTCTGTAGCCCAGTCTGGCATTAACCTCGTGACCCTCCTGCCTCAACCTCCTGAGTCCTAGAGCGACATGCATGTGCATCATACCAAACCCTAAGTTGGCTTTAAACTGACACAGGTGCATCTCTGACTCTTCAGGTTGTAGACCATGCTAGGTACCTTTTCTTGCTGCCTTGGGTTGGCCACGTTGGCACTGCGATGGACAGCCTGCTCCGCCTCATCCTTGTCCCGGCACTTCTGTTCATAATTCTTCTTGGCCTTTGTTTACAAACAGAGGGTGAATATGGGTGAGCAGGGTAAGAAATGGGACTTGAAGTGTATATAACTAATTTTTCTGATTTTTCCTTGTTCTTGAAATTTTCATACAATTATACACAGCAATATGATTGTATGCACCCCCATGTATATAACATCTAAGATGTGTAATCCAACATCTGTGTGACATTTATAATCCTTAGAGTCTATGCAATCACTCAGTCACTGGAACCAACTTCCTCTCGTTCTCAACAGGCATCAGTATTCTAGAGTTCCCAGCCACTGCCATGCACAGCAAGGGGCACAGCAATGCTATGTCTCTTCCACTTTGGTCATGTTTCTTTTTAAAGACTTCAGTTCAACATAGGTTAAAGAATTCTGCACTGAAACCAACTGGCCCTGGGCTTCTTTTTTGGTTGGGAGACTTTTGATGATTGCTTATATTTCATTAGGGGTTATAGATCTATTTAAATTGCTTATTTGTTCTTGATTTAATTTTAGTAAGTAATACCTATCCAGAAAATTGTCCATTTCCTTTAAATTTTCCAATTTTGTGGAGTACAGGTTTTCAAAGTATGACCTGATGATTCTCTGTATTTCCTCTGTGTCTATTGTTAAGTCCCCCTTTTCATTTCTGATTTTGTTAATCTGCATATTCTCTCTCTGCCTTTTGGTTAGTTTGGATAGAGGTTTGTCTATCTTGTTGATTTTCTCGGAAACCAACTTTGTTTCATTGATTCTTTGTATTGTTTTCTTTGTTTCTACTTTATTGATTTTAGCCCTCAATTTGATTATTTCCTGGTGTCAGTTTAAAGTAGCCAATGGCCTATCTAACACCACTACTACTACCAGGATTATAGAATCATTTCACAAACTCTAACAATTGTTAAATCAAGAAAATTAGTTTGTTTCAGGTCTAGAAACAAAGCCTTAGCTTGTTTAAACAACACAAAACAAAGCTATGGATCAAACAATTAACAAATAAGTCAATATGATAGTTATACTTGACTAAGAATGAAGATGTCCTTTCTTGGCTAGAGAGATGGCTCAGACACCAAAGGCTTAGCTCACAACCAAAAATACAACTTATTTCTTGGTTTATTTCTCTTCAGCTGCCTGTGAAACAGAGATCAAGTGTTGGAACCAGACTGCAGAGGTTCAAATCCGGCCTCACCAATATCTGTGTACTTGTTTTGTTTTTAATAAATTCATCTCTGTGTTTTTGTTTCCCCATCTATAAACCAAGGATTCTTATGTCCAAAGGTACATGAAGACAAAATAAGACACAAAATGTACTTTTATAGTTCTTACATGTGGACATGTGAAATTGAGCCCACAGAAGCAGTTTCATTCAATTGGAGATGATCTCCAAAGGACAGTGGCTTCTTTGGAGAGGTGGTTTGTGTTTATTATTATACACACTTCCCTATATTTCTCATAAGTAAGTTTCCATAATTCAACTGTGGTTATTCTTTCATGAGCTTTCTCTATATGTTGTCTGTTATGTTATATTAGCTATATACTCTATAATTACATAGCATGTAAAATTTTATTATAGAAATAGTATGTTCCTGGTTTTCATAATTATATGAAAATGCATAATAATCATGTAAAAAGACCTGTATAATAATTCCTTTTATGCAACACCTTGGAGATCTCTCTCTCTACCAAACATGATCACTATACCTCCACACTTCCTTGAGGTACTGAGAATGGATCCTAAGGCTCTGAACTCTAGGGAAGAACTTTGCCACTGGCTATATCTAAGCCCTTGGTTTTCTGAGTCAGGGTCTCATTATGTTGTTCAGGCTGGCTTTTGACTTGCTATGTAACCCAGGCTGGCCTCAAACTCATGATCCTCCTGCCTCAGACACCCAAGTGTTGGGATTGTCTATATGTACCACCACCCTGCTATGGCATCTAAAACTCCAAAGCATTATATATAAAACCAACCTAAGATTCTGAGAGTGAAAATTCACAAAGACAAACTGGCTAGTAACCTTTGGCCAAAGAGCAACCCAAGAGTGAGTTTCCTTGCCTCGTACATTATAGATCCAGTTCCAAGAAGCAGGTGGCTCAAAAATACAGTAACAACTCAAAATATTTTTTACCTATTCTCCTTAGTCAAAAGACTAGAAAAAGGCTAACCTAACAAAAACATAAACTTAAAAAAAAAAAAACCAGTCCCCTGATACTAAACACAGCATAAATAACAAGGACTCAGACCAGCAAGACGGCTCATTGGGTAAAGGTACTCACTGTGCAAGCCTGTTGACTTGAGTTTGACCACCCTAGACCCACGTAAGGTGTGGAAAGAGAAAACTGACTCCACAAGGTTCCTCTGACCTCCACATGAGTGTCATGAGACACACACACACACACACACACACACACACACACACACACACACACCAACAAAATCAACAACAATAAACAAACTAGGGCTCACTTGCACAAGATAGTAAAAGCCAATGAGAGAGTCTAGACTCCCATGGTTACCACGCTGTAACACCCAGATCATCTGAAGAGAGATCAACAGCAACAGGAACTGCAGTGTCTCTTCTTCAAGACAGGAGCAGTAGTCCCCATGTGAGGAACCTGAACTTCTACCCCTCCTTGTCCAACTTGACCTACTGGACCTACAGTAGTCAAGTCCCTTCCCTCCTGGGGTAGTAGCAGAGGAAGTTTAGTGGAAAATGGAACATCTGATGAGGACAAAGGGGAACCTGAACTCTTAACCCCAGATAAGAGTAATGAAGCAATTGTATCACCTCCTACTGGCATGCTGTCACAGGAAACCAGCTAAAACATGGCTTAAATAACCCAAACCTTTTTCTGTAATACCCTAAATATCCAAATCAATTGAGTATCACCCAAACCAAAAACTAGAAAAAAAAATATCAAACTGAATGGACAAAGACAATCAAGATGACAAACTTTAGAATTGTCTGACCAACAATAAGGAGGCCTTTGCACTCCAGGGAGTCTCTGGTGGTGGATTAGTATTTTTCCCTGGTGCAAGAAGGGACTTTGAGAGCCCATGCCATGTGAAGGGTTACACTCTGGCCCTGGACACATGGGGAAGGGCCCAGGACCAGCACAGGAAGATTTGGTGGACTTTGCAGAGCCCCCGTTGAGGGCCCTACCCTGCCTGGGGAGTGGTGGGTGGGGGGGTTGGGGTGGGGGAGGAGGGTTGGGGGTGAGGGGAGGGAGAGGGAGAAGGGACTTACAACTTGTTCCCTAACTAGAACTAATAAATAAATCAAAAAAAAAAAAAAAAGAATTGTCCGACCAAGACTGCAAAGAATCCTTCAAACAACTACACACCAAAACAAACCAAAGCAAAACAGCATGGCAAAGATACAAAAAAAAGCTAAGGAAAGAAATAGAAGCAAAAAGGAAATCTCGGAATTGCAGAGTAGTTTGAAAATACAAAAGCCCGATGAAGAACAGAAGAGATAGTGGACTAAATGAACAGTAAAGAGTAAGCATCACCTCATGTGACCAAGAATATATTTGGTATTTTGTCACCACTGTGATCAAGAGGCAGCTGGTGGGAGCAAGGATTTACCTTAGTTCACCATCCATCATGGCAGGAAAGGTATGGTGGGGTCCACGGCAACAGAACCTATTCCTCCTCACTCCTCACAGCTCAGTGGATTGGACCAGGAAGTAGAGAAAGGGAAATGCTGGAGTTCACCTGGCCTTTTCCCTTTTCCCCTTTTAATTCAGACTCAGAGCCCAGGCCATAGATGTTGTTCATCCAGTAAAATGAGCAACAATCGAGGTTCAGAATCACCATGAGATAGAAAGTTCAAATACAAGATAAATTGTGTGTGTGTGTGTGTGTGTGTGTGTGTGTGTGTGTGTGTGTGTGTGGTGATAAATAGGATATGTGTGTATATGCATGTAGTGTGTATATAGTGTGCGAATATTTCTATGTGTGTGTGTCTCTGTGTGTATATATGTGTGTGTGCACCTGTGTGTCTGTGTACATTGTGTGTATGTGTGTGTACATTTGTGTGTCACATGCTTTTGTATCACATCCTAAAATATTTAAGTGAATTGCTTACTTTTATAGTTGCTATGTGAACTATTCCAGCAGAGATGAACAATACCATCAAATACCAAGAGACCAAAGAGATGATTCTACTCAAATCCAGCTTGGTGGACTAATGAGTTTGACTGTGGACATTTATAGGAACAAGGGTGAAAGGTCACTTACAGAAGCATAAACAACTTATGGGTAACTACACCGCAGAGGAAAAGTCTGCCCCTACCTAGGGCTGTTATCTACCCGGTCCTTGTTGAAGGCATGGCCTTGTAAGGCCCCTTATCCTGCTTGTGACCACTCATTCGCTGCCCTGTGAGCCTCCCTTTCCTGCAGGAGAGAATCTTACTGGGTCCAGTCTTACTAGGGATGTTGGTAGTCACAGATATTCTGACTTAGAAGGTAATAGTCATGCCATGTCCAGAGGACCGAGTTCTACAGCCAGCTCACCAAAAACAAAACAGCACTGCACGCACTCTCCCATCTTCAAGCTTCCCAGGACCTTGGCAGGAAGGAAAGCCAAGTGTTTCCCTTAACAGCTCCCTGATAAATGGCATCATTGAAACATCATTTCAGTAGGAGCATGTTCATGCGCAAGCACAGAATTCCCAATAATTGTCACCATTACAAAAACAGCAGCAACAAGTGTGACTCACATCCATGGTTTTCTTGAACTGTGAGTTCCTTTGTTTGTGGGCAGCATCCATTATAGTTTCTGTCTGTGAAGAGAATGCAAACACTGTCAATAAAAACTGCAAGTTCCTGCTAACAGCAACTTGTTTTGAGGGCTTAAGCATTCAACATGGGTAATCCAGTTTAGCCTTCGTATCACCCAGAAGCGAAATATGCTATCTACAGTCTCTTCGTCACAAATGGGGACAGTACACAACAGAGACTAAACTCCTTGCTCAAGAAGTCACAGGAAATTAGTGATGCTGCATCTTAATTAGCCAGGCACTCCCACGCAGGGTCCTGAATGCTCAAAACACCACCGAAGACTCACTAATCACATGGAGTGCTTTCTTCAGCAAACCTAGAATCAAGGACTTTGGTTTCAAGAAGGAATTTTAAATTTTATTAAAATACTATTTGTATTTTAAAAACAGCTTTATTCTGAAAGCTATGTCAGCACAGACAATTAGGAGCTCAACCTCCACATCTGTGGCCCATCAATGACAAACACTTTACAACAAGTCACCAGGGGAAGAAGGAGGTATCTGTGGCACCGCTAATGGAAACAATCCTCTGCCTCATCTAAGCCAGCAAGGTAAACTCCATGTAGTTCACCTGAGCATGGTTTCTTCATTGCAGTTGCGATGGTGGTACTTTTGTTGGCCAAAACAATGCTGCTCATAATAAATACCTACCTCTCAGACACAGTTTTTCTAGCTTCCATTCATCTATCACTTCTATATGAAGCATTCTGTGTAAGTACTACTTCGCCATTTTCCTGATGGCAATGAACTTTGTGAGCCCAAAGAAACAAAGTCAGTGTGGTGGTCTGGATGACAATGGCCCCCAGAGGTTCGTATATTTGAATGCTTGGACTCTAATTGGCGGAACTGTTTGGGAATAATTAGGAGGTGTGGCCTTGTTTAGATGTCTCAGTAGATAAGGGCACTTGCTGCCAAGCCTGATAATCCAATCCTCAAGACCCACACAGTGGGAGAAGAGAACCAACTCTTGCAAGTTGTCTTCTGATGTTCACATGTACACCATGGCATGTACATATATGCATGGACATGCTCATGCACTTACACATGTACACACGTACACACACACTCACACACACATGCACACACAGAGAAAAGAAAAATGAAACTTCAAAAAAGAAAACAGGACTAGAGTGATGACTCATCAATTAAGAGCACTTGTTGCTCCTGCAGAGGACCTGGGTTCAATTCCCAGCACCCACGTGGTGGCTCATAGCAGCTGCATCTCTTACTCAGGAGCATCTCTGACACTTCCTTCTAACTTCCACAAGCACCAGACACACACATGGTATGCAGACATAAGCAGACGAAACACTCATATATGCAAGATAAGGACTTGTTTGTTTTTTGGGACAGGGTCTCACTATGCAGCCTTGGCTTTCCTGGATCTTACTATGTAGATCAGGCTGGCCTTGAACTCACAGAGATCCACCTGCCTCAGCCTCCCAAGTGCTGGGATTAAAGATTTTTTTAATCTAAATTTAAAAAAAATAAAGTTATATAAAACATCCTATTAAAAATTTATTAGGCTTTTAAAACTAAATCAGTAAATTATATGAGGAGACACAGCTCTATACTGTATTTGCATAGCACAGCCAAGAACCTGGATTCAACCAGCAGCATAAGAGAAAAAGAAAGAGTGGAAAGAAAAGCAAACAACTGACTGGTTCTTTTGATGAGTGGAAACAGCTCGATTTCTAAGAAGTGGAAAGCCAAGGCATGCACTGTGACAATTTTAAAAAGGGAAGTTAACATTGACACATTTTCCCCTAAAAGTGTTCAAAAAAAAAAAAAGGTACCCAAAGCCACCCCAGAGTCCATTGTGAAATGCATAACTACAATTTTCTAAACTTTTCAACGTTTTGAAAGTGACTCCTGCTGAGAAGGGAACTTGAAGTGAGCGTGCAATGCTCTTCTGCGCCTCTCACTCCAACCACTTGGCATGTGTAACATTAGCGGGAAAGTTCCAGAAGCTGTGCAGAGCTAACAGCTCTCCCCACAAAGAACAGGGCTTCTGAAGACACCTGAGGATGTGAGGAAACTGCCCTTTTTTAGTGGAGTCACATATGCATAGTTCATTGACAAAGGTATTATGCTTCTTTTATTTTTTAACTGTTCCACATAAGACACGATCTCTCCTTAACTTTTTAGTTATTCTTTCCTTCCCTTCTTTTTGAGACAAGGCTAAACTAAGTAACTCCCACTGGCCTAGAACACATTGTGTAAACCAGGCTTGGTCTTGAATTTGCAGAGACCTGCCTGCCTCTGCCTCCAGGGTGTTAAAGGTGTATGCCACCACACTCAGCTTGCATTTTTTCAAATTGTATATCTGTGCCTGTCTGTGTGTGCTCATGCAGTACCCATGGAGGCTGGAAGGATCTAATACTCCTGGAGCAGATTTCCAGATGGTCATCAGCCATCTAACATGAGTGCTGAGAATGGAACTTATATCTCCTGCAAGGACAGTACTCAACGGCTGAGCCATCTTTACAACCTCCAAGTTCCTTTGCTGTCATTTGGGTGGCACATGCCTTTGATCCTAGCACTCAGGAAGCAGAAGCAGGTGAATCTCTGTGAATTCCAGGCCAGCCTGGTCTATGTAGTGAATTCTAGAACAGCCGGGGCTATAGAGAGAGACTCTGTCTCAAGAGGGAGCAGGGGAGGGAGAGGAGAAGAGAGACAAAAACTGTCAGGACTGGAGAGATAACTCAGCAGTTGAGAGGACCCACATTTGGTTCCCAGCACCCATGTCAGGTGGCTCCCAAACTCCTGTAACTCCAGTTCCAGGGGATCCAGAGCATCCATGTGTACCCACACACGCATGCACAGACATGCATGCATACACACAAATTTAAAAATTAAAAAAAGAACCCTTTGTGGAACAGGTACATGGGAGCGGTCAGACGTGGGTAGTTAAGAGAGGCTGGAGAGAGAAGGGGGCTGATGCAATTTTATTTCAATTAAAAAAATAGGTAAGTAAGGGGCTGGAAAGATAGCTCAACAGTTAAGAGCATTGGCTGCTCTCCCAGAGGACTAGGGTTTAATTCCCAGAATCCACATGGCAACTTACAACTATCTATAGTTCCAGTTTCAGGTGATCTGACACCCTCACACAAGCGCACACATAGGCAAAACATCAATACACATTAAAAAAATAAAGTATTAAAACATAGATAATTAAAAGGTAACTTTTAAAAACCTGGTGTCAGGAACAGTGGTGCACACCTTTAATCCCAGCACTTGGGAGGCAGAGACAGGGTGATCTCCATTAAGTTATAGACCAGCCTAGAGTTATAGAGAATTACAGAACTACATAGGGAGACCCTGTCTCAAAAAAAAAAAAACTGTAATTTCCTCAAAGACATGGCAGACTTGGCAATGTCAGACAAAAGAATCTGCCATCCAACGAGTACAGCACACACAATAATTCTGCTTGGAAAAAGGCTTTGTGACAGATGCAACCTCAAGGGTTGAGAGAGCGTATGAAAGTGTTTGATACAGCGTTCCTTAACCATCTGCATCTGTCCTTCCTTCATGCTAAGAGGCATTGCACAAGCAACAGCTGAGAAATAGGAAGAGGCAGTGGTGTGCAGAGAGCAGCTCTTAAGCCTGGCGCAGCAGCACAAGTCTGCATCCTACTACTCAGCAGGTGGAGGCAGTAGGTTCAGCTATCCGGTGAGCTGGAGGCCAGCCTGGGCTCCATGAGACCATGTCTCAAACAAACAAAGGGAAAAGCAGCTGGTGAAATGATGGCGGATGTGAGACAGGGAGGTTCTTAAGATGCTGTGGGCAACCCGACACATTAGTGCCAACCCAGACTCCAACTTGAAACTGTAGGCAAAGTCGCTCATCCTGAGAGGTGAGGACACAATCAGCCTTAACACTGGCCATTGATTGGATGCACAGACTGTAAACACAACATCAGGTACAGTCAATTCCAAAGAGACCTCCAGGAAGAGTGGCAGGTCCCCAAATGTCCACAGAGACCTGAATAGAAGCCTTTGGTGTCAGCCTTCCAGTCCTGAAAGACATTCTTGAAGGGCTCTACTTGACTAAAGGATCAGCCTGCACATACAGGTTTTTCAGGAACAAAACAAAACAAAAAAAATAAACAGAATTTTGGCTGGAGTTATTTCTTTTTGTTGTTTTTTTTAAGATTTAATTTATTTATTATGTATACAACATTCTGCCTCCATGTATATCTGCACACCAGAAGAGGGCACCAGATCTCATAACAGATGGTTGTGAGCCACCATGTGGTTGCTGGGAATTGAACTCAGGACCTCTGGAAGAGCAGCCACTGCTCTTAACCTCTGAGCCATCTCTCCAGCCCCTGGAGTTATTTCTTGATTCTTCTAAATCCTCATACATTTACTACTTTTATCTTAATGACTCTCATTCACTCCCATCACCTTTCCTATAGGTGAAATAAATCCCATCAATGAAGAGAGTCTCATGGGGGCTGGAGAGATGCTAAGCAGTTAACAGCACTGGCTGCTCTCCCAGAAGACCTGGGTTCAGTTCCCAGTACCCACATGATGGCTCACAACAGTCTCTAACTCCAGTTCCAAGAGATCTGTTACCCTCTTGTGGCTCTGTAGGCACCAGGCACACATGTGGTACACACACATACATGTGGGCAAACATGCATACTCATAAAATGAAAATTAATATATCTTTAAATAAAAAGGAGTCCCTCCAGAGCTGCTTTGAAGACAAAACAACTTGAACTTCCCAGGGCCACAGTTTCTCTAGTTATAAAACAGAATTATGCCAGGCGTTGGTGGCGCACGCCTTTAATCCCAGCACTGGGGAGGCAGAAGTAGACAGATATCTGTGAGTTCAAGGCCAGCCTACAGCAAGTTCCAGCACAGCCTCCAAATCCACAGAGAAACCCTGTTTCAAAAAAACAAAAAAACAAAAAAAAAAAAACAGAATTATTCCATTATATTATGAACTTCAAGGAAATCATGAGTCTTCTCCGGGTCTTCATCCTTCCCCTACTGCCTTGCTTAGGAGGAGTGTGATCTGGAAGCTCACTAGCTAGAATGTGATAGATGCCATTGATGGGAGTAAAGAGATCTCCAGCCACAGTCCTGACAGGGGCAGCAGATCCGAAAAGATGAGACGTGCACAAACACAACCACTGAATCCCCTAAGAATTTTGCCCAGGTTCTTGGTGTCTAAAATCACAGCCTAATGCTGCAAATGGAAAGCATTTTATTAATTGAAGTATTTCTCCAGCACTCCTGCAAAGTTTTATTAAAAGGAAGACTGACGGAGAGTACAGGGCATACCTCCTATACATGGAGACTCCAATACATAATTTCTCAGCCACAAACAGGTTATGATTATATTGGGGGTGGGAACCAAGCTGTGCAGGGTTTTTGTTGTTGTTGTTTGAGACAGGGTCACACTATGTAGCTCTGGCTGCCTGGAAACTCACTCTGTAGACCAGTCTGGCCTCGAACTCAGAGTTCTGCCTGCCTCTGCCTCCCAAGTGCTGGGATTAAAACTGTGCACCACTATGCCCAGCCAATTGAACAATTTAGTAACAGGCATGCCTGAGATTTTTCCACAGAAGAAAGGTGATATTGCAACACATACACAAAACTAACCTTTTTCCTCTGTAGCTTTTGCTTTTCCCTGAATTCTTCCATCTTCCTGGCCTCTTCTCTGAGAGTATGTGCAAGCTGGATGTGACACTGGGCCACATTGTCTACCTCTGTGAAAAGAATTTGTAAATAAGACAAAGTCAAGGCCCACATGAGTCTAGATTCAAATATGCACAATGATTCAAAACTGTACATACAAATCTGGAGCAAGGAACAAAACTAAGAATAAGTCGTCACCAACACTCACTGAGGTCCTTCTTGTGCCCGACCAAGACCAAAGTTAAGTTTTTTGGTTTTTGGTTTTTGGTTTTTGGTTTTTTGGTTTTGGTTTTGTTTTTTGTTTTTTTTTGTTTTGTTTTGTTTTTTGAGATAGGGTTTCTCAGTGTAGCCCTGTCTATCCTGGACTTTGTAGACCAGGCTCTCTATAAACTCAAAGATCCTTCTGCCTCTGCCTTCCAAATGCTGAGATTAAAGGTGTTCACCACCACCACCCAGCTCAAACCTAAGTTTTTAGCTTAGCCTCGACTCTGTTACTAACCCAGTTGTATGCCCAGGGCTTTTGGGGAGAGGAGCAGCCTAGATTAACAGTCCTTACATCCTGAGATGGATGTTGGCTTTAATTGTCAACTTAGCACAACCTAGAATCACCTGGAAAGAAATTCTCAATGAGTGTTGGCCTGTGGGCGTGTCTGCCGGTGGTTGTCTTAAGTCAGTTGATGTGGGAATATCCAACCTACTGTGGGCAGCACAGTTCCCCAGTCAGGGGATCCTGAACTTTATAAAAGTGGAGAAATCAGGGGGCTGGAGAGATGTCTCAGAGGTTAAGAGCACTGACTGCTCTTCCAGAGGTCCTGAGTTCAATTCCCAGCAACCACATGGTGGCTAACAACCATCCGTTATGAGATCTGGTGCCCTCTTCTGGTGTGCAGAGATACATGGAAGCAGAATGTTGTATACATAATAAATAAAAATTTTAAAAAGAGAGGTAATTATTTAAAAAAAAAAGACAGTTAACTTGCTGAACAATAAAAGATGCTTTGCTTTAAAAAAAAAAAAGTGGAGAAATCAGCTGAGCACAGGCAAGAAAACCAGTGAATATACATGTCATTATTCTCTGCCCTTGCCTGTGAGCATAATGCCTTGCCTTCCGTGATAGGCCCTGACTGGAATTATAAGATGAATAATTCTCCCTAACTCTTTTGTTAGAATATTTTGTCATAGCAAGAGAAATAGAACTAGGGTGCTACTGAGAGCATCACAATTTCAAATTTGATTCTTGGGGCTGGAGAGATGGCTTAGAGGTTAATGAAATAAAACTAAATTACATCCAGAACCCTTTACAAGTCATACTTGGGGCTGGAGAGATATGGCTTAACTGGCTGCTCTTCTAGAGGACCCTGGTTTAATTCTTATCACCCACATGGCAACTCATAACTGTGTGTAACTCCCAGTACAGGGATCCAACACGCTCACACAGACATACATGCAAGCAAAACACCAATGCACCTAAAAAATAAAAAGGAAATCACCAAATTTGATTCTCTACCTCTTTTCATGATCTCTGGGTGCTTTTTATCCCTGGCCTCTCATGAGTTTAAACATTTATCAAAAGTTTGTGCAACATTTTGGCCTCTGAAGTTTATTTATCTTTGTAACAGAAAGGAAAGAAAAAAATACAGTTGTGTTTTGCTCAAATTAGGCTGTGTATGATTTGAGTACACCATTAATCCCAGCCTTTGGGAGGCAGAGGCAGAAGTGAGGTCAGTTTTATCTACACAGTGAGTTCCAGGACAGCCAGGGCTATATAGAGAGAAACTGTCTCAAAAAAAGAAAAAGAAAGAAAGAAAGAAAGGAAGGAAGGAAGGAAGGAAGGAAGGAAGGAAGGAAGGAAGGAAGGAAGGAAGAAGAAATATGGCATTAAAGCTAGAAAGACTGACTTAATGAAAACATTAATTTTCTAAAAACCTGTGTGTGTGTGTGTGTGTGTGTGTGTGTGTGTGTGTGTGTGTGTGTGTGTGTGTGTGTCAAGAACTCACATGTCACAGTACACGTGTAGACGTCAGAGAACACATATGAGTGGTAGTTCCCACCTTCCACCTTATTTGAGATAGGTTTTTCTTTTGATTTTGCCACTGTGTTCACCAAGCTATCTAGTCCATGAGCTTCTGAGAATTCTCCTGCTTCTGCCTGGGATTACAGACAGGTACTACCATATCTGGTTTTATGTGTGTTCCTGGGATATGAACTCAAGTCTTGACACTTGCATGACAAGTACCCACTAAGCCATCCCTCTAGCTCATGAAGAAAAGAATTTTAACTTGTACTGTTAAAATAACCTTGCTGGCTACTCTTCCAAAGGACCTAAGTTCACTAGAAATTGAACCCAGGTTCTCTGGAAAAGCAGTCAATGCTCTTAACCACTGAGCCATATCTCTCCAGCCCCAAGTATGACTTGTAAAGGGTTCTGGATGTAATTTAGTTTTATTTCATTATGTTAAGTTTAGACAAGCTAAATTTGAACACTATTGATTACCTGGTATACATTAAGACATCTAAGAACTTCCATTACTCTACTACTGTTTTATGAATACCCTATGCATCTAAAATCTTTTTTCATCAATTGGTTGGGCACAAATGGCTCTATATACCTTTTTGTTCAAAATAAGTGATTAGATTCCTTAAATGTTTCATATAATTATTTTACTGCTTTATGTTACCAGTAAAACTAGATTAAAATTTCAAACTTCAAAATAGCACTTTTACAAATAAAGTAATATATATAATGTATATATATATATACCATATTGAAAAATTACGTAATGTGAAATTGAAAAGAGTGAATAAAAAAGCTAATACATACTTGGAAACTACATTTGGACTTAAGGATACTGAAGAAAGCAGAACTTTAAACACAGTACATGTCATCATTTTTTACCTTTCAGTTTTATAAAAACTGTAAAAGCAAAGAAACTCTAGGTTACTAGTGACCAGTGAAAGAATGTCATTGTTGGTGGGGGAAAATAGCACTAACTTTGTGGAAAAAAATCTGGCATTTTGAAAGGTCAAAAATGTTTTTAACATAAAAGAATGAGGCAGAAGTCTATGAACTGAAATAGCTATTAAATAAACAAAAATTTCTAGAGAAATGTGATGGTGTATTCTTATATAAAAATACTCATACCTAAATTTGTATAGAGGATTAAAACAAAGGTTGGGAAGCTTATGAGATAGCTCAGTGGTTAGGAGCACACACTGCAGAGGACCTGAGTTCATGTCCCAGCATCCACATGGTGGCTCACAGCCACTGATAACTTAAGTTCCAGGGATCCAGCACCCACCCTCTTCTAGTCTCTGCCGGCACCAGGTATACACATGATACACAGACATACATGCTGATAAAATACATATACACATAGAATAGAAAAATTTAAGATATATGACAAACTGTTAACATGCTTTTTTAAAATTAAAACATATGCTCTGAAAAACCAATAAAACAAAAAGTTTAAATGTGTGTCTGGCCCCAATCCAGAGAGACTCTGAACAACTCCCTTGACATATTACTATTTATGTACATGAATAGGCATATCATACATATATTATAAGCATGAATCTAAATGCATTTAAAAGTAAATTACATCTAAATGCCTGGCAAAATAATCACCAAGAGCCGGGCGTTGGTGGTGCATGCCTTTTATCCCAGCACTTGGGAGGCAGAGGCAGGCGGATCTCTGTGAGTTCGAGGCCAGCCTGGTCTACAGAGCGAGTGCAAGGATAGGTTGCAAAGCTACACAGAGAAACCCTGTCTCAAAAAACAAAAACAAAAAAGAAAAATAATAATAATCACCAAGAACTACTTTACATTGAGAAATAAAAATTCCAGTGTTCACTGTCTTCTGTAGAGTAAGCTGTCTCATTTGAATGTAAAGTATCTATTATATTAAATTCAATATTTAATATTCTTAATATATCATTTTAATAAGAAAAAATAAAACTGTTGAGGGCTTTTTGTTTTGCTTTATTACTTGTTTGTTTCTTCATTATCATCTCTTGCTATGTATCCCAGGAACTCAAGATCCTCCTGTCTCTGGCTCCTGAGTGCTAAGATTACCAGTATATGCTACCACAACAGAAACAATAAAGCTGTTTTTAGAGGGAGTAGGAAACAAATAAGAGCAAAAAAGTAAATTACTTAAGCAAGCCAAGCTATGCTGAAGCTCTTTGCTCCGGGACACTTGGCTCCACAGTGTATATGTAAAGAAGGAGCATGGGAAGGATGCTGCATCTACATTGAGAAGCAGATCCATTGCTGAATTGAAGGGAAAAGAAGATACTGTCTATGTAGAAGTTGAGAGGCGTATTTATTTACGTACCTTTTACACATATGATGTATAATATATATATTTTAGTTTTACCCCACTGCTTTTGTGACTCCTGCCCAAGGAATATTGTGAAAACTAATCTGCCTATGCCTTTAGTGGGCCATAAAAAAAAATTCTTTGGCCGAGCGTTGGTGGTGCACGCCTTTAATCCCAGCACTCGGGAGGCAGAGGCAGGCGGATCTCTGTGAGTTAGAGATCAGCCTGGTCTCCAAAGCGAGTGCCAGGATAGGCTCCACAGGCTCCACAGAGAAACCCTGTCTCGAAAAAAAAAAAAATTATCTTGTCTGGCAGTAGGTCAAAGGACCCAATTCCCTCCGGAGAGGCCCCACCCCATGCCCTGCAGGTAGACATGACACTCCAGAGGCCAGGAAGACTCTAAAGAACCCAACTGACTCTCCCACTAAGTCTGTTAACAAGCGTGCCTATCCAATGAAGTCTCCGTAAAATCAAAACAGACATAGCTTTGGGGAGCTTCCTAATAGCCAAGCATGTAGAGATTACCTGGTGTTGCTCAGCCTGCTGAGCCCATTCAGCACAGCAGGGTGTGCTCAAAGAGGGCATGAAAGTTCCTCAACGCCCCACCTCGGCCCCCTCGCTTTAATCCATTGCCTTTGCAATATCCTTTATTATAAACTAGCACATGTAGTTCTTCCCCCTGGGTTCTGGGAGCCACTGGGGTAAACTGAACCAAATGGAGGCTGTGGAAACCTGATCTTCAGCCTGTTGGTCAAACAGGTAGAAGCCTTGAGACAGGTATCTAGAGTGGGGACTGAGCCTTCAGACTATAAGATCGGATCACCTCCAGGATGACAGTGTGACAACTGAACTGAACCAGAGGACCCTGGCTAGTTTCCACCTGAGAAGAGATTGCTTAGTTGTTATGGGGGGAAAATCCTCTCATGTGATGGGGTCAGAAGTCTCCTGTATTATGACACAGTCACACTGCAATATGATAGCAGGGATTCTGACGGAGAACACTCATCCAGCTACAGAAACACTTCAAGCATCAGTCATACATAGCATACCCTTTGACACCCTTCACCTGGAAATCCCATAGGAGGAAGGATAGAAAGCCCTGGAAGCAGAAACCCTGAGGAAAACTGAGCTGGGCAGGAGTCTCTGTAGAGCAATGTAACAAGTCTCACCCCAGACCTCCCAGCTCCTGGATGTCAACACATTACTGTGACTAATAAAAGTCTGCTGGTGTAATTCCAAGTCAGATTCACAACCAAACAAGGGCAACACCAATGGATGTGCCAAAATGGGCGAGAAAGTCCTATGAGGCCAGACACATGGGAAAGATTGCTGGTACCCACTGAGAGAGCAGGTCTGGGGTAGTAGTGGGTAGGACCGAGTGCCAGATTACAATAAGAGGAAAGAATGGCTAGGTACTCTGTTCTTTGAAGACTGTCATAATGTAAAATGTCTTGTAGAACTGGGGCTGTTGGGTAAAACCACTGGCTGAGCAAGTCTGACGACCTAAGTTAGATTTCCGGAACCATGAAACAAGCCGGATGTGTGCCATACATCTGAGATCTAGTACTCCCAGAGAGATGGGAGGCACTGATTGGAGAAATCCCCAGAAGCTTGCCTGCCAGCTGGCCTGGAGAATACTGCATAGTAAAGACAAAAGAGATCCTGTGTTTCAACAAGGTGAAAGGTGAAGAGCCCCCAAAGTTGTTCTCTGACCTCTACACTCATATGCCCTTACACACATGAATACATACACTAAGAAAATAAAGATTTCTTCTGTATAAAAATGTCTGGAAATCTGGGAGAAATGGCAAGATAGTTACAACACTGCCCCAGTGACTGAAGTCCTGCAGAAATGTCTCTGTGAAGAGAAAAGCCACACAAGAACATAAAAGAGGTTGGGTATGTCTGAATCAGGTGGATTGCAGACAAGCACTCATGCAACAATAGCTCTAACAACAAAGCAGGACAGGGTGTCCTTGCCTGGCAGTGGTCCCATTTGGAACTTAAGAGCACACAGAATCCCAGGCCCTACTCCAAACTCCCTGAGTCAGAAACTCAGATGGGCCATGAATCTGTGCTAACCTCAGCTCCCCAAGTGACAGGGAGATGTGAAGAATCTCTCTCATTTCTACTCTGCGGAGCTAGTTCTCACTTTATGGTTGTGCTAAATCTTTTTACCCAGTGCTAAACCAGTGTTCAAAATAAAACTCACCTTAGAAGAAAGACACAAAGCTTTCCAAGGACAGAAAATGCAGTTTTGCACTAAGGTTTGGAGTGATCACTGAGCAATAAGAGTGCTGGCTACTCTTCCAGAGGACCCATGCTCAATTCCCAGTACCCACATGGTATTGACAGCCATTGTAACTCCAGTTCAAGGAGATCTGATGCCCTCTTCCTACCTCTGTGGGCACCAGGCACACACATGGTACATACAGACATACATGCAGGCAAAACACCCATACAAATAAAATAAAAGTTAAATAATTCACTTACGCTGCTTGAAGACGTCAAGGGCTCTCTTCAAGGTACTGAAAAACAAGTACATATGCAATTTCAGTCCTGGAAATCATCCATATAATTGTATTACAATGTTTTCATGTGCTTCTCTTTGCCTACATCTTAACATGAGGACTCTAGATTCACTTTTGCCCTTGAGCTTCAGAAAACAGTAAAAGACTGGAACCCCTTAAGATCAACCTCCTCAACCCCAGGCATAAACAGTTCTACACTGTCTGCCCTGGGTCGAGCAAAACGTAAAAACTCTGTGTTTTATCTTCCCCAGTGATAATATAGGAATTTGACCCCTTTCTCATAAGAACATGTTGTCATTTGAATATTAAAACAGGACAACTAAAGAGAGAGCTCAAATCCTAGTTTGCACTTTGGGTGAATATCTGTGGTGTGTGTGTGTGTGTGTGTGTGTGTGTGTGTGTGTGTGTGTGTGTGTGTGTGCATAGATGTTGAGAGAGTATCTCAATTAGCCAGGCTTGCTATACAGCTTGAGCCAGCCTTAAACTTCTAACCCTTCTGCTTCCACTTCCCACGTGCTAGGATTACAGGCATGCATCACCATGCCCCAGCTCAAACCCTGGCTCTTAACTGACTCTTTTTTCAGAAAATCATCATATTTTTTCCTGATATTGAGTCTAACTCTGTAGCCCAGACCGCCCTGTTATTCAACATGTAGACCAGACTGACCTTGAACTCAGAGAGATCCACCTACTTCTGCTTCCCGGGTGCTGGGATTAAAGCCATTTACTTACTGATCAGAAACTATAGGTCAAGCTTATTCCTTTTTAAATTTTTATCTTAGAATTGAAAAATAAAATTGTGCCATTTACCATCGTATTACATGGTATTTTGAAATCTGTACGAATTGTGGAATGCCTCAGTAAAGTAATTAACGTATCCATTGCCTTACATCCTTACCACTGTTTTGGAGTGGTATACTTAGAATCTGCTTTCAGTTCTTTTTAAGAAAAATGCATTGTGCCAGGCAGTGGTGGTGCACACCTTTATCCCAGCACTCAGGAGTCAAAAGCAGGAGGATCTCTGTGAGTTCGAGGCCAGCCTGGTCTACAGAGTGAGTTCCAGGACAGGCTCCAAAGCTACAAAGAGAGCTGAGCTGGTGGGGGGGGGGAGGGAGAATAATGCATTGCTGCTAATGATAGTCACATTTATATCATGTGCTATACAATATATCTCTTGAACTTATTTCTCCTTACTAAACCCTTAATACCGTTTTTCTTCTCTGTTTTCACGTATGTTGTATGTGTGTGAACATGAATGTCTCCACATGTGTGGGCATGTATGTGAGTGCTCATGCATGTGCATGTAGAGGCCCAAGGTTGAAGTTGGTGTTGGGAATTACCCTCTTCAACTTCATTCTCTGAGGCAGGGCCTCTCAGTCAAACCCAGAGCTCACCGATACGGCTAGCCTTACTATCCAGTTAACTCTGGGGATCCTGTCTCCACCTTCTAAGGCCGGAATTACAGGCAGGCTTCCATGCTCATCCAGCATTTATACAGGTTCTGGGGGACTGAACAAAGGTCTCTGTGCTTGTGCAACACATGGTTCAACCACGGAATCATCTCCCTAGCTTTGAAACTATAGTATCTTTTGACTAACATCCCCCTAATCTTGGCCCCAGTCCCTGAAGGTTTTATTCACATCTGATTCTTTTTCACAATTTCTAGGACATTTCTAAAAATCTCCTCACTTAAGCTTTTAATTCACTCTTCTATAAGCATACCCCATATACTCGAGGTTTTTAGATCTGTTCATTACAGTATTTTAAAAAATCTATGTATATCTAATTCTGCTATCTATTGCGTTGTGGAATTGTATTCACAGTAACCTTTGTGTAGGTGGGTATGTATGTGTGTGTGCCTGTGTGTGTTCTTGTGTATGTATGTGACTGTGTGGGTGCATGTGTACATGAATACATGTTATGAACTAAATGTTTGGTTTCACTGTGTTTCTGCAGCAAGGGTCTGTGTTTGTGTCTGCTTTACTGACAGTCAGTAAAGCAGACACAAACACAGTGACCTTGTCCACGGCCACTTTAAAATAAATCTGTAGCTTAGGATTCTTCAGACTGTACTGAAAAAAAATTGTGCTAACTTAGAACCACAAATCCTGTGTCCCATTAAGATACATGAAAAGACCCTAAGAAAGACACACATGGATCCACCTAGGAAGGGGGAAAGGCAAGACCTCCTGAGTAAATTGAGAGTAGGGGAGAAGAGTGGTAAGGGAGAGGGGAGGAGGAAAAAGAAGTAGGGGAAAATGTATAGCTCAATTTAAAGAAAATGATGATTTTTTTAAAAAGTAAGTCAAACCTTAAAAAAACATCTATGAAAAGACACAGACTTTTAACAATTGGCAACAAGGAAGAAAAAATGTTCTTTCAGTCTTACATGCTGAAACCACAACTCAATTGTATTTGCTGAAATAGTGGGGCATTGGGCCACAGTAGCCAGCCTAGGAGGCAGAAGGACACTGGTACCTACTTGATCTCGGACTGTCCACATGGCTTCTTCTTGGAGAGACTCAGCAGGTCTTTGCCATACTTCTCCTCAATTGATGCCCTAGAGGGAAAAGGAGAGAAGGTCATAGGTCCTTCATACAGTTCTTAGCTAAGACACATAAGACTTGGCCCTGCATCAAAGTCATTCATCTGCAGACAGACCCAAGCCTATTGCCATGCACAAAACTTAAGCCAAAATGGATCAAAGACCTCAACATAAATCCAGCCAAACTGAACCTATTAGAAGATAAAGTTTGGAAATACCCTTGAATTAATTAGTACAGGAGACTGATTCCTGAACATTACACCAGTAGCACAGACACTGAGATCAACAATTGATAAGTGGGACCTCCTGAAACTGAGAAGCTTCTGTGAGGCAAAGGACACAGTCAGCAAGACAAAATGGCAGCCCACAGACTGGAAAAGATATTCACCAACCTCACATTTGACAGAGGGCTGATCTCCAAAATATACAAAGAACTCAAGAAGTTAGTTTCCAAAACACCAAACAATCCAATTAAAAAGTCGGGTACAGAACTAAATTCTCAATAGAGGAATCTAAAATGGCTGAAAGACACATAAGAACGTGTTCAACATCCTTAGCCATCAGGGAAATGAAAATCAAAACAACTCTGAGATACCATCTTACTCCTGTCAGAATGGCTAAAATCAAAAACACCAATGACAGTTTATGCTGGAGAGATGTGGAGAAAGGGGAACACTTCTCCACTGCTGGTGGGAGTGCCAACTTGTACAGCCACTGTGGAAATCAGTATGGCGACTCCTCAAGAAAATGGGAATGAGTCTACCACAAGATCCAGCAATTCCACTCCTAGGCATATACCCAAAAGAAGCACATTCATACAACAAGGACATCTGTTCAACGATGTTCATAGCAGCACTATTTGTAATAGCCAGAAACTGGAAGCAGCCTAGATGCCCCTCAACCGAAGAATGGATAGAGAAAATGTGGCACATTTACACAATGGAGTACTATTCCGCAGAAAAAAAAAACAATGGAATCTTGAAATTTGCAGGAAAATGGATGGAACTCGAAGAAACCATTCTGAGCGAGGTAACCCAATCACAAAAAGACAAACATGATATGTATTCACTCATATGCAGATTTTAGACATAGAGTAAAGGATTACTAGCCTATAATCCACACTGCCAGAGAAGCTAGGAAACAAAGAGGACTCTAAGAGAGACATACACGATCCCCTGGAGAAGGGGAAAGGGTCAAGATCCCCTGAGCAAATTGGGAACACAGAAAGAGGAGGGAGGGAGTTAGAAGAATGAGAAGGGAAGAAGAGGAGGGATGCAAAGGACATGAGGGAGCAGAAAGGTTGAGTCAGGCGAAGAATAGAAGATAACAAGAATAGAGATACCATAATAGAGGGAGACATTTTAGGTTTACAGAGTAATCAGGCACTAGGGAAATGTCTGGAGATCTACAAAGATGACACCAGGTAACAATCTAAGCAACAGAGGAGAAGCTACCTTAAATACCCTCCCCTGATAATGAGATTGGTGAGTGACTTATTGCAACCCGATAGCCCTCATCCAGCAGCTGGTGGAAGTAGAAGCAGACCCCCACAACTAATCACTGAACTGAACTGGAATTCAGATGCAGAGAAAGATGAGTGAAGACCAAAGGGGTCCAGACCAGGCTTGTGAAACCCACAGAAACAGCTGACCTGAACATCAGTGAACTCTTGCTCTGCCCAGACTGATAGCTGGGATACCGGCATGGGACTGAGCCAAACCCCAGGAACATGGGTTTCAGTGAGGAAACCTCGGAAATCTATGGGACCACCTGTAGTAGTTCAGTACTTATCCCTAGCATAGGTGTGGACTTTGGGAGCCCATTCTACATAGAGGGATACTCCCTGAGCCAAGACACAAGGGGGTGGGCCTAGACCCTATCCCAAAGGATACAATAGACACCTGATGACCCCCTATGGAAGGCCTCACCATCCAGGGGGAGCAGAAAGGATAAATGATAGGTAGGGTTTTAGTTGGGGGAGTCGTAGGAGAGGACGGGAGGGAGAAAGGAACTGGGATTGCCATGTAAAACAATTCTGTTTCTAATTCAAATTTAAAAATCTGCAAAAAAAAAGAAAGTCATTCATCTACTGTACAAGTTCAGATATAATGTCACTATCTAAGATATAAGACTCAGTATTTTAAAAAAAAACTAAAAATAAATAAATAAAATAAAACTCAAAGCCAGGCATGGTGATACACATCTATAATCCCAGAACCAGGAGGAAAAGACAAGAGACAGGAGTCAACACCAGCCTTAGCTAAACAGGGAGTTTGAGGCCAGTTGAGGATTATGTGACCTTGTTTCAAAAAACAAAAAGAGGGGGCTAGAGAGAAGGCTCATGTTAAGAGCACTTGTTACTCTTCCAGAGGACCTGGGTTTAGTTCCTAGCACACATATCAGGCAATTCACAACCACCTGTCACTCCAGAGGAACAGACGTTTTCTTTTGGCCTCCTTGGCACCCATACATAAATGGCATACAGACACATACACATAAATAAAAATAAGTCACACAGACACACACACACACACACACACACACACACACACACACACACACATCACAAATAAAGTAAAAAATGGTGAAAAACAGTTGAGAAGACATGCACGGCAATCTCTGATCTGTACAACATACATGTACACACATAGCTATGCAGACACACATATGTGCATGCACATATATGAACATGTATAGACAAATATACCACAGACATAGATAAATTAGTTGTATCATTTGATGGTGATTGAAATGAATATTTTTTAATTTTTTGTTTGTTTGTTAATATGTATGTCTGTAGTATGTGTGCACACGTGAGCATATGACTGTGTGCACACATGTAAAGACTAGAATCCTAACCTTAACCCACACTCCATCTTCTTCCCTTGAGATAGGGTCTATAACTAAGCTTGGAGCACACATCTGCTGATTGTCTGCTAAAAAAATGTAAAAAACTTTTTTTGAAGTAGTAGTTTTATTCAAGGTTTGAGCTAGACATGCTTTTTTTTTAAAGATTTATTTATTTATTATATATACAGTGTTCTGCCTGCATGTATCCCTACAACCCAGAAGAGGGCACCAGACTACATTACAGATGGTTGGGAGCCACCATGTGGTTGCTGGGAATTGAACTCAGCACCTCTGGAAGAATGGGCAGTGCTTTTAACCCCTGAGCCGTCTCTCCAGGCCATATAAAAACAACATTTTCAAGATAGCCATTTCACAATGTTGATTCTTCCCATCCCCGAGCCTGGGAAGTCTACCCATCTTCAACTGTCTTTGATTTCTTCATCAGAATTTTAAAGCTTTCATTGGAGAGGTCTTTCTCTTCTTTGGCTGAGTTTATCTCAAGGTATCTTTTTAAGGCAGGTGTGAATAGAACTGCTTGCCAGATTTCTTTCTCGTCATGTGTATTGCTGGTACACAAGAGGCTGAGGGTTTGGTATTTGATGTTGCATCCTGCCACTTTGCTGCAAGAGTTGCCCAGCTCTATAAGTTTTCTAGTAGAACCTTAGGGTCTCCTATTTATAGAATCATGTCATCTGAAAATAAAGTGACTTTGGCTTCTTTCTTTATTATTTATTTATATCACTTTTATTTTTGTGTGTGTGTGTTTTTTTTCTCTAAGACTTTGAGCACTACATCGAATAAAAGTAGAGAAAGTGGGCATGCTTGCCTTGTCCTTGATTTTAGGGGAAATGTTTGAGATAGTTCCCAATATAGTATCATGCCAGATGTAGCTTGTTACATATACTTTTGTAATGTTGATATACGTCCCTTCTATTGTTACCTCTTCAGGGATTTTATGATAAAAGGATGTTGGATTTTGTCAAAAGCCTTTTCTGTATCTATTAAGATGATCATGTGATTTCTGTTCTTGAGCCCATTTATACGATGTTCAACATTCTCATCTATTGAACCATCCTTGAATCTCTAGAATGAAGTTACCTTGGCCAGAGTGATTGATCTCTTTGATGTTTTCTTCTATTCAGTTTGTAAGTATTTTATTTATATTTTTACATGTATGCTCATCTAAGATATTGGCTTATGACTTTATTGGGTTGCTGCTGTGTCTTTATCTGAGCTTGAAGCACCCCTTTTCTATCTTATGGAATAAATAGTTCAAGCATTGGTGTTAATTCTCCTTTAAAAGTCTGGTAGAAGCTGAGAATGGTAGATTTGGGGCCAGCCTGGGCTACATAGCAAGTTCCAGGCTAGCCAGAGCTATGTAGTAAGACCCTGTCAATAAATAAATAAATAAATAAATAAATGTTTGATAGGCTTTACCAGTGAGTCCATCTGGACCTAGACTTTTTCTTTACTGGGAGATTTTATTACTGCCCCCAATCTCAACAAAATTATTGCAGATGAAGGTGGGGTTTAAATGAGTCCACCAGGCCAAAGATAAATGATAAGTAGATATTTATTGGGGAAGTGCTTTCACAGGTAAGAGTAAATAACTGCCATGGCCTTTCTGCTCCAGAAGATGCAGTCTCTTCCCTTCTGATGCTCTCCGAAACCCAAAAGAGCGTGAGCCAGACCCTCCTCTATCTTATGTAGATGTGTTATTTTAATTCATTTTATTATTCATGTGTGTGCATGTGTGCACATGTATGTGTACATGTGTGTTCAGGTGCCCAAAAAGGCCAGAAGAAGTCACTGGATCCCCTGATGGAGTTACAGGTAGTTAGTTGTGAGCCACATGACTTGGGTGGTGAGAACCAAATCTGGGTCCTCTGGAAGAATAAACAGCAAACACTCTTAACCACTGAGCCATCTCTCCAGCCCCCCTGTTTAAATTCTTTACTCCACCTGGGTTTAATCTGGGAAAATCATACGCATCAGAAATTCATCCATTACTTTTAGATTTTCCAACTTAAAGCGTGTCCCAAGAACTTTCTGAATTTCCCTGGTATCTGTTATAAAGTCTCCATTCCGTTTTCTTTATTTCTAATTTGGGTCTTCTTTCTTTTTCTTTTGGTTAGTTTGGCTAGGGTTTGCCTATTTTGTTGATCTCTTCAAATAAATAGCTCTTTGCTTCATTGAATATTTATATTCTTTCTCTTTCAGTAATTTATGGCTTGATATTATTTCTTTTATCCACTGATTTTATGTTCAACTTGTTCTTGCCCTAAGGGTGATCATTAAGTTATTTGGGATCTCTTAATTTTTAATATGGGCAATGTACCTATGAACCTTTTTCTCAGAATTGCTTTCATTGTATCCTAAAAGTTTTGATATATGTTCATTTTCATTCAATGTGGGATTTTTTTCATTTCCTCCTTGATTTCTTCAGTGATCTATCATGTAATAGTGTATTATTTAATCTCCATGAGTTTGTGTATATTGTATATTTTCTCTTGCTGTTAGTTCACAGTATTATTCCATTGTGGTCAAAATACAAGGAATAAGTTCACATTTGCTAAGAATTTCCATGTGTCCTATCATATGTTCTGCTGAGAAAAATGTCCATTTTACACGTCTGGATGAAATGTTCCATAAAGGTTCCCCTTGGTCTATGATATTATTTATCACAGACACATATTTTTTCCCTTGGAACAGCCTATCTATTGTAGAAGTGTAATATTGAAGTAACCCAGTGCTATTGTGTTGGGGTTGATCTGTGACTGTACATATAATAGTATGTATTTTTATAAAATCTAGTGTATTTGTACTCGATGCATCCATGTTTAGAATTACAATGTCCTCTTGATGGGCCACTCCATTTTAACACCATAAAGTATCATTCCTAATCATTGTCAGGTATTAAAACGGCAACATTTGCTTATTTACTAGGTCCATTTGCTTGGAATTTTTTTTTCCTCCTTTTACTGTGAGGTAGGTAGCATCTGTCTTTGATGCTGAGGTGTGTTTCTTAGATGTAACAAATACATGGGATTTATTTTTTTAATCCAATATATTAATCTGTGTTTTTAATTGGGACTTGAGACCATTAATATTCAAAATTATTATTTGCATTGGGACCTGTGCATCTGGGTTTGGGTCATCGGTTGAATTCTTTTTAAGTTGCCCTGATTCCTTCTGGGGAAGTGTGTTTAACATTCAACAAGGACTAGATTTCAGTAGGGCTGAATTCTCGTTTTCTCTGCTGAACTGGTGTCTAGGACACCAGGCCCAATCTCCAGTGCTCCCCTGAAATTAGAATACTGTCTTCAAAAGGATCACTATCAAAGGGTATGTCCGCTATGAAAATCTACTAATAGTCAAATAAAAAAAAAAAACCACTTCTTAAATGCCAATCATTTTAGGAAGTAAAGGAGCACTGATCATACTATGAAGGGTGATACATTAACTACTGTATAAATGGGGGGGGCAGAGTAAGACTAGTGATTAGTATTGGATTGATAGAGGGTGAAAAAGGAAGAGGGGGATATGAATAAAAGAGGAAACAGCAGAAGAGAAGAGTCAGCTGGGCGTTGGTGGTGCACACCTTTAATCCCAGCACTCAGGAGGCAGAGGCAGGCAGATCTCTGTGAGTTCGAGGTCAGCCTGGTCTCCAGAGCGAGTGCCAGGATAGGCTCCAAAGTTACACAGAGAAAACCAGTCTCGAAAAAACAAAAACAAAAACAAAAAAAAAAGAAGAAGAAGAAGAAGAGTCAGTTTGGGCTAAAAGTAAAATGAAAAGACATTAGTAAATTCATACACTCAGATGACCTACAACCATGCAGACCTCAGGAGGCTGAGACACAGAAACCCTACAAACCAGGAAAAGCCTGTGCTCCTTGAAAAGGGAAGCAAAAAAGGAAAAAGACAGAGGTTGAGGGCAAAAGCAAAGGAGACCAGAGTTGGCCTGCTAATCTGGCACTGATGCTAAATAAGGAAGACTAAAGAAAGGGAAGAGAGCTAAGTGCAGGACGGAGTCGGATGCAGTCCAGCCTGCTTGCTAGTCTAACTGTCCCTTTCTCTGGCTCTCAGAGGACTGCCACCACACCCCTAGACATCCCTTTGTAAGGTTGGGTCATAGATGCTGGTCACACCTATGGACAACCCTTTAGGAGTCCAGTTGTCAGTGCTGGCCCTGCCCTGGTGTCGCCCTTCCCAGTGTTCAGTTTGCTGCTTGGAAACTAGGTCTATCTACATTCCCCCGAAGACTCTGCTCCAACCAAGTTTTCATCTCACCAAAGAATGCATAGCTCTGATCAAAGTTTCTTCCTGCAGTCTATAAGCATTCTGGCCAGGTTTCAGCACACAGTCCCACAGCACTTTGCTCTCAGTTTCCCAAGAACGTGATTCAAAGACATCAGAGCACCATAGCCATGGAAACTACAGAGGACTTTTTACAGTGGTACCCCACGGCTGCCTAGTACTGAGAAGAGACTTTTCCTGGGGTCTCTCCCTGCTCTGCCAGTGTTGCTCTGAATCCCTTGTCTGGCCTCTCCCTCTTTTTCTGCACCTTAAAGTGCTTATTACTCTCTGTGTTGAGCCATGACTCTTATCTGCTTTTTCCTCTCACTGGAAGTGGAACAGCTCCTCAAACAAATAAGTCTCTCCAGGACTCTGTGTCCAGGTTTAGATTTAAACTTTGGTATTAAAACTAGTGGTTACTAAACATAAGCACTTCAAAAGTCATTATCCAGCTTTCCCAAGTGTTGTGTGCAGGACGTAGCGAGCAGCCCTGTCTCTTGCCCTCCATTCTCCTTCCTGCACGCTCCTGAAGAACCACCCTCCCATCGCTTCTAGGAGAAGGTGTCTTAGCAATAAGGCCACAGTGGGCAGGATCCCCACCCCTGGCATGCCCAGTGGTCTGCTCTCTGAAGAAAAGGGGGAGCTTTACTGAAGTGAAACTTGAGTCACACTCTGAAACCAGGGGAACCACTGTTGACAGAGGAAGATCCCAAGCATAGGGGAAGTTCTGGGTTATGAGGCCACAGCCAAGGAAGGAACCACCAGGAGTTTGTAGAATTCCCCTTTGACTGGAGAAACCTTTACCTAGATCACCATCCACCAACTGCCTCATTGGTCCCATTCATTAGTCTTTTTTTTAAGATTCTTTTTTTTTAATTTATATGTATGGGTGCTTTGCCTGCATTCATGTTTATGTATTATGTGTGTGCAGAGCATGCACGTCCCCCCCAAAAAAAAGGGCATGAGATCCCCTGGAACCAGAGTTGTGGATGTTTGTGAGCTGCCATGTGGATGCTGGGAATGGAACCTTGGTCCTCTGCAAGAGCTACAAGTGCTCTTAGCTTTTGAGCCATCCCTCCAGCCCCAAAGTTACCATTTCTGGAACATCCATTTTGTGCCAGGCATCCTTCTGGATGCTAGGAACACGGAAAGACTGAAACAGAAGAGCTTCCTAGTGGAGCTCCTTGCTCAAGAGATTTAACAGTACAATGGCTTCCTTTTACTGATGAGGAAACAGACATTTGGAAAGATACATGCCATTGATGCATGTCCCTGACAGTGACTAAGGAAGCAGGATCAAAAGAGGAAGCGATTAGACTCTTCTGGTGTTCTTTCCTTTGTAGGTCTCAACTTCCTGCCTGTTCCATCTGCATGTCATGGGCTTTCTCCCTTTAAAAAAATAACCATGTCCAAGTCTAGTCCCCATGGTCTCAGACTGTACTCTTCTTTGGAATAGGGTCACTACAGATGTAATTAGCTGAGATGAGAGCACCCTTGAGCAGGTCAGCACCTAATCTATCATCTCAGGAGTCCTCACAAGATGGAGATGTAGAAAACGCAAGGCAAGAACTCCCTGGAGTGACGAAGGAGGTAGGGGACTATGGGGATGAAACCCATCAAGGACCCCTAGTGACACCAGGAACTACACAAGTACATTCTCCCTAGAGCCTCCCAGACAGCAAATCCTGTTTCCGCTTCTCCCATAGTGCCTCATCTTCTGGTGTCTGAATGAGGTCCTGCCCCCCTCTTGCCATCTACGGCTCCTTATTGCCACATCCAAGACTGCCTGTCTCCCACAGCTGACAGAGCCGCCTTTCCTGCCAGAGCCCTGCAAGGAAGCAACCCCAGAAAGAATTTTGTTGTTTTGCTCTATTGTTTATTGTATTTTGCCAATTCCTTTTTTTTTTTTTCTTCCAAGACAGGGTCTCAACTAGATAACTCTTGGCTGTCCTCTACCTCCTGAATGCTGGGATGAAAGGCACACACCACCACCACCACCTGGCTATTTTGTCGATTCTTTTTTCTTGGGGGGGGGGTGTCAAGACAGTGTTTCACTGTATAGCCCTGGCTGTCCTGGACCTCCCTCTGTAGACCAGGCTGGGTCTTGAACTCACAGACATCCATCCTCCTGCCTCTGTGTCCCAATGCTGGGATTAAAGGCGTGCACCATCACCACCCATTTATTTTGTCAATTCTTAATCTGCCTCTTCAGTGTCACTGATACTATGCTTCTTAACATAGTTTGTGTGCTTGCTGCATTATGTGCTGTTACATTTATCAATCTTATTTTTCAAATTGGTTCCTAGGAATTTTAGAACAGGCCTTGATGTAGAAGAATTGTGAGTGTCAGAACTATAAATATTTACGAACAGATTTGCTTAGGAGACATTAAGTCACCCTAAGTAGAATTTAGTTAAGAGGCACGGGCTCCACAATACAACAAAGATAAGAAGTGTGCTAACCAGGTCTGTTTGAGGTCAGTGAAATTTAGGATGTTAGGATCCTAATGTTTGTTTACAAAGACAGATCCCCAATTAGGCTCCATTCCCATAACAAAAGGAGAAAACTCTGAATTACAAATGGCCACTAGGCTCATCCTCATATCAAAGAACATGATAAGTGCAGCACAGGTTACAGGCATCATTAGGTCCTAGCCCTGCCATTAAGTCCCCTGTGCTCTTATCCAGAAAAAGCATAATTCTTCCAAGTGGGCAAGATGACCCCAGGTAACAACTGTTGGAAAAGTATAACACTGGTATACTTAAGTAAGTCTGGCAATATCTTTGCTGTGTAAATCTCCCATCTGCTAAGTGGCCAGACTTGCAGTCTTATGTCTCTGTTTAAACCATTCAAAGTGTGAACTGGGACTGAACCTAAACTTAAGGATGACAATGTGTGTGGAATGCACAAGCCTAAGGTGTGTATGGACCACTAAAACCATCTATTTATGACTGGCTCCTCTACAGGCAATAGCCAGTGCTGGACACGTGCTATGCTAAAAATGCCCCCCCCCACTTCATTGATCTCTAAATGTGCAGAGTGACTTCTCCCTGAGAAGGCATATTAATATTAATTCTAGAATAGTACCAGTCACTTCTTTGGATCATTTCATACCCTGTAGTAGAGGGTCTTTGGAACTGGTAAACACAATCAAATACAACAAATGTACGGTGGGTGAGATGACTCAAGGGTGATATGCTTGGGGGGCCCAACAATCAGAGTTTAATCCCTGGAACCCATGTAAAGGTATAAAGAGAGAACCAACAGCACAAAGGTGTCCTCTGACCTCCACATACACACTATAGCACAAGCATGCCCAGTAACAACAAAAAGAAAGACAAGAGAAATGATTCCCTGTCTGAGGTGGGGGTGGGGCATGCTGTAGACCTGGGCGTCTTACCTTTCTTTTAAAAACTCTTCAAATTCCTTGCAGTTCTTGCGGCCATTGTTCAGATGCTGGATGATGCTGTCATAGCCGACAGTGCTGAGAATGTCCGTGCTCTGAGGAATGAACAACATGGCATCAGACCAGGAATAAGCATGAAGAAGGAAGGGATGCGTGGGGCAGAAGGGGCAGGAAGCCGCAAAGGTACTTCACTGAATCACTTTTATGAAAACACATGACCCAAGAGAGCACAGACCAGAAGCAAAAATGAACAGCTCAGAAGAAGAGTTAAAATGATGAAACTGAAGAGTCACAAAACAAGGACAAGACAGGCATCGAGACTTAAGGATGAGGGGTGAGGCAGACTCAAGTCCCTCTTTGGGCCTCCACTCACCCTTAAGTCAAGACAAGAGAGATGGCTCAAGGCTCCTACTCCTGCCTCTTGCTGTGTGCACCTTCACATTGCTTGGCAGAAACTACCTCAGGCTACCAGGCCGTGGTGGGGGCACACAAAGATGGATCTCTGTGAATTGGAGGCCAGCCTGGGCTACAGGTTGAGTTCCAGCACAACCAGGGCTGTTACACAGTATGTGGTGGTTTGAATGTAATCGGCCCCATAAGATCATAGGAAGAGGCACTATTCGGAACTGTGACTTTGTTGGAATAGGTATGGCCTCCTTAGAGAAGTGTGTCACTGTGGGGGTGGGCTTTGAGGTTTCCTAGGCTCAAGATACCACCCAGTGTCTGAGTCTACTTCCTGTTTAATTTTTAAATACATTAGTAAACACAACGTGAAGATCTGACAATTACCCAACAAGAGCATGACATCACAGGGAAAATCTGTGGTGTGCCAATATTCTCTTCCTGGTCCATGGAATTCCCTGGAGAATCTACCAAATTTGGTTCCTACTCTTGTCCTGTAAGTGTGAGGAGGCAGGCAAGCACAGAGAAGCAGCTCCTCTCCAAACTAAAATAAAGTATCCATATGTAAGACCACGGGAAAGACAGAGATAGAGTGGTGGAAGGAGGGTTTTAACTGCTTTAGGCAATAGGGCCCATTTTATTTTCATCAGGGGTTAAACAACATTCAGTTTGTCCTTAAACCTGCCACCAAAGACCCTGACATCTCCTCCCACAGCCAGTTAGTCTTGAAGGACTGCAGAATAGCCACAAAAGGCAAGCAGTCCTGAACCACAAGGCATGAGTAAGAAGGTAAGCCACAGAGTGGAAGAAAGTGGCCATTGGCCCGATGGAATCATGAAAGGAAGACTGGGCCAGCATTGCTGCACAGAGTTCCTGGCCCTAGTCTGGGGGAAAGAATATTCAATTTTTAATTAGCAACTTCACTACCCCCTCTTCAATATAGTATTTACATTTTCATTTGCAAAATCCAAAGCCAGTTTCTCAACTCTCAGGCTTTCTGAGACTCCTTTCTGAGTAGCACAGTTCCCTCTTCTGGGTTCTCAGACTTTGGTGCTATGTATTGCTCACACAGATTTCTGTCCCATCTCTATTGAACACTCCTAGAATTTTGTTCAACACCATCACCATTCCTGTACCCCTCACAGAAAAATCTCCCTTAAGGTTATGCACTTCACAGGCCTACAGCAGAAATGTGCAGGGTGAGATGTCTCCCACAACCCCATCCAAATACACAAAAACAGAACAATGAAACAAAGCCCCCTGGGGAAGTGAACAAAGGAATAAAAAGGCTCATTGTCTAAGTCATTGTAGACACACGTCTCCATTCCTACCCATCAAGCATGCTAGACTTCTCTGCACCATGACATCTGGGAGGTGGTTCCACTTTTCTTAATGAAGGGTACAAATAGTTTAGGTCTGGTGGGGCAAGGAAACTAGAACAGAGTTTCCTGAAAACACAGACCTCCCAGCTGCCAGGCTCAGTGACAAAACAGAACAGCTGCTCAGTCACTCTGAATTGGTGAAGAAAGGAAAGCAAGTAAGAACTAAGAAAAGAGATTCCCAGAAAAAGCAAAGCACCCAGCACCAGGTCCAAAGCGTCGAGATACTGGCCTATGCTAGTCAGAGAGCATGAGTACTAAATGAAGGACAGAAATAACAGTGGAAGAGTGAAGCAAAACAGAGCAATGCACATGCAACCAAAGACATACCAAGACACACAGCACCAAGGGAGAGAGCCCAGAGAGAGAGAGCTCAGAGGGCAAAATGCCTGCTTCACACCAAAGTGTGAAGAACTGAGTTCAGTTCAGGCACACACATGAAAGTCAGGTGTCGCAGCACGTGCTCATAATCCCAGAACTGAGGAGGTAAGGACAAGCAGATCCCTGGAGCTTGTAGACTACATACATAGCAAGCTCCAGTAAGAGACCATCCCAGTGAGAGAGTATCTCAAGTACCAAGGTGGACAGCTTCTGAGGGGAACTGCCAGAGGCTGGCCTCTGGCCTCTCTATACATACATCCACCTGCACAAACATCCACAAGGACAGAAATGGGGAAGAAAGGGTGGGAGGGAGGGAAGACGAGGAGGGATGGAGAAGGGAAGGAAAGGGAAGGAAGGAAAGGTTGGCAGAAAATAAAAATAACTAGTGGGGCTGGAGGGATAGCTCAGAGGTTACTTGCTTGCACACACGCACACACAGGCACACATGCTTGTGTGCATACAAATTAAAAATAAATCTTTTTAAAATAAATGGAGATATATAAGTAGCAAAATAAAGAGGAAAATTTTTAAGAGAGCATCACTATCTGCCATTAGAATGGGAATGCTAAACCCTTGACCCCAGTCCTCAGCCTCATATTCAGAGCCTCTATGCTAATCCACACCTCCCCACTGCCAGCTTCTCCCACACTGGTCTCCCCTCTCATCTCCACGAGGAATGATGCACATTGCTACCCCAAGACCTTTCCACATACTATTCCTTTAGTGGGAAGGGCACGTCTTCCTTCTTCACTTAAATCCTACCTCTGCTTCAGAGCCTGTTCAAATCCCATCTGAATGGAGTCTTCCTGGGAGAATTTACTATCTTCTGTCTGTGTTTAGAATGCCTGGAGTGTTTACTGTTGCTTGGCTATTAGCATATACTGTTTTGTGCCATGAAGTATCATCTTTTTTTTCTTTCTTTCTTTTGAGACCAGGTCTGATGAAATCAGATTGATCTAATTTACATTGTAGCCAAGTATGGCCCTCAACTTCTGATCTTTCTGCCTCAACCTCCCAAGTGCTGGGATTACAGCCATCACACCTGCTTTACACTGTACTGTAATTATAGTCATCACACCTGGTTCATATAGTATGGAGGATCAAACCCAGGGCCAGTACATGCTAGTGAAGCACTACCAACTGAGCTAAAACCAACCCTAGTTATCATATTTTCTAATAAAATGTATAACTCACCATAGGTAATTTGGATTATGCACAAACTTTATCGATCACATTAATGATTTTTGATATGCATTTTAATTTCACCCAACTACACACAAAATACTAACAAAGTTATAAAGCCAGCCCAAGATTGAGGTACTTGCAACCAGGGAGCCTACCATTCATTCCAGGGAGTCAGTAAAATCATACATATAAAATAAGCATGTATGTCCAAGGAAGGTTAGAGATGAGGAGAGTATATAACATGGCCATATGAAGAATATGTGTGATTAATACAGTAGAAAAAGGAGATAAGTCATATGAGATAAAGAAGAAATAAGGAAATGGGGGGGCAAATGAGGCAGGGTCTTGTTGCCATATTCTCCAAGCTGGCCTGAAACTGACAACCCTCCTAACTTAGCCTCACAGGGTTTAGAATTACAGATATGTATCACCACTAATGGCCAAGAAATACGATTTAAACAGAGTCCTTTAAAATAACCAGGAGTCACATGAAAAGTAAAGATGCATTTCAACTAAAGTGACAATATAAATATCAGAATTTGCCTGGAATGGTGGCCCATGCCTTTAATCCCAGTACTCAGGAGACAGAGGCAGGCATATCTCTGAGTTCAATGCCAGCCTGGTCAACAGAGTGAGTTCCAGGACAACAAAGGCTACAGAGAAACCTGTCTCAAAAAACAAAACAAACAAAGGCAATAACATGAAGTCTACTAACAACACAAATAAGCATGGGAAAAGAAAAACAGACATGAGTAGCTCCACATCTTTAAAGAAACATAAAACATAGAGCTCTATCACAATGAAAGAAAACTGACCCAAAGCCCAGTGTGGTGGCTCATGCCTTTAATCCCAGCATTAAGGAAGCAGGGGCAGGCGGATCTCTGAGTTTGAGACTAGCTTAGTGAAGGAAGCAAGTTCCAGAGCCAACCAGGGCTACATAGTGAGACCTGTCGAAGGAAGGAAGGAAGGAAGGAAGGAAGGAAGGAAGGAAGGAAGGAAGGAAGGAAGGAAGGAAGGAAGGAAGGAAGGAAAAAGAAAGGAAAGAGGGATAGGAGGGAGGGAAGAAGGAATGGAAGAAGGAAAAAGAAAGAAAAGGAGAGAGAAAGATTTTAAATATTACAGTGACATGAAAAAATACAAGCTAGCGGGGTGTTGGTGGTGCATGCCTTTAGTCCCAGGACTTGGGAGGAAGAGGCAGGTGGATCTCTATGAGTTCAAGGCCAGCCTGGTCTACAGAGCCAGTTCCAGGACAACTTCCAAAGCCACAGAGAAACCCTGTCTTGAAAAAAATACAAGCTTTTCTGGGATAAACATTAAAATTGTTGTAAAATCTCTTTAGTGCACACCTTTAAAAAAAGCATTGCTGAAAGAACTGTAGGAAGGTCTAAGTAAAGCTTATTTGAAGGCGTGAACCCTGTTTTGAAAAGCTGATTTTCTCCCAGTTTCTCCAGATTCAACATAATTCCACAGAATCCCCAAATCCTCTTCTATAAATAAATGCAATTTGGACCTAAATTCATAAAGAGTTACAGAGGACCTGGACTAGGCACAAAATAAAATTTTGATTGACTTGTGTTGTTTGAAAAGCATAACCAGTGTCAGACATGGTAACACACAAGTGTAACCCAGCACCTAGGGAGTGGGAGCAGGAGGATCAGTTCAAGAACAGCCTTGACTACATAGCAAGTTCAAGGTCAGCCAGAGCTCCCTAACATCAAAGCTAGAGGGTTCAGACCACCTGACCTGAGAACTTTCCATGAAGTTACAATAAACAGAACTGCACAGTAGAGACCTGAAGATAAACAAGTAGGCAATGGAACAGAAAAAGACACAGAAATAGACTCATTTGTCTATAACCAACTGACTTTCAGCAAAGGAACCAAAGCTGCTCAATTCTTCTGAACAGATGTTCCTAGAACAACTTCAGAAACTTGATGGGGAACGTCTACACTCATCTTCTCCTGAACGCAGAAGTCAATTTGAAGTGAGTGTGCATTTAAATGTAAAGCTAAAAATATAATGTATTTAGAAGAAAACATAGAAAATTAAGAACTCGAGGTCATCAAAAAGAAACCATAGCAGTCTTCAGAATGGCTCAGTCTATAAAGGGCTTGCCCTGAGAAGCATGAAGAACTGAGTTCCACCCCCAGACCCCACATAAAAAGTACTAGGCGTGGTAGTGCACTTGCTATGCCAGCACTGGGAAGGCAGAGACAGATAGATCCCTAAGGCTCATGGACCAGCAAGCCTCACCTAAATAGTGAGCTCCCAGCCAGTGAGAAACCCAACCTCAAAAGGAGTGTGTGGCATTCCTAGCAATGACACCAAAGGTTGTTATTGCACGCTGACCTTCACATGCATGAGCATGCAGGCATATGCATACATTTTTTAAAGAAAAAGAACTGTAATGCTTTGGGGAACTTAGTAAATCTCCCAAGATCAAAAGAGACTGGGAATATTCAGGGTGGTATAGCCATAGACAGACTTAGCAAATCCTTAGGGGAAAAAAGTCTTAAAGCTAATGGCCAGAGATTTAGCTCAATGGGGGTATACTTAGCATACATAAGGCCCCAGGCTTGCCCTGTAAGGACCACCAAAAAATAAAAGTAAGTACACCTGTGTCTGTTCATATTTCCCATGAAGAGTTTCTTCTGTCCCGTTCATTTGTTTCTAGTTTTTTTTTTTCATTATTTAAAATACAGAACAGGGCCTGGAGAGATGGCTCAGCAGTTAAGAGCACTGACTGTTCTTCCAGAGGACCCGGGTTCAATTCCCAGCACCCATATGACAGTTCACAACTGTCTGTAACTCCAGTTTCAGGGGATCTGACACCCCACAAACATACATGCAAACAAAACACCAATGCACATAAAATAAAAATAATAAATTATTTTAAAAAATAAAAAGTAAAATACAGAACAGCAGACTAGCAAGATAGCTCAGGGTGTAAAAGCCCTTGCCATCAAGCTTGAAGATCTGACACCATATACATAACAATCACATGCAAACGCGCACAAAATAAGTAAATAAATAGTGGTTTTTTAAAATAAGGGAGAAATTAATTTATTTTAAAATTTAAAAAGTACTGGGCCAGTAATGTGGTTTAGTTGGCAGAACAATTACCTAGCATTCAGAGTCATGGATTTGATAGAGATAGATATAGATAAATGATAGATAAACAGACAGAAGAAGATAGGTAGATAGATGATAGATTGATAGATAGATAGATAGATAGATAGATAGATAGATAGATAGATAGATAACTGAAGAGCACTGGCAGTTCTTCCAGAAAACCCAAGTTCAATCCCCAGCACCCACATGGCAATTTACACTGTATCTGGGGACCTGACACTCTCTTCTGGCCTCCTTGGGTACCAGAGATGCACACAGTGCACATACATATATACACACAAAACACTCACACATGTTAAAAGAAAAAATACTTTTTTAAAAGTGCTACAGACTGAACCCAGAGCCCGACACATGCCAAGGAAGCATGCCACCTCTATGCTACATTCATGGCCCTTAATACTAGCACATACATAACATTTTTGTGACCACTTAAAAAGACATATGCAAAGAACAGACTCCCTTTATACCAGTGCCATCCTGTACCTTTGCCACTTTTATCGCACCTCTTGCTTATTAGTGACAAACTTCAATCATCTCTGGCTTATTCTCTTGGCATTTCTTCTTGTGCAAGTGAGCAGGATCAAATATCTTTTTCATTTGTTCCTTTGTCGCAGGCCAAAGTAACTAGTACAGAGCTGGGAAGATGGCACAGCAGTTAAAAGTACTTACTGCTCTTCCAGAGGACATGAGTTCTGTTCCCAGCTCCATTCTGGGTAGCTCACGAATACTTGTAACTCTAGCCCGTAACTCCACCTCCAGGGAATCCGATGTGTGCTCATGAGCACGCACACGCTCATGTCCCCCCCACCCCCCCAAACACTCACACTTAAAAATAATAAAAGTAAATCCTGGAGCTGGGCATTGGTGGCACACGCCTTTAATCCCAGCACTCAGAGGCAGAGGCAGGCGGATCTCTGTGAGTTCAAGACCAGCCTGGTCTACAAGAGCTAGTTCCAGGACAGCCTCCAAAGCCACAGAGAAACCCTGTCTCGAAAAACCAAAAAAAAAAAAAAAAGAAAAAAGAAAAAGAAAAAGAAAAAGTAAATCCTGGGAGCCTGTGCTGTCTCTCCAGACTTGCTTCTTGAACACTTCTGCATCACCTAAAGATGCACAGGGTAGAGAGAAATGATGTTCTGATGGGCTAGCTAAGGACAACTGGCCATACCATACATAATGTCCTTAAACATTCCATGTTCAATAAGATAACAGTAATAAATCATTTGTTCTGTCCAGGCTTTAGGACAATGTAGTCACTCTAGAAACTGACAACCAGCCAGGCATGGTGGTGCTGGCCTTTAATCCCAGCACTCAAGAGGCAGGAGGATCTCTGTGAGTTTGAGGCCAATCTGGTATACAGAGTGAGTTCTAGGACAGCCAGGGCTATAAAGAGAGATCCTGTCTCAAAGAAAATAAAAACCCTAACAGCATTCCATATCAGTTCCTTTTTGACAGCACACAGAACTTGAGTCTATGGATGTAGCACAGTTTACTGAGCACTTTCCTATGTATGAGCATATACACTGCTTCCAAAATTTTGCAATGAAAACAGTTTTTTAATGTTTTATAATTTACCTTAAAAGACTGATTCTAGGGTGTTCTAATTTACTTTTATTTTTGTCTGTTTTGAGGTGTGTGTGTGTGTGTGTGTGTGTGTGTGTGTGTGTGCACGTGTGCCTGTGTGTTTACTCACTTGAGTGTGGGTGTGAAAGTATGGGTGTCACACTCCTGTGATAGTGTGTTTGTTAAAATCAGAGAACAACTTCCAGGAACTGGTTCTCTCCTTCCACAGTCAGTGGAATTTGGAGATTGGAATCAGGTTCACAGGTTTTGTGACAAGTACCCTCACCTGTGATCCTGCACTGGATGTACTTTGGTTTTTTGAAACAGGGTAGCTAGCTAGCTTTGAACCTTCCATCTCTAGAGTACTGGGTTTATAAATGTGCACCACTATACCTAGTCCTGGTCTTCGTAATGTATGAGTGTTGTTTGTGTGTGTGCACACATGTGTGTGAAGGTGCCCAGTATCCAGAGACAGATGGCAGGTGTTTGCTCTGTCACTGTCTGATTTTTTTTGTTCTTTTGTTTTGTTTTGAGACAGAGTTTCACGATGTAGCCCTGGCTGTCTTAGAGCTCTCTATGTAGATCAAGCTGGTCTTGAACTCACAGAGATCTGTCTGTCTATACCACCTGAGTGTTGGGATAAAAGGTATGTGCCACTGCACCTAGCTTGCTTTATTCCTTTGAGACAAGGCTTCTCCCTGTACCCAGAGGTAGGCTGATGACCAGCAAACCCCAGTGATCCTCTTGTCTCTACCCTTAACAGTGTTTGAGTTATAAGTATGCATGGATTTTTACATAGCTATTTGGGGATTTGAAGTCACCCACTCATGTTTGTACACCTAACACTCCTACCTGCTCACTTATATTCCTAACCCTAGCTCTGTGTTTTAAATTACAGTTTTAAGTGGTTGTTAGTGACATATAGAATGCTATTGCAAACTTTTTAATCCCAGCATTGGGGAGGAAGAGGCAGGCAGATCTCTGTGAGTGTAAGGCCAGCCTGGTCTACATAGCAGGTTCCAGGCCAGCCAGAGGTACACAGGGAGCCCATCTCAAAAAAAAAAAAAAAAAAAAAAAAAAAAAAAAAAAAAAAGTTGGTCAATTGACCATGTTGCCTCTGTGCGCGCGCACGCGACACACACATGCGAGCACCTGGTGTTTTGATAACCTCTTGGTACAATTTCTGGTGCTTTGGCTTCTGTGTGGAGTGAGACGTGATAGGAAAGGTGCTAGCCTGCAGATAGGACATGCACGGGCTCCTCCAGAGCTGCGCTTTTTCCTTGAAGATTGGTAGAATCACACCCTGGAGGCCATCGAGCTCATGACAGGCACCTGCTTCAGGGTGTCATCAGCTGACACTTTGGCAGAACAATCAGAAGCAGCTGCTCCATATTCACCCATGTGGGGAGGGCCCTGGCTGCATTCCCAGGGTCCTTTAACTGATCTCTCTATGGATGCTCCCAGTCCAGCTGCCTCAGAGCTTGTGGCTAAGGTCTCAAGACGTGGTGTAGAGAATCTGTGTACTTTACTCTCTGTTTATCCTGGGTTGGAAAACTTCCTTCCGACCTCTGTCCATCTAGTCCCATCTGCCTTTTCCACTGCAGAATTTCCCTCAATCAGCAGCTCACCAACAGGTCTTTCTCTGTTTTCTAGTACTGCCATGTATCATTTGCTATTTTAGTATGGCTTAGGAACAGATGACTGATAAACAAGAGCATTTAATTTCCCATTCAAGGATGGAGGTGGGGAGGAAGGCCTCAGATTATAAAAGTAGCATATGTATATTGCAGGAAATTTAGACAGTACATACAATGCTAAGATGGCAATTACTCTCAACCCTTGGGTGCATATTCATATCCCCCGGCCCATCTCTTTTGAAATAGTGTCTCACCATGTAGTCTAGATTAGTTTCCAGTTCCAGTTCCCTTTCCTGCCTCAACCTCTGGCATGCTAAAATATGTGCCACCACATCTGGCTTCATCTGCTTTGCTTGCTTAGTGTGTTTAAGCACAGCATAGCTATTTTCTCCCCTTCTGCTTTCACTTGTCTACAACCCATTGATGCTGTCATTTCCATTGACCTTCTGACTTGAGAGGAAGGACATTTAGACATGTGTGGATGTCAAGAGTAGCTCTCACCTACAAAGAGCTGTCTGAGGGCTGTAGGAGCAAGAATAAACAACACAAGCATAAGGACCAGCGTTCAGGTCCTAGCACCTGTGTAAAAGACAGGCATAGTGGCTGGCCTATAATCTGAGCTTGGGAGATAGGGAATCCCCAAGCCAAGCCAGCTAGCTAGACTATACAAATCAGCAAGCTCAAGAGTCAGTGAGACCCTGGCTCAGCAAATGAAGCAACAATGGATCAAGAAGGACATCTGGCATCCATCTCTGTCCTTCACACACATGCATGTGCACGTATACCCACCCACATACAAAGACTGCACATATATGCCCACATACCACACATATATACACAGAAAAAATAAATTAAAAAAAAGCTGTGTGGCCCAGTGGCTTCAGCAGACCTCAGTCTGTTTCACAATACAGATGTTTGATCCTCAGGTTTTTGCGCTGTACAACAAAGATAAAGATGAGCAAGATGGCTCAACAGTAGAGGCACTTTTCCCCAAAAGGTATCAACTTCAGTTCAATTCCTGGTCCTTCGTGGAAGGAGGAGAGAAATGACTCCCATAAGTTGCCCTCTGATCCTCCATATGAAGGCTGAGACACTCTTGTAAACACACACACACACACACACACACACACACACACACTAAATTTATTTTAAAGCCAGGCAGTGGTGACACGCCTTTAATCCCAACACTCGGGAGGTAAAGACAAGCAGATCTCTGTGAGTTCGAGGCCAGCCTGGTCTACAGATCTAGTTCCAGGACAGGCTCCAAAACAATACAGAGAAACCCTGTCTCGAAAAACCAAAAAAAATAATTTTTTTACTTTAAAATATAATGATAATAATGATGTTTGTATTGTACAATTGTTGTGAGCTTAGACAAGACATTCCAGTTATAGTTGGTAGGCTATTTGTTAATATTAATCAACAGTAATTCATCCATATTTGCAGAGTTAGATCCACTGAGGTAGTAAACAAATAGAAAAGGCAGGCCAAAGCTGAAAGCTCAGGGAAGGAAGTGAACCCTGCAGTCTTTATCTCAAGTCTGCGGTTGTCTTTTAGTAGTTAATAAGTAACTGGAGGATTTTGATGACACTGTTGGTGGACAGTTACAGTCTTTGTGGTTGGAGGCAGCAGTAAAAACGTTGCTTCCTGTGTCTCATTTTCTCCCCCTATGAAGCCCTGAAATGGCTCCATCACACTCTGTTTATGGAGCATGCTGTGGTCTTCGATGCAAAGCACTGCCCATCTGTGCCCTCCTCGCCCAAGCTGCACACAAATGCAGCCTTTGTATGAGGTGCCAACCACCTGGCCTCCCTGTTCCGGGGGGCTCTCTAGGCTTCCAAAAGGCACCAATGCCAATTTGCATGTTTTACTTAAAACTGGAGGTTTTTAAATGAAATGCAAATGATGGAGATTCTCCTCCTGTCTCTTCCCTTTGCTGGCATCATTCTCCCATCTCCCCATCATACCATGCATGCTTCTAGAGTCTTCTTGCTATCTCCTCCATGAAGGACCCATTATGATCAATTGGTTTTCTTGTGGTAGCAGATCTCAATACATTCTGGCCTCTTGAAGGAGTAAACAGGCCCACTGCAGCTTGGAATTAGCAGGCCAGGACTGGGGGGCTGAGGAATCTATGTAGTTAACAGTTGCCTGGATGGTGGCGGCCTAAGAGGTTCTTGGAGCTTGTGCCTGGAGATGCTATGTGTGGTAGACATGACAGGTGTGGACTTGAAATGCAGCACAGAACCAAATGTGAGGACGCTCGATGCTGTGCTTGCAGCCCTGAGGGTGGCTCGACAAGTTGCAGGCTCCACTTGCCTCTCGCTTGTTCTCTATGCCCTCTGCCCACAAGCCACACAACAGGTGGAAGAGGTGGGAGGGAACACAGAAAGAAGTCCTCAGAAATCCTTGCAGCACGGCGGTGCACAGGTTGGACAGGAACTAGGAGTACAATGCATATGCCTCAAAGACGAAATGAAAGGCAGGCTGAAAGCCAGAGCTGGGGTGGGAGCCGGGAACAGTGAATGCCGCCTGCCCTGGACGGGGTGGGAAACACACTGAATGCCCAGTGGCCTGTACTCAGTGAGACTTTTTCTTATTCTCCAACTCACATGTATGCTACATATAGCATACATAGTTCACTGTTGGAAAGGTTATGGAGGGGTTTTTGTCTTAATTAAGTCTTTAAGTGGACTCACAGTAAAGGAGTTAATACATCTACCAAAATGAGAACATTATGCACTTCTGTTCTGTTGTACATTGCTAAGTCTTGCCCTCCAGATCTTTGTGAGAGCTGAAGGGCACATGGGTCTTCTCTGAGAAGATCACTTATAGCACAATAAATAAAAGACCCAGAGACTGATACTGGGATTCAAGCTTCAAGCTGTAGATCAGAGAAGCAAAGCAGCTGGCCGCTAGCTCTTACCTCTGCCTCAGTTCAGACCAAAGGGGTGATCTTCAGACTGCTCCTGACTTCACTGCTCCTCATATTCACTCATAGACTGCTATGCTCTCCTCAGTGTGTCTAGAGTCTAACTCTCAAACTGAATGCCTTTACCATTTATACCTTTCAAATCCTGGGATTAAAGGTGTGAATTCTTATTCACTCTCCCGTAGCCCAGGGTGGTCTTGAACTCAGAGACCCATCTGCCTTTCTACTGAGTCCTAGGATTAAAGGTGTGTGCCTGGCTTCTATGGCTAACTAGTATGGGCTGCTTTGCTATTTTTATCTCCAGTGGTTTTAATAAATCATAAACAATATATCACCACAATCACTTACAGCACACACCTGGTTCCTCAGCTCTCCGACTTGCCCTCACACCTCTCTCCCTCCTTATCTGGCCTCAAGGCCAGACCCATTCTTGAGGTCTAATGTTCTCTCTAATAACAGCTTTCTCCTGTTATTCCCCTAAATCCTAATTTTGTTTGGTCTTTTTGTTTGGGGGAATGATCTCCTTTTCTTTTCTTTCCTTTTTTTTTTTTTTTTTTTTTTTTTTTTTTTTTTTTTTTGAGACAGGGTTTCCCTGGCTGTCCTGGAGCTCATTTTGTAGACCAGGCTATCCTCAAACTCACAGAGATCCACCTACCTCTGCCTCCCTGTGTGCTGGGATTAAAGGTATGCAGCACACCTGACTTGTTTTGTCTTGAAGTGTAATGTATATAAAATGAAAAGTACAAATATAATTTTTTGAAAAATCACAATCATACAACTTATATGCTCACATCTCTACAGAGAATATCTATAGGGATGTGGGCTACATGGGTTCACACAGTCCCCTTGTTCCAGAATGTTCTTTCCTGCTGCACCACCCCCCCAGCTATAGCAATCTCTCCCTGGTTCTTACACCATCACTGTTCTTATTTCTTTTATAAAAGAGTCATTATCTTTTTTTCCTTTTTATTGTTGAGTTGTGTTCCATTGTATGACTAAATATTTCTCCATTAACCAGTGGGTACATGTTTGAGTTGTTTGCAACTTGGAATGTTGTAAATAAAATCCCCACAAATATGCTTGTACAAGTTTATTTTCTGTGCCTGTGTTTTCATCCCTCTTGCGTAAAAGCTTGCGGTTGAATCTGGGTTATCAGTTACGAGTATGGTCATCTTGCTGAGACCCTGATGAACCTTTTTCAAAACGACTCACCATTTCACACTCTGTCTCACACAACACCCAGGAGTCCTGGTGGTCTCACTTGTCATCTTTGCTGGTGTCAGTGCTGACTTTTTCTTTTTGGTTTTCCATTTCTGTTTGGTTTGTCTTGAGGGGAGAGTTGCTAAAGGGCCTCACTGTGTAGCCAAGACTGACCTCACAATGGAACTCACCACCTTCTTGCTGTCCAAATGCTGGAGCTACAGGAGCTCTGTGCTTAGTTTTACCTCTGTGCTTAGTTTTACAATTCCAGCCATTTGTTCTGATTTAAATTTGAATTCTCCAGGTAACTCTGATGTTGAGGAATTTTTCAAGGAATTGTTGGCAAAAGAACTCTTTTTTGTGTATATATGTTTCTGGTATGTGTACTGGCATGGTTTATATTTGCATGTGTGTTGAGTGTGTGTGTACCTACAGTGTGTGTGTGTGTGTGTGTGTGGTGTGGTGGGTGGGTGGGTGTGTATCGGTGTACGTACTTGTGGAGGCTCAAACTTGCTCTTAGGAGTTTTCCTCAATAACACTCTGCCTTATTCATTGAAGCAGGATCTCTCGATCCCAGAGCTCACTGATCTGACTAATCTCCCCTCTCTACCTTCTAAGTGCTGAAAGTACTGGTGAGCCGGCACATCCAGCTGACATTCACGTGGTTCTGACGCTCTGAACTCTAGTCGTCATGCTTGCCCAGCAAGCACTTTTAGCCCCCGATCCATCTCCCAGCCTGAAAGGAATATCTTGTGTAAAGTGTATTTCTGTGCTGGCCAAGTATTATTCTGGATGGGGGGACACTCACATGAGTGTACAGATGAAGTGCTAACACATATACATGCAGAAGGCAGGGGAAGGAGCTGGCTCTCTTCCTCTATTGCTCCTTGCTTTATTGCCTTCTGACAGGGTCTCCCTCTGAACTAAAGCTTGGTGTTTCCAATGAGGCTATCTCGACAAAAAGCTCCCAGGATCTGTCTGTCTCTGCCCCCACTGTTTTGGAATTTCCTGCCCAGTTCTGCTGCCACCTTGGAGCCCCCAAATAAATACACAAGATTTATATTAACTATAATACCCCACAGTGCCAGGTTTACAAGTATGTGACTACCAAGAACTCAACTCAGGTCCTCGGGCTTGCATAACAAGCAGTCTAACCCACCAGGCCATATGCTCACCCAAATCAGATATGTTCTACTCTAGTGGGATAGTCATTTAACACTCAGCAGCATGTCACTGGGAGGGAATGAAGGCTTTTAACAAGCAAAGGAAGCTAGAATCATCCCTGAGGTGTTGGGACAGACTTGGAGACAACTTACACCTATTTCCTGGCTCTGTCTGCTTGAAGAACCTAGAAACGATTAAAACCAAATGGCAACAACTATTCTGAAGCATACATCTTAATTTCTAAACACTATTCTTTGCTAAAAGGAAAAAGGACTTGAAAAAATGGCAGTTCCCTTGACTAGGGTGAGGGTTAAGCCTTGTAAGAGAAGGGGCCAAAAGGCAAGGAAGTGTCCAGAGAATGGTGGGGATATAGCAAGGGGAAAGGATCCAGTTTAAAGGGGCCCCTCAAATGTGAGACAAGTTGAGCATCAAGATGCAAGATGAGTAGTGACAATCACATAATTCACTGAATAAACAGATAATAAACAAATAATTCACTCTCATACAGAGAGAGACAGAGACATCTAGAAGGAACCAGTCTTGTTGACACCTTGATTCTAGCCTAGGGAACCCCACTTCGGACTTTCTAACCTCCAGACAATGGAAGTGTGCTATTTCAATTCATTTTGTGGTCATTTGCTACAGTACCAACAGTTTGCTAACAAAGGAACTTTAGCCAAAGGACCAAAGTCATCACACCAGCACCTCACATGACAGGACTCCTGATACTGAGAATAAGTCACTGTTATCTCTACAGTATTCCTGCCAGAAATGCACTGTTTGGACCTAATCATAAGGAAACAGTCACACTCAAACTGTAGGCCATTCTGCAAAGCAACTGTCCTGTATTCTTCAAAAGTGTCAGCCATAATGGCACAGGCTTGGGAACTGATCTAGATTAAAGGCAACTATAGCAGGTAGACTAAAGGCAATGCTAAGTATTTCCTTTGTTATAAAGGACATTAGTTATTTGGACAGTTAGAGGTGTTTTAAAATGGCGTGTGTGTGTGTGTGTGTGTGTGTGTTTTAGCTATTAATACTATTTTTATATTATTTCCTTTTATTTATTGGGTTTATTTTTTCAGTAGGGTCTCACAGTGTAGCCCAGACTAGCCTCAAACTCCCAATCTTCCAGTCTCAACCCTTGAGTGCTGAAATTATACGTATGCAACACCACACATGCCCTTCCAGACTTTTTATCAATCATAGGACTGTGATTACATGAGAAAACACCTTTCTATTTAGAAAGCACTATGGAAATGTTTATAGACAAAATCAAATTGTGCCTGGTGTTGTATTTTGGGTAGTTTGGGGAATGGGGAAAATGTGCAAGTAGTCATCGGGGTGTGCACATTCAGTGCCAGCTACTTGGAAGGCTGAGACAGGAGAGTGGTTTAAACCTGAGAGTTTGCAACCAGACCAGCAGCACAAGAACCATTCTCCAAAAGGAGGAAGAGTGAATTAAGACTATAGCTCAGAGAGTCATCTGACGCAAGCGACCTGCTTGCCGGACCGAGTTCGGTAGTTCCAAACACCGAACACCGAACACCCAGAAGTAGCCCAGCCTCCATCTGCTGGCCCAGGTAGGCCAGGAACTGTTTCCGGTTCTGGTTCCAGTTTGTCGACATCGCTGCTCAGAGTCATCTGACAGAAGCGACCTGCGTGCCGGATGGAGTTCGGTGGCAGGATCCCACACACCGAGGCCCGGTGATAGCTCTGCCTCCAACTGCCAGCCGGGCAGGACCCAGCATGCCCGAACAATGCTGACACCCAGGTAACAGTGACACCTCCATCCAAGAGAAGAGGACCGACATCAGAGTATTGGATCTGTTTGCATCTACCGGAAGAGAACCTTGCTCCCACACCAACCAGGAGAACAAGAAACTCTTGCTACACCCACCAGAAGAAAGGATGAGAAGAGGACAAGACAAAAGCACATCCAACAACAGAAAACCCAATATGTCACCACCGAAGAATAGGAGCCATACACCAGTAAGATCTGAACATCACGATGCAGATGAACCAGAAGAGAATGACCTTAAAAGCATCTTCATGAAAATGATAGAGGACCTCAAAGAGGACATGAGAAAATCCCTTAAAGAAATGGAAGAAAAAACAAACCAAAAAATACAAGATATCAACAAATCTCTCAAGGAAACAGTTCAAGACCTAAAAACTGAAATAGAGACAATAAAGAAAGCACAATCTGAGGGAATGCTGGAAATAGAAAAGCTGGGTAAATGATCAGGAACTACAGATGTAAGCATAACCAACAGAATACAAGAGATGGAAGAGAGAATCTCAGGAGTTGAAGACACACTAGCGGAAATAGATTCATCAACCAAAGAAAATCTTAAGTCCAACAAATCCCTATCACAAAATATCCAGGAAATATGGGATACCATGAAAAGACCAAACCTAAGAATAATAGGTATAGAAGAAGGTGAAGAAATCCAACTCAAAGGCACAGAAAACATATTCAACAAAATCATAGAAGAAAACTTTCCCAACCTAAAGAAAAACATACCAATGAAAATACAAGAAGCCTACAGAACACCAAATAGACTGAACCAAAAAAAAAAAAGGTCACCTCACCACATAATAATCAAAACACAAAACATACACAACAAAGAGAAAATATTAAGAGCAGCAAAGGAAAAAGGTCAAGTAACCTATAAAGGCAAACCTATCAGAATCACACCTGACTTTTCCTTGGAAACTCTAAAAGCCAGAAGGTCCTGGATAGATATTCTACCTACACAAAGAGACCATGGATGCCAGCCCAGACTACAATACCTAGCAAAGCTTTCAATCATTATAGATGGAGAAAACAAGATATTCCATGACAAAACCAGATTCAAACAATACATATCCACCAATCCAGCCCTACAGAAAGTACTGGAAGGAAAACTGCAACCCAGGGAAGTTAACTACAACCAGAAAAACATAGGTAATAGATAATCCCAACTTACCAACAGCCAAAAGGAAAATGGGAAAGAATCCCACACATAATCTTGCCACCATCACCAAATCAAAAACAAGAATGAACAATAATCAATTAATATCCATCAACATTAATGGTCTTAACTCCCCTATAAAAGGACACAGATTAGCAGAATGGATAAGAAGACAGAATCCTTCCTTCTGCTGCATACAAGAAACTCACCCAACTTCAAAGACAGACGGTACCTAAGAATTAAAGGTTGAGGAAAGATCTTCCAATCAAATGGACCCAAGAAACAAGCGGGGGTAGCAATCCTAATATCCAATAAATTGGACTTTAAACTAAAATCAGTCAAAAGAGATGAAGAAGGTCATTTCCTACTCATCACAGGAGAAATCCATCAGGATGAAGTCTCAATTCTGACTTATTTATGCCCCAAATACAAAGGCATCCACGTTTGTAAAAGAAACATTACTAAAACTCAAATCACACATAAAACCGCACACACTTATAGTGGGAGATTTCAACACCTCACTCTCACCACTGGACAGGAACACCAGACAGAAACTTAACAAAGAAACAAAAGAACTAATAGAAGTTACGGCACAATTGGACTTAACAGATATCTCTAGAACATTCCACCCAAATACAAAACAATTTACCTTCTTCTCAGCTCCACATGGAACCTTCTCTAAAATCGACCACATACTTGGCAACATAGCAAACCTCAACAAGTACAAAAAAATTGAAATAACCTCCTGTGTCTTATCAGACCACCATGCTTTAAAATTAGAATTCAACAACAACACAAACTACAGAAAACCTACAAACTAAGTAACACCCAATTGCACAATTCATGGGTCCAGGAGGAAATAAAAAAAGAAATTAAAGATTTCCTAGAATTCAATGAGAATGCAGACACAACATATCCAAACCTATGGGATACTTTGAAAGCAGTGCTAAGAGGAAAGTTCATAGCGCTAAATGCCCACATGAAGAAACAGGAGAAAAATCACACTAGAGAATTAACAGCACAACTGAAAGCATTAGAAAACAAAGAAGCCAATACACCCCAGAGGAGCAGATGCCTGGAAATAATCAAATTGAGGGCTGAAATCAATAAAATGGAAACTAGGAGAACAATACAAAGAATATAAAAAAAAAAGTTGGTTCTTCGAGAAAATCAACAAGATAGACAAACCTTTATCCAAACCTACCAAACAACAAAGAGTGAACATGCAAATTAATAAAATCAGGAATGAAAAGGGGGACATAACAACAGACACAGAGGAAATCCTGAGAATCATCAGGTCATACTTTGAAAACATATATTCCTCAAAATTTGAAAATCTAAAGGAAATGGACAACTTTCTGGACAGATTTCACTTACCAAAATTAAATCAAGAACAGATAAGCAACTTAAATAGACCTATAACCTCTAATGAAATTGAAGCAGTCATCAGAAGTCTCCCAACCAAAAAAAAGCCCAGGGCCAGATGGCTTCAGTACAGAATTCTATGAGAAATTCAAAGTACAGCTAATACCAATTCTCCTCAAAGTATTCCACACAATAGAAACAGAGGGTCATTACCAAACTCTTTTTTATGAGGCTTCAATAACCTTGATACCCAAGCCACACAAAGACAGAACTAAGAAAGAGAACTACAGACCAATATCCCTCATGAACTTTGATGCAAAAATTCTCAATAAAATATTGGCAAATCGAATCCAAGAATACATCAGAGAAATCATCCAACCCGATCAAGTAGGCTTCATCCCAGGGATGCAAAGATGGTTCAACATATGAAAATCCATCAATGTAATCCACCATATAAACAGACTGAGGAAAAGAAATCACATGATTATCTCACTAGATGCCGAAAAAGCCTTTGACAAAATTCAACACCCCTTCATGATAAAGGTCCTGGAGAAATCAGGGATAACAGGAACATACTTCAATATAATAAAAGCAATATACAGCAAACCGACAGCCAACATCAAATTAAATGGAGAGAAACTCAATGCAATTCCTCTAAAATCTGGGACAAGACAAGGCTGTCCACTCTCTCCATACCTCTTCAATATTGTCCTTGAAGTTCTAGCTAGAGCAATAAGACAACAAAAGGAGATCAAGGGAATACAAATCAGAAAGGAAGAAGTCAAACTCTCATTATTTGCAGATGATATGATAGTCTACATAAGTGACCCGAAAAACTCAACCAGGGAACTCCTACAGCTGATAAACACCTTCAGCAAAGTGGCAGGATACAACATTAACTCAAAAAAATCTGTAGCCCTACTATAAACGGATGACACATTGGTGTAGAAAGAAATAAGAAAAGCATCACCCTTTACAATTGCCACAAACAACATAAAATACCTTGGAGTAACACTAACCAAAAAAGTGAAAGACCTGTACCGAAAGAATTTTGAGTCTCTAAAGAAAGAAATTAAAGAAGATGGAAAGATCTCCCATGCTCTTGGATAGGCAGGATCAACATAGTAAAAATGGCAATCTTGCCAAAAGCAATCTACAGATTCAATGCAATCCCCATCAAAATCCCAACAAAATTCTTCACTGACCTTGAAAGAATAATTCTCAACTTTATATGGAGAAACAAAAGACCCAGGGTAGCCAAAACAACCCTGTACAATAGAGGAACTTCTGGAGGCATCACCATCCCTAACTTTAAGCTCTATTACAGAGCTATAGTCCTGAAAACAGCTTGGTATTGGCACAAAAAAAGACAGGTAGGCCAATGGAATAGAGTTGAAAACCCTGATATTAACCCACACACCTACGAACAGATGATTTTTGACAAACAATCCAAATATATATGCTGGAACAAAGAGAACATCTTCAACAAGTGGTGCTGGCATAACTGGATGCAAACATGTAGAAGACTACAGATAGACCCAAGCCTTTCGCCCTGCACAAAACTTAAGTCAAAATGGATCAAAGACCTCAACATAAACCCAGCCACACTTAACCTACTAGAAGATAAAGTGGGAAATACCCACCGCTTCCTGAACATAACACCAGTAGCACAGACAATGAGATCAACAATTAATAAATGGGACCTCCTGAAACTGAGAAGCTTCTGTAAGGCAAAGGACACAGTCAGCAAGACAAAACGACAGCCCACAGACTGGAAAAGATATTCACCAACCCCACGTCTGACAGAGGGCTGATCTCCAAAATATACAAAGAACTCAAGAAGCTAGTCTCCAAAACACCAAACAATCCAATTAAAAAGTCGGGTACAGAACTAAATTCTCAATAGAGGAATCTAAAATGGCTGAAAGACACATAAGAACATGTTCAATATCCTTAGCCATTAGGGAAATGCAAATCAAAACAACTCTGAGATACCATCTTACTCCTGTCAGAATGGCTAAAATCAAAAACACCAATGACAGTTTATGCTGGAGGGGATGTGGAGAAAGGGGAACACTTCTCCACTGCTGGTGGGAGTGCCAACTTGTACAGCCACTGTGGAAATCAGTATGGCGACTTCTCAAGAAAATGGGAATGAGTCTACCACAAGATCCAGCAATTCCACTCCTAGGCATATACCCAAAAGAAGCACATTCATACAACAAGGACATCTGTTCAACGATGTTCATAGCAGCACTATTTGTAATAGCCAGAAACTGGAAGCAGCCTAGATGCCCCTCAACCGAAGAATGGATAGAGAAAATGTGGTACATTTACACAATGGAGTACTACTCAGCAGAAAAAAACAATAGAATCTTGAAATTTGCAGGAAAATGGATGGAACTCGAAGAAACCATTCTGAGTGAGGTAACCCAATCACAAAAAGACAAACCTGATATGTACTCACTCATATGTGGATTTTAGACATTAGAGTAAGGGATTACCATCCTACAATCCACAATGCCAGAGATACTAATAAACAAGGAGGACCCTAAAAGAGACAAAGTTTGTCCCCTGGAGAAGGGGAAAGAGTCACCATCCCCTGAGCAAATTGAGAACATGGGAAGAAGGGGGAGGGAGCTACAAGAGTGAGAAGGGAAGAAAAGGAAGGATGCAGAGGTCATGAGGGAGCAGAAATTTTGAGTCAGGTTAGATTAGAAGAAAGGACATATGACAGGTAGGATTTTAGTTGGGGGGTGGTAGAGGAGAAAGGGAGGGAGAAGGGAACTGGGATTGTCATGTAACTCAATCTTGTTTGTAATTCAAATACATAAAAAATAAATATAAAAAAACAATGAAAAAGAAAAAAAGACTATAGCTCAATGACAGAGCACTGCATAGCAGGGGAGGGCTTGGGCTAGGGGCACAGCACAATTGATAACTGCTTGCCTAGCAATGTACCAAGCCCCAAGTTCAGGTCCAAGTTGAATTCAATTCCCATGAAATTAAGCATGGAGGCATGCTCCAGAAACCCACGCAGAGGTGAGTGCTGGAGGATCATAAGTTGAAGGCCATCCTAAGCTACACAGCAAGTTTGAGGCCAACAGCAGTTACACGAGGCCCTGTCTCAAAAGAAAAAAGAAAGAGGAAGAGTGGAGAGAGAGAAAAATATGAGGAATACAGGTAAAGAGTATCTGGGAATTCTCTGTGCTGTTTTTGCAATTTTTTTGAAATCTACAATTATTTTTAAGATTATAATGAATTATAACAAAATATTTCCTATGCAAAATAAAAAGACAAGTGACAAAGTGAAGAGAACAACAGTATCCAGAAAGGAAACGATGCAGGTGACAAGAACCTAAAATCACTCACAATAGAGTAACAGCCAATTTTCTTCCAATGACTAAAAAACAGAAACAGGTTGCACCCTTAAGAACAAAGCCAAATGAATAACGAGCAACTGTGTGTGTTTGCTTGTTTGTGACAGGGTTTCCCACTGTACCCAGGCTGGTCTCCCCCTCAGGACCCTCCCAGCTCAACCTCCCAAGTGCTGGGATTACAGATATGTGTCCCTATACTCACCACCAATAAGCATTCTTAAAGTAGGACAAGGATGCTAATGGAGGAGAAGAGTTGAACATCTCACATTAGTGAGAAAGTATAGAAAAATAGTCACTGTCATTTGCTATTGGCACAATCTTTGAGGAGAAAAATAACTAGCAATATCCATCAGAATTTTAACTCCCTGTGGCCTTTGACCACATGAAATCAAACACTAAAAACTAACACTATATAAGAGTAACAACAAAACGTGAAAAGATACACATTAGTGTTCACTGTGACAAGCACTCCATTAGCCTAATGCTCAGCAATGAAGTTTTCAAGGAAAATTAACCACAAGTAGGAAACCGAACAACTCTGAGAGAATATGCATTGTCATAAAAAATATTCACAGCATTAGCGTTACAAGGAAAAGGAAAGGTGCACACATGTAAACCCACCTATGTTGGCATACATTATATGTCATAGAAAGACAGTCTGGAAACACACACACCAGCAGCAGCCTAGCTTTCAGACTTTTCAGACTGGAATTCCAAGAGCAAAACCAGACATAATGGTAGAAAGCACTCCATACTTCACTAAGCCCTGGTTGGCTTATGTATGGTGAGCGCCTGGCTCCCTGTTCTTGCAACAGAGTCACAGGATTTAGCAGATGTATATTCAGAAAGTCAGCTAATGGTCAGTGTTACCTATCTAATCTCCAAATTTCAGGAAAGCATTTACAAATCCACTGGGAGAGAGAAGCTAAGAACTGAATGAGAATGTCCCCATTCCTCAGGAACATTAAACACGATGATGTTGGTACTGACATTCTTCAGTTGATAGGAACAGGCTGGGTTAGCCATGGTGGTTTATGACTGCAATCCCAGTATTTGGTAGGCTGAAGCAGGAGGATTTCCACAAGACTCCCAGCCTGTGCTATATAGAGAGTGAAGCCCCATCTCAAATGATTAACTTTATTATATAACTTATGTTCATTGGTGGTTTGCCTGCATGTATGTCTGTGTGGGGGTGTCAGAAACCCCAAAACTGGAGTTATAGACAGGTGTGAGCTGCCATGTGGCTGCTGGGAATTGAACTCAGGTCCTCTGTGCTTCAACCACTGAGCCATCTCTCCAGTCCCCTGATTAATTTTTAATTACATAAGTAAATACAATCTGAAAATCTGGCAATTACCCAACAAGAGCATGACATCACAGGGAAAATCTATGGTGTGCCAATTTCTCTTCCTGGTCCATGGAATTCCCTGGAGAATCTACCTAATTTGTCCCTACTCTTGTCCCATAAGTCTGAGGAAGCAGGCGAGCACAGAGAAGCAGCTCCTCAAAACCAAAATGAAGTACCCATATGTAGGATGGGGGGGCAGGAGGAAGAGAGAGGAGAGAAAGAGAGAGAGGGAGGGAGGGAGGGAGAAAGAGAGAGGGAGAGAGCAAACCTCAGCTGTCTGACACCAAACCAAGAGAACAAGTCAGATCAGTCAGTGCTCTTAATGGCTGAGAACAAGTCAGATCAAACAGTAAACACGTTGCCACTACAGCCAAAAGCAAATGCCGAGCAGGAACCAGCAGGGGAGAAGGCAGGCCTCAGAGGATCAGATCAGAACAAAGTGTGACAATACATATGAATGATTATTTATATGATGCCAACATCGCAATGAAACACACTACTGTGTATGCTAACTAGAAACTAGGTTAAAAAAAATTAACAAGCACCAGGAGCCAGGAATATAGAGTAGATCAAAGCTAGGGCAATGTCAGAGTTGCTGCCCCAACTAATATGCATTCCTTATTACCCTAAATGCAAGGTTAGAAGAGCCCAGTCCACAAAAACTCCAACGGTTCTGAAGCCCTCCCGGTCATATCTCCTCCACGGCACTGCATTACAGTTCTGAAGGCCTTCAACACATTGTGCTACTTGAAGGAGGAAAATAAGGAGAATAAATCTTTTGGTGTTTCTTTTAAAAAAAAAAAAAAACAAAGAAAACCCTTTGAGACAGGGTCTCACAACATAGCTCTGGGTAGCCTGAACTGATAGACTAGAACTCATGGAGATCTACCTGCCTCTGCCTCCCAAGTGCTGGAATTAAAATCTTTTTTAAAAAGATTTATTTAATTATTTAATTAATTAAAATTTATTTAATTTATGAGTGTCTGTATGAGGTGCCCTCAAAAGCCAAACGCAGATGTTGGAACCCTTGTAACTGGAGTTCACAGGCCATTGGGAGCTGCCGAATACGTACTAACATCCAAATCCAGCCTCGGACAGAGTAGTAAATGCTTTTACTGAGCAAGCTGTTTCTCCAGCCCCTTTTGTGATTTTTTGAGGCTAAGTCTCATGATGCTCAGGCTGACCTCAAACTCACTATGTAGGGGAAGATGACTTCTAATCTTCCTCAGCCTCTTAAATCTAAGGACAAGCAACCATACTGTGGAAGAAACAGCATCCACCCATTCTATCTTAGGGACCTATACCCGTGGACTCAGCAGAGGAGCTCCCTTATGGTCTGGACATGGAGATTCCTGGACATAGTGGATTTATAATCTTCTTCTGAACCAGAAATTAATCAGGGCTACTTATCAATGAAGCAATCAATCACAACTAATCAAAGTATCTCATTTCCTAAACATTCTAGAATCAAAGGGTCTGTGTGGTTTCCTATAGTACTGTGGTCTCAAGGTTCTACAAAACTAAACATCTTAGAGAGAAGCCACACAATGAATTACAACTTGATCAAAGATGAGCTGGTTGTGACGGCACATACCTGCTAAACCCCAGTGCTTGGGAAGCCAAGGCAGGAGAATTGCTACCTCAAAACAAAACAAACAATTTGACCAAAGTCTTAATTTTTTTTTTAATTTCACTTTTTTTTTGAGGTATGTTGTTGTTAGCCCAGGCTAGCCTCAAATTCTGCATAGTTTCTTCATACATGCTTTCTGTTTCAGGTTTTTGTTTTTTGTTTGTTTTGTTTGGCTGTTTTTTGTTTTGTTTTGGTTGTTTTCTTTTTGAAACGGGGTTTCCTGTAGCCCCAAATTGTCCTCTAAGACCAAGTTTGTCTTTCCCCAAACCCCCAAAAAACAAATGACCCTTGTTTCCACTTATTCCTACTAACTCTTTATAAAGTTTGCAATATCTGAACTGGAAAGATGATTCAGGGGCTCAAAGTGTATACTGTCCTGGCACAGGACCAGGCTTCAGGTATCAGCATCTACATTGGGTGACTCACACCCCCTGTAACTCCCCTGATGACTCTGTTCTCCTAGGGGACATGCACTCACGTTTGCATTCCACACACAGACACATGATTTAAAATAATAAAAATATTTTTTTAATTTACACTTTCTGTTGTCCTGGAGTATTTTGGGTTAAGATTTAGTTTAGTTTTAGCATTGGGTAATGGAGCTCAGGGCTTTATACATGCTAAGTAAGCGAGGGAATCTACCACCGGGCTACGTTCCCAGCCCCAGCTTATTTTTAGTTTCACAGTTGCCATTTTGCTGAGTCCATCCAAAACTTGATGTACTTGGGGCTTCCCATACTTCAGGCCCATAACCACAGGAATAGGGTGTTTTTATACAGTCAAACTTCAAACTCGGGCCTGTATTAAAAGTTGGGATTTTAAAAGGAAGTTGTAGGAAGTATTCTTTCATTACATTAGTCAAAGTCCACTGCCTTGTCTCCTCTAGCTCACAGATTTCTTATCTGGATGGATCCAATAAACAGCTCTCATGGCCTCTGAGGACCAAGCATCTAAATTTCAATCATATAAAAATGACATTCAGCTGACCTCTGCCAGCTGACTTGTTAACCCTAAATCAAAAGCTATTCCCACATAAATATGCATACTTGTTTATAACAGCTGTATTCACAATTACCAAAGTGCTCCATGGGTGAAGAGATAGACAGAATGTGGTACATCCGTACAATGAGACACCATTCAGAGACCAAGAGAAATGTGTTATCAAGATACAGAGATGAGGAGGAACCCCTCTCCCACCACACCACCCACTTCCAGCCTGTGACATGAAGTCAATGGACAGGGAAGAATTTTACACACACCCTGATGGATAAAAGAAGCCAGTGTCTGAATAGGCTGCATGCCGCGTGATTCCAATTATGTGAAGTTCTAGGAAAGGCAAAACTCCAAAGATGAGGAAATGAATGAATACCAGTACAGGGACTTACAGGTAGTGAAACTATTGTGGGTGCTACAGTGATGGAGATGTTCAGTTGTCTAAACCCACAAAACACAGGGAAGCCTATGATACACGATGGACCTTAGACAACAACGCGTATCTGAATTACTGTGTCCCTTGAAACACATGCACCCCCACTAAAGAAAGGTGCTAGCAATGGTAGGGAGGACACATGGGAAATCTTTTTTTTAATAGAACTCCTAAACCAGTAGACCTGTGGGTGTTCTGTTTTAAGACAGAGTCCATTATGTAGTCTGCCTGGCCTAGAGATCTCTTTGTAGACCAGGCTGGCTGCAAACTCACAGAGAGCCATGGCTTCTGCTGAAATTACAAACATAAGCAACCACACTCACCAAGTCTTATTAATCATTAAAATCTGCTGAAAATGTGGGGTGTACATGGTGGTACATCCCTGAAGTCTCAGCACTGGGGAACTGAGGCTACAAAGAAAGTTTGATGCCAGCCTGGGCTACATGGGACTAAAGTAATTATTAATCAATTGTTAAAAATGACTTAATGGCATGCTTTAGCCTTCTAGGTAAGGACTGGAAACAAGGATTTAGTGACTTGATCATTTTACCAAATTAGATTTTCTGAAGTGGGTGGTCAACACTTTGGCCTACTTTCCTTTTGGCATGGTAAGTACCCGCCACCTCCAGCCCTACCACCCTCCCTCCCCATCCCCAGCCCTTCAAGGGCTGGTCCACTTCAGCCATGTGTCACCTTCTGGGGACATCCCCTGCCAGACTGTCACCCATACACACCAGTAAGTCTCCAACCAGTTACTCAGTGTGGCAGGCAAAAAGGCACACTCACCCTGAAAAAGAAGTGTTAATCTCCAGAACCACTTAAAAATTAAACAGGTGAAGTGGAATTTGCAAGTATAATTAAATTGAGGACTTTGAGACGGGAGATTATTCTAAATTATCCTGGTGGATACCATGTAATTACAGGGTTCCTTAAGAACAGGCCAATGTGATTGCTGGGGGTTGGGAGTTGTTTTTCTGTTTGTTTTTAGTTTTTTTAGGCAGGGTCTTACACTGTAACCAGGCCTCAAACTCAAAGCAGCCCTACTGCCTCAACCTTCCAAAGCTAAGATTACAGGCATAAACCACCATGCCTAAATTTGACTGCTTTTAAAAATGGAAGTCATGGACTAAGGGGGGTCTGAGTTCACCATCGTATGCCCAGGGAAGCTGTGTTCAGAAGCTGGGATCTGAAATACCCAGATGTTGCACCATCTGGTCCTGGTACTCGCTGGCTGGTCAGTCTAACCAGTGAGTGAATTCCATCATGTTCAGTGAGAAACAGAGACACTGTTTCAAATAAACACACACACACAGGCACACACACAGTGACTTTTTCACATATACAATGGTGGTGTGTGACTGAGGAAGACACCTGACCCTCAACCTATGGCCTCCACACCAGTACACACCAACACATGTACCTACACACACTCATACACCATACACACATGCACACAAATTAATTGGTTAGTTAATTTTTAGAATGAAAATGAAAGTGTCCCATGAGCCAGTTCCTGAAAGTAAACTCTGGAGTCTAAGGCAGTGGTTCTCAAAACTTCCTAATGTTGTGACCCTTTAATACAGTTCTTCATGTTGTGGTGACCCCCAACCATAAAATTATTTTCATTGCTATTACATAACTGTAATTTGCTGCTGTTATGAATCATGATGTAAATATCTAATATGTGACCCCCTGGGTGGGTCACAACCGGTAGGTTGAGAACCACTGGTTTTAGAGCAAGACAAAGGTTCTGATTAAACCCTGGCTCCTCCCCTCCAGTCTTCTCCCAGAGATATAGCCTTGAAATATACACATTTCCGACCAGGGAGATGCATGGGCTCTCAGGGGGGCAGTAAACACATATCAGGAGTACAGCCTAGCATTTATGAGTCCCTAAGTTTGAGCCCCTTGACTCCAAGCACAGAAGGAAGGAGGGAGAGAGGGGGGAGGGAAGGAGAGAAAGATGGCGGGAGGGAGACCGTAAGGTAAATTTGTGTTTTAAACCAGTCTCTGCTAAGTTGTTAAGGCAGCCATAGGAAATTCATATACTCTCTGTATTTCCCTCACTGAACTCACCAAAATCCTTAGTTATACAGTGTATTTATTTAGCTACTAGGTATCTCACACACTAGGATACAAGCTCCCAAAATCTCATGTCACATGCAGCACATAAGAGGCCCTCTCAACAGATACTCATTAAAGGTAGAACTTTGACCCCATCTTGATTAGGGTCAAATGCTACAACACAAACACAGAGACTCAGAGAAGTTGTACTACAAGACCAAGATGGACCAGCAATGGGATAGCCATACAGAGCCAGAGCCTGTGCTGCTCAGCACTTCAGGGCCTCCTATGATCAGTGACATAGCAGAAGTACAGAGGTCCAGCCCACACGGTGGCATGTGCCTGCAGAAAGATCTGAATTATCAGCCGGGCGTTGGTGGCGCATGCCTTTAATTCCAGCACTTGGGAGGCAGAGGTAGGCGGATCTCTGTGAGTTCGAGACCAGCCTGGGTTGGTTCCAGGACAGTCTCCAAAGCCACAGAGAAACCCTGTCTCGAAAAACCAAAAAAAAAAAAAAAAAAAAAGATCTGAATTATCTATCAAATTATCCCTGGCTACATAGGGAGTTGGAGGGCAGCCTGAGCTACAGGAAACCCAGTCTCAAAAACCACAGAGAAGTGTGGCACCTCCAGGGCTAGAGGGGTAGAGGGGTAGAGGGGTAGAGGGGTAGAGGGGTATAGCAAATTATTTTGTTTAGGAATTTTGAAGTTTGGAGTCTGTCATGTAAAACATAGGGTCTGTGGGGTAGGGGAAAAGGGAAGAGGAAATAAAACATAGGGTGTGCAGGGGTAGGGGGAAGGGGGAAGAGGAAACAATTTGGATCCCATTCATCATGGCAGTTTTGAATAAGAAATCTTTGTAGAGCAAGTTTCCCCTGGGTATGGAACACCAGGCAAATGGCTCTTTATGGCACTTGTGTTCTTTTTATGATGGTTGGCAAGGGTGCGTGCAGTTCTTGATCCTCTGCCGTCAGCTGGACATCTTGCCACACTTTTGTTTTTGTTTTTGTTTTTTTTTTTAATGACAAGCCCTTGCTGTGTAGATCAGGTTGGCTGTCAACCCAAGAGCTCCTGCCTCAGCGGAATTACAGGCATGTGCCACAAACCCAGTTGAATGAGTAGTAGAATTACAATTTTTACTTATCAGTTCCTGGTTCAGGTGAACTGCTTCTTGGGGGTCTTTTGTTTTGTTTTGTTTTTCAAGACAGGGGTTCTCTGTGTAGCCCTGGCTGTCTTGGAACCTGTTCTGTAGACCAGGCTGGCCTCAAACTCAGAGATCTGCCTGCCTCTGCCTCTGCCTCTGCCTCCTGAGTGCTGGTATTAAAGGCATGTGCTGCTGCCACCACCACCAAGTGGGGGGGGGGTCTTTTGAAAAGAATTAGGTACACATTGACTTGCTTTGTTGCTGTTGTTTTGTTAATGGAAGGTGGTACACTGTGCCACAGACTGGCAGAGCTCAAGGGACAACTTCCAGGAGTCGGTTCTCTCCTTCCACCACAGGGTCCTGGAGACTACACTCGGTCATCCACTTGTCAGCAAGTGACTTATCTACCTCTGTTTTGGTTTTTCTGAGGCAGGGTTTGGACTCACTCTATGGCCCAGGCTGGCTCTGAACTCATAGAGACCTTCCTTCCTCAGCCTCTGGAGTGCAGGGATTGCAGGCATAAACTGCCACCCTACTTCGGTTTTAATTTTAATTTTTTAATTTGAATTTTATGAGTGAGGTCAAACATGTTTCCCTGTTCTTACAATTCATTTTCATTCTCTTTTGTGAATTAGGGAGATCACTTTTAATTCAGGATAAGGAAATAAAGCAAATGAGCTTCTGCTCAAAGGAAACACCCAACATCCTCATGCCACCTCTGCCTGGTCCCTAAGGACCTGACTGGGCTCCACTCAGCTAAAGCCCAGCTTTTAGAGCAGCCCCATGCACATGCAGCACCTCCACTTTCTCTCGGGCCCTGATTGGTGGAGGCAAGTGCCAGTCAGACATTGCTGTAGCAGTTGCTTTAATTTTGATATTTGTTCATCGTGAGCTGCTTCCTATAGTGTTAAAGGATTATTTCTAATGACTACTGGAGGGCTCTTTTGCACCCTTTAAACTCCCTACCCCTCCAAGTTCCTCTCACCCTAATCCTGGCCTTGACCTTTTCCCCTACTCAAAAGACTCCTCTTTCCACAGGGCTTCCTAGAACAGCAGATCACCGAATAACATCAAGCCGCCCATGACAGACTCCGGAGCAATCTGGGTACAACACCAGCTATGCCATTGATATCAAGGCTCATTCAGTTGATATGGCTGACTAGGAGCCCTTCCCCTTCCTCCCTCACTACTCCTGAAGAGTACAGCCCGTGGAAGAGGACAGCCTTCCCCGTAGAGGAGAACTGGTCTTCAGTCAAGGGCATTCAAGTAGCGGCTTTCCTCCACTAGACCCCACACACACACACACACACACACCCTACTATTTCTTGGGTGCACTTAGAAGGTTTTTTTTTTTTTTAGCTTACAGAATATTTTATTTTTCTGCAATGAATACCTTGGAAAAGAAAGGAAGAGAGAGAGAGAGAGAGAGAGAGAGAGAGAGAGAGAGAGAGAGAAAGAAGAAAGAGAGAGAGAGAGAAAGAAAGAAAGAAAGAAAGAAAGAAAGAAAGAAAGAAAGAAAGAAAGAAAGAAAGAGAGGAAGGCAAAACCTCAGAAAACATACAATGCTGGGCTGCTGAAAAAACTTTATAGCAGGCTTTATAACATGCTATTTCTTACATAAATATATTTCTCCAAAAATCTCACAGTGAGCTAGGTGTAGTGGTTTACACATGTAATGCTAGCCCTTGGGAGACTGAGGCAAGAGGACCGTAAGTTCTAGAACAAGGCCAATGAGACAGTTTATCAGGCAAAGATGCCTGCAGCCAATCCTCAGGGCCCGAGTTTGATCCCCAGACCCAAAAGATGGAAAGAGATTAGGAACTAAATTTCATTTGTCCTAACAATTCCTTAAATTTTAAAAGTGGTTCACTTTCATATCTCATCTCAATTTTTTCCTATTACTTTAACTCAAGGACATTACACTTCATGGGTGCATACCTCATTATCTTCACAGTACAACAGAAAGCTCAAGCCCAGAGTGGCTTGCAGGACGGTTTAGACAATCCCTCACACACTGAGTAGAACAGCTTACAGATCTCAAGTGACACCTGGCCAGGTGGGCTGCCCGGAACTTGGCAAGTGGCCTTGCCTTCCATGGGTACTGTTGTTTCTGGATAAGTCTCTCCTGAAAGGCAGCAGTCTTCGCACACCCGGACTCTCTAAGGCCCAAGTCGTTTCAGCTTCCAGCTTCCCCATCTGAAACTTCACCCAAAGGACTCATTTCCTGCTCTCAGAGAGCAGACAGGCTTCCTGCTGATGGGGGCCCTTTGGGGTGGTGTCTGCAGAGGGACAATGACCAAGTGTTTTGAGAAAGGGGGTGCAGCTACTCATATACCCTTGACCATCCTGGGGTCTAGCCTGGGGTACACGGTGAGTCTGAGGACAGCTCAGGCTATATAGCTAGATCCTATCTCAAAAAAAAAGGAAAGAAAGAAAGAAAGAAAGAAAGAAAGAAAGAAAGAAAGAAAGAGGGAGGGAGGGAGGGAGGGAGGGAGGAGGGAGGGAGAGGAGGGAGGGAGGGAGGAAAGAGGGAGGAAAGAAAGAAAAAGAAGGGAAGGAAGAGAAAATAAAAAATACAAGAATCATAGTAATAATAGTAATATATATTATAATAAAAGCTATATGAGGGCTTGGTGGTGGTGGCCCATACCTTTAATCCCAGCACTCAGGAGGCAAAGGCAGGTGGATCTCTGTGAGTTCGAGACTAGCCTGGTCTGCAAAGTGAGTTCCAGTATAGCCAGAGCGGTTACACAGAGAAACCCTGTCTCAAAACCAAAACAACAACAAAAAAGCTATATGAGGGGGCTTAAGAGATGGCTCAGCGGATCAGAGTGCATACTGCTCTTATGGAGGAACTGAGTTTGGTTTACAGCAGCTCACAACTGCTATAAAACCAGCTCCAGGGGGATCAGATGCCTCTGGCCTCTGACGGTACCCACACTCATGGGCATATACCACACACAGACACACACTATTAAAGTTAATTTAAATATATAACTTATGTGCACATGGTCTCCCTTAAAAATATTTTATTTTGCTTTTATTTTCAATTAAAGGGAACGGGACTTCTCCTTTTTATGTTGGCATTACCAACATTACAGTCTTATACTGCAAAGCTATTTTAACTAAAATAGAGTAGTGCCTCCAGAGGATACATATGGGATGATTCATATGCAAGGATGAGCAGAGCAAGAAAAGTCTGTGATTCAGCTTTGCTCAGAATGGTGTGCCACTTAAAATGTGAATTACCTGCTTCCATTTAGTATATTTCAGCTACCACTCATCATAAGTAACTGCAAACCAAAGAAATAGAAACTGTGGCTAAAGAAGGATTTCCGTGGTGTTCAAATAAATGCAAGAGACCAGGCACCAGCAAGAGAGAGGAAACTGCTGCTCTGGTGTTTTGGCTTGTATTCGTTGCTCGGCAAAACTGAGCAGGCCTCATTCCTGAGATACTTGACTAGGCACTATAGGAATGACCACATAGGAATATGGGTCCATGCTTAGCCCCACCAAGACCAGTTAGGAACTAGTGATGAGAGAGACAACTTGATCCTTATCTGGGCCACTGCTGTATGAAATTCCCTGCTTCTCAGCTGAGCCTAATCCTATTTATTTAGAAGGTAAGTGAGACTACACTGGCTAGCATTCAGTTTCTTAATGGAGTAGACTCAAGCAAATGTGTCTGACCTGTGGCCCAGGGCTGCATGTGTCCCAGGATAGCTCTGAAATCAGCCCAACACATTTGTAAGTGGCAATATCGGATTGCAATGTCAAGAGGACGGAAGATCAGCACAGTGAGAATGCAGCAGAGTTAGAGGTTCAAATCAGAAGGTATGAAATTACCATTGTGAGAGAGAGAGAGAGAGAGAGAGAGAGAGAGAGAGAGAGAGAGAGAGAGAGAGAGAGAGAGAGAGATCTTAGTGAGGGACACAGCAACAGGGCTGGACAGGCTGTCTATCACGTGTTTGCAGAAGGAGACACCAAATGCCTTGTGCATCTTAACGTCATTTATTATAGAAAGCAGCTCTGGAAATTGCACACCAGTCAAACAAGAAGAGAGTGGTATCTCTCATGTAGTAAATCATAGTTATGGGCTAGGGATGTAGCTCAGTAGTACTTATTGAGGGATGAAGTTGTGGCATTTTAATTGAAACACTGAAAAAAACAGTATAAACGCAATATTCATAATTACATGGATGTACCTTTCTGAGGGGAACATGTAGGCTGTCATGAGGACAGGTGACACAGCTTGTCATTATCTGACAAGTGACCCAAGGACACTGTGGTATGGATGGTGGAAGGTGATATGTTCAGAGAGGCAGCAGTTACAGTGAGAGGCCACTGGAAGAATTTATACATGGAACAGCATGACTTGATTTATGTTTTAAGAGCTCTTGGGACTTGGGATCTGAGTGACTTGGGATCTGGGAAGGAATTATGCCAAGGATGACATGACTTGATTTATGTTTTAAGAGCTCTCCCAGTGACTTGGGGTCTGGAAATCAGCAACTTGAAAGCAGAACATAGAATGGAAGCTGGGGATGACAGGTGAACAGCAGCAGACTTGGAAAATAACCAGTCAAGGTGAGAAAGGGGACCAAAGGCTTCTGGGTACAATCTCCACAGAAGGATGTGAGGACAAAGGGTTCTGTGTGTTTGTCTTGGAACATTGTCTCACCATGTAGCCCAACCTGGCCTGGAGCTCAAAAGCCTCAGCCTCAACTTCCCAAGTCCTGGGATTACAGCTGCAAGCACCACACCTGGCTGGGAAAGGAGTTTTTGAAGTACCCCATACATTGGAGCATTTTAAAAGGGAAAGGGTGAGGCGGGGCTCCAGACAAATAAGAAAATAAGATACATAAGGGACAAATGACAGTGATAATGTCCAAGAAAACCAAGAACAAAGAAGTGGTCACAGTGTATATGTAGCTCTGAGTAAACAGCCCTCTTACAGCCTAAGAGCATAGGCAATGACAGTGATTCCTTTTCTCTCCCTCTCTTTCTTCCTTATGGAGACAATGTAGTCCTAGCTAACCTCGAACTCGCAGAGTTCTGTCTGCCTCTGCCTCCTGGGTGCCAGAAATACATATATATAAGAAATGGTATTTAACAACAAACAATATGAACAAAGGAAACATTATATGTTACTTATCCATAACCTTGAAATTTCTGGAACTATGAATTTTTTTCTAAATTAAAAGTTAAAAATTCTTAGGCACAACTTTTAGAGAAGTAAGACAATAATATAAGAGTGCTAAGGCCTCCGTTATAGCAGTAATCAATGGATAATACTCTGAGTAGCTCCATCAAGAAAGTGTAAGCAGGGGCTAGAGAAGAGGTTTTCAACCTGTGGGTCTCGACCCCACAGGGGCCACATGTCAGATATCTTGTATACCAGATATTTTCATTACAACTCATAACAGTAGCAAAAGTACAATTATGAAGTAGCAACAAAAAAGTTTCTGGTTGAGAGTCACTACAACATGAGGAACTGTATTAAAGGGTCTTAGCATTAGGAAGGTCAAGAATCACTGAGCTAGAGAGGTGGTTCCATGATTAAGAGCACTGGCTGCTCTTCCGGAGACCAGGATTCAGTCCCCAGCACTCATACTGCAGCTAACAAACATCTGTAACTCCAGTTCCTGGATCCTGCACTCTCTTATGGCCTCCTCAGGCACTGCACACACAGTATGTACACATACATGCAAGCAAAACACCCATATACATCAAATAAAAATAAAATTAAAATTGATAGAAAGAAAAGTGCAATCTGGGCACAGCAGTGCACATCAATAGACCCAGCTAGTCAGGGGGCTGAGGAAGGAGTGTCTCTTGATGCCAAGAGTTTGAGATCAACCTGGACAACACAGCAAGATTCCACATGAGGGAGGGGAGGGTAGGAGGGACGGGGAGGGGAGGTATCAGTAACTACCAAGAGAAGGAGCTAAGAGTTTTAAGTAACGGTGAGGAAAGACTGGGCTAGAGTTTTAAGTAATGGTGAGGAAAGACTGGATTAGACTGGGCCAGTATGAGGAAAAATACTGCTTCTTTTTTAACTCATAAGGAAATACTTAGATTTTTCAAAGAATGTGCTTTTGTTACTATACTTTTTTTTTTAAGTATTCATTCACCTTTTTATCCAGCAAAAGCCTCTATCATTGGCGAAACCCACAGAAACAGCTGACCTGAACAAAGGGGAGCTCTTGGTCCCCAGACTGCTAGCTGGGAAACCAGCATGGGACTGATCCTGACCCCATGAACGTGGGTGTCAGTGAGGAGGCCTGGGAAATCTATGGGGCCTCTTGTAGTAGATCAGTATTTATCCCTAGCATAGGAATGGACTTTGGGAGCCCATTCCACATAAAGGGATACTCCCTGAGCCTAGACACGAGGGGGTTGAACTAGGGCCTATCCCAAAGGATATGACATACTCTGAAGACCCCCTATGCTTCACCCTGGGAAGCAAAAAGGGCATGGAATAGTTGGGGGGGTGCTAGTTAGGGGGGGAAACAGGGGAGGAGGGGAGGGAATTGGGAACTGGGATTGACATGTAAAACAACCTTGTTTCTAATTTAAATTAAAAAATGGAGAAAAAAAAAAAAAGCCTGTATTTTTCCAAGTATCCAAATTTTGTCATGGATTTCTTAAGCTATTTTTTTTCTCTTGAAAGGTAAGTCCCATATCATTCTTACTAGCTTTTTTAAATGAAATAAGGAATTTTGACAAGCATTTTAAAGACCATTTTTCTAGCTGCCTGGGGAAGTGGGGACCAGAGAGAGGTACCTGCCAATGACTCACCTGGCATTTGCCTTAAGCAAAACAAAACAGACAAGCTCTCACAGTCACTTTAGGGGCCAGGTGAATGGGAGAATATTTACCATGGGGGTGGGATGTGGGCAGATGAACACCACAGACTCAGCTCAGGGTTAAAAGCGCCTGTTGCCCTTGCAGAGGTTCCCAGCGTCACCTGGCACACTCACAGTTCCAGGGTTTTTAACACCCTCTTCTGACCTCTGAGGGTAACAAGTGTGCACATGGTACATATGCATACATTCAGGCAAAACATAAAAAAAAAAACTTTTTTAAAAAAGCTGTATATATATGTATATATGTATATATATTAGAGCTACATGTGATAACACATAGCAAATCAAGGCAAGATTGTTAAAAAAAACAGCTCAAAAACAAATTAGAGAAACATTCTGAATGTTGTACAACACATACCATGTGAGTCAGTATGCAGCGGCTGGTATCGCCTTTTTCCCCTCTGTATTAAAAAAAAAAAAAAAAAAAAAAAAAAAAAAAAAAAGGAAGGAAGGAAAGGCAGACTCCCACATACTCTGAAGCACACAGTATTGAGAAAAGCCTTGAGTAAGCCAGACGCTGCATGGGCCCCACTCTAGGGCCAAAGGTTTGGAGCAGGAGAACAGCTGTGGGTTGACAACTAGGTAATGAACTAATTAGGTAGGCCCCCAGACTTCCTTTGGACAATCTCCAGGTAGAATGAGGGATCCCACCCAGAGCAGGTATAGGGTGATGACAGAGACTGGGAGGCTATTCTGGACTCAGAGCCTTGGGCTCAGGAAAGCCGTTCAAGCACAGGCTGGACCTCATGCTCAAATGAGACTTGGGGAAACCCCTGGGGTTTCAGGACATTGCTATCATCTGACTCTCCTGGAACTGGTTCTACAATCATCTGTGCATGCCCACAGTGGAAAGACACTTTTGTGCCTGAGTACACCCACATCTGAACTGTACCATCTCTCGTCTATGCTGAAGACTTGCTTCCCTCCCCAGGCTCAGCTCATCCCCCAGAGCTCTGAAACATCACTGATTATTGTCTCATTAAGGTGAGGAACCATCAAAGGTAACCCAGATAAGTCAGGTAGCACTGCCTACCCAACTGTCCCGGGAAGAGATGCATAGGGAAGAGTACACAGGTAATAAGGCACACTTCATCAGGGCTGATATCCCGGATCTTTATTGTGCTTCTTATATCTCATTCTGTAGCCCAAGATGGCCCGGAATTCATGATACAGTCTATCTATGACCTGAAATTCAAAGTAATCCTCCTGCCTCAGCCTAACTGCTGAGATTATAGGCATGAGCCACCATGGTTGAGTTCTTGTTTTTGAAACTACTGATTATGGGGCTGAAGAGATGGCTCATCTTTAAGAGAAATTGCTGTTCTTACAGAGGAGCCAGGTTCAGTTCCCACCACTTACAACCACCCATAATTCCAGTTCCAGAGGATCCAATGCCCTCTTCTGTCCTCCAGGGGAATTGCATGCACATTGTACTTACACATGCATGCAGGGAGAACACTCATACACATAAAATAAACCTTAAAATATACTTCTTGAATACTGATTACTTGTTTGCAAAGCAGACTCATCAAAATGTTACCTTATGTATTTAGCTGTTTATTTTTGCATTTTACATTTATTTGTTTACTGGGCGCATGGGAAAATGTGCCACAGTACACATGTGGAAACAACTTGTGAGCTGCCATGTGGGTGTTGGGAATTGAACCTGGGCTATCTGGAAGATCGCCAGTGCTCTTAACTGCTGAGCCATCTCTCCAGCTCACAGAGTACAGCTTGTAAGAGTTTTCCTCTCCCCGCACTGTGTGTGTTCCAGGGATCAAACTCAGGTTATCAGCAAGTGCCTTTACCCATCGAACTATCTCACTGGCTCAAAAGGTCCCTTGAAATAAATATTTTCATAGGACATTTAAATGAGTGTGTTGGCTAAACTTTCAGGAACAGTACTTAATTTGATCATGAACCTCTCCGGCATGTTCCTATCTAGAGCCTGTGATGGCTCTTTCCTGGTTGTCTCCTTTGGTCCCTACCTCTTTGTTCCCCTCCTTCCTAAATCAGGCATCCATCCAATGCTGCTGCTGCCTCTTCTTCTTCTTCTCCTCCTCCTCCTCCTCCTTCTCCTTCTCCTTCCTCCTCTTCTTCATGTTATTGTTTGTTTTCAAGACAGGGTTTCTCTATGTAGCCCTGGCTGTCCTATAACTAGCTCTGAGGACCAGGCTGGCCTCAAATTTACACCTGCCTCTGCCTCCCAAGTACTAAGATTAGAGGCATAGGTACCACACTTGGCTAGTGCTTCTTCTGTTTAGCTTTTTTTTTTCCCCCCTTGGAGACAAGGCGAGCATGCCACAGCACATGTGTGAAGGTCAGAGGTCAACTTGTGGGAGTTGTTTCTGTCTTTCCATCATGTGGGTCCATGCAGGTACTTTACCCACTGAGCCATCTTGACAGCCCCCCTCCAAGTGCTTCCTCTTAGACTTATCTCTTCATCCTTTCTCCTGAGTAACTGTCCCTAACTTGCTTTGTCACCTGTGCCAATAGTAACAACCACTAACAATTACAAGGTACAAGTCACTGTGTCCAATGCAGTAATTTAATCTCCCAAGAAAGAGTCTCCTGGAAGAGACCAGCATTATCTCCACTATAATACACAGAAAACAAAACAAAACCAGAAGCTTCAGAGGTTAGGCAACTAGCACAAAGTCATCAAGCCAGAGAAGGCAAGTTCACCTCAGAGGTCCTGCTGACACTAGGTGATGCTCTTGTATTTCATTCTGTTCCATGCAGTCTCCTGGGACACCCTCTCCCAAGGAAGAGGCATCTCCACCAGACACCAGACAATAGATGTTGACCAGCAGACAATGGAGTACTCACTGACATGTTTGCAATGCCCAAAATATTAGAACACTCTCAAACTCTGCTAGTTGATACCCTGTCCTCTCTCCCAAAAAACTCTCCTCTGGCAGGAAGTCCTCAACACTCATCAACCCAGCCTGGAGCTACCAGGTGAGCCTGAACCTCCAGGACTAGGCCTGGGGCAGCAGGAGCTTTGTACTCAGGCCTCTACAGGTGTGACACCTGACTAAATATTGTTCATTGTCACTTCTCCCCTCTCCTTCTGTCTCCACAAACCAGTTCCTCCTGCTGACTTCCTCCTTCAGGACACCCCCCACCTCATTCTCCAGTTCCCTTCCACGGAGCTAACTCTAGGCTCCTCTCCTTCCTTCTGCTGCTGACCCCCGTTGACTGACCTAGCCTGTGACTTTAATTATATCTAGCTCTGTGGTTTCTATATCTGCCTCCTTTCCCACCCATGGTCTCCACCCTGGCATAGGCTTCTCTGGTTCAGTTTCCTTGGTACCATCTAACTACTCTCCATTCCCAGACCCTTCCTCCCTCCCCTGTATTCCTGTCTTGTTTCTATTTTTTTTTTGAGACAGAGTTCAGCTGTATAGCCCAACCTGGTCTTGAGCTTTCAATCCTCCTGCCTCAGACTTCTGGAATAATGGACATGTGCCGCCACAACCAGCCCTCCTCTATATTCTTGAGGTCAAACACCTATGGCCAACACCTTCTCTTTCAACCCCCAAAAAAATGCCAGGTGGTGGTGGCATACGCTTTTAATGCCAGCACTTGGGAGGCAGAAGCAGGCAGATCTCTGTGAGTTCAAAGCCAGCCTGGTCTACAGATCAAGTGCCAGGACATCCAAAGCTGTTACACAGAGAAACCCTGTCTCAAAACCCTTCCCTACCTGCCTTCCTCAGGAGTTGTCTATGTTCCCATGAAGCCTGCAACAGACTTAACCCCAGCCACATCTACTAGAGAGAGCACTTTATAGAGAGTAAATATTTTTTTTGTTTTGTTTTGTTTTTGTTTTTGAGACAGGGTTTCTCTGTAGCTTTGGAGGCTGTCCTGGAACTCACTCTGTAGACCAGGCTGGCTGAACTCACAGAGATCCACCTGCCTCTGCCTCCGAGTAGAGTAAATATTTCATACAAGTTTATTAAACCTGGGTAGTCAGTGCCTGTTTATGTTTTCAAAGTTTCCTGCCTAATCCAATCATGACTTTCTCATCCATGACACATCCTCAGCTCAGTCAAGACTTTGTCCCTGCTCCCTAAAAGCATGACTACTTGGCAAGTGGCCATTCTTCTCCAACAGCCCCCCTCTGTGCCCTTTCTCCAAGGTCCTGATGTCCCATTTGCCTCAGCTTAGGTATACACAAAGCAAGCATGATTGCTGTAGCTGGGGCCTCTGCTGACTCTGCTGATGGTAAATCTTGCCTACCCACCAAGAACTCCTGACCCAGCTGAAGGAGAAAGGAAGACTCTCATGATGGCCTAACATGTCCCACACCCACTGCAGGCAGACATTTACTCTGGAGCATACTCACTCCATGCCACTCTCTTGGAGACACTTGAGAGAGCAGATAGTGCATGCAGAGCCCTGAGCCACTATTCATCAGCTCTGGGGCCTTGAGAATGTTGCTTAACCTCCCTGTCACTCAGTTTCCTCATCAGCAAAATACCATGGTGAGTCAGTTCCCTCCAAGGGTAACTGGGAGGTTTAATGGAATAATATGTGTAAAGCATTTAAAGAACCAAATAATCAGCCAAGTGGTGGTGGCACACGCCTTTAATCCCAGCACTTGGGAGGCAGAGGCAGGCAGATCACTGTGAGTTCAAGACCAGCCTGGTCTACAAGAGCAAGTTCCAGGACAGCCTCCAAAACTACAGAGAAACCCTGTCTCGGAAGAAGAAGAAGAAGAAGAAGAAGAAGAAGAAGAAGAAGAAGAAGAAGAAGAAGAAGAAGAAGAAGAAACGTAGTCCAGACACTCAACACACACACACCCACCACCACCACCACCACCACCACCACTCCTACACCTTCACCCTAGGTCTCAACTCAGACTCCACTCTGCCCTTCCTCCTGGCCATTCCTGCCAGAGTGTACATGGGACAGCTGGGGGCTGCCAACAGCTTCTTAGGATGATGGTATAGCCTCTCCGGAGCTGGGATCTCAGGTGTGAGCCACCACTCTGGCTTTGAGTTTTTTAGGTGAGTTGGAAGGAAAGGAAAGAAACTATGGCTCTTAGTGCTGGATGCTGGGACTGGTGGAGAAGGGTCCTGGGTCCTTAACTGAACTCAAGCTAAGATATCCAGAGTCGAAGGACAACAGCAGTCCTTTCCTTGACACTTTTGACTAAGCCTGCTTCAGGGCCAGAAGTGCTGCAGACACCACCCGGTCCCCCACCCCTGGGACTGTGAGACATACCATCCACTTAAACCTCTGTACTCAATTGTTAGCAATAACAATAATAACAATAATAATAATAATAACAACAACAACATCAACCACTCTGCTGTGAACTGTACACAGGTCTGTCCTTTTTTTCCCACAGTATAAAACTCCTGAAGATTACCTAGGCTTCATAAGAGGACCAAGTAGGTTCCTACTCCTTGCTGTGATGCTACCCCAGCCCTTTGCCTTCCTGTCAGTGCCCCAGAGGAACGTCAAAACCTCAAGCAAATGGGACACGATAGGCTCTAACTGTCCCTGGGATCATGGCAGAAGAATGGTGTGGTAGCCAACTCTGAAGTTAACGGAGAAACAGGCAGGGTACTAGAAAAAGGCTGAGCCCCTTAGTAGCTGTGAGTCACTTTTTCGTGCCCTGCCTTAAGAACCAGGGGGGGGCTTCCTCCTGGGTTAAGGAGAAAATGGACCCTTGGAGGGTAGGTAGCTGTAGGGTAGCAGAATGAGAAAAGGGTGTCTAAGTGAAGCGGGGAGAAGACCTGGTACCTAGGAACCACCAGCTCTTGGGTCTCACACGCGATGGCCGACCCCGGGTGCTTTGGGGGCCGGGAGGGAAATCAGAAAGCGGGACTGTCACACAGGGCAAAGCTCCGGCCGAGAACCCCAGAGTGATTGCTCACACAACCCCAGCCCGGTTCTCCCGGGTCTGCGGGACTCGGCTTCGGGCACCCGCGAGGCCCGACGATGTTCCTCCTTTCGGGCTTCAGTTTTCTCAATCGTGAGAACGAGGGGTGACGTCAGGTTCCAGGTGTTCCGGGGAGTGCGCGCTCTTGGCACAGCCAGCGCGGCCCCGGAGTGTACTGGCAGGGTAGAGGCGCACACCCGGGACTCGCTCCCGCATGCGCCCCGGCCGCTCGCCCTACGCCGCGCTCACTTACCCAGAAGTTTGCCTTGAACAGCGACCCTGTCATGCCTGCGCGGAGGGCTGGGCGCGGAAGACAGCGGGTGACGGCGGAGGACAGTGACCGGCGGCGGAGGGAGGACAGCGGGCGGGATCGCGCTGGAAGCTCTGACCGTCAGGGCCAAGGTCCAGCGCAACTTCGGAGTTCCACTGTCGCTCCGGGAAGCCGCCCCGGGTCCTAAGCCACGCCCGATTGCGCCCGCCCCGCGCCCCGCCCGCGCGGCGCACCTGCAAAGGGCAGCGCTCCCTGACTGTTGGGCGCGGCTGTTCCTGCAGCTCAGTGGGGGGCGCCCAGTCGGAGCCCCATCCTGCAGGACGCCTGAACAACTGACAGAACCGGTCTTTCTCCCTCTGGAAGCCCACTCCAGGTTCTTCCTGTCAGGCCCTCTCAACCTAGTATTCCAGAATGTGGATCAGCGGAAATCTTAAGATACTGAAAGCCTGAGACGGACAGCGGACAGCGCCAGGCTTCGCTTTTAGTACCGATGCTACAACGAATGGACGCACCGACCTGGGGGTGATTGCAGGTTTTAGTCTGAAATGCCAAGAATAATGAATTACCGATGTTCCCCGTCAACTCTACATATCTTAACCTGTACTCAGTTAAGGACCCTCCTCCATCACCAGTCTCACCCATTAGTAAGAGCCTGGCTGCTTCCCTCGCCCTCTAGACTACAAGATAGAACCAAGAAAGGAAAAGGAGGTTCACACCTGTAATCCCAGTACTAAGGAAACTGAGACCAGAGAGTATGAGTTTCAAGCCCAGCCTGGGCTACAGAGTGGAGACCTTGCCTCATAAACAAACCAACCAAATAGGATCCGGGCCAAGTCAGACCATTCCTTGCCTGATAGTAGAAATCTGTTCTGTGTGCTTAAGCGCCCATCCTAAAACCCAGGGAGGCTGAAAGAGTTGTCCAAATTCACACTTGTTTCGGAGATGAAGATACCAAAGTTAGAAGTCTGTCCTTTCTAACAAGGCAAAAGATACATCTTCCTGGTGACTACCTTAAATGCCATCCTAGAGCCTTCACCCAGTAACTGATGGAAGCAGAAGCAGAGATCCACAGCTAAGCACTGAGCGGAATTCCTGGAATCCAGTTGTAGAAAGGAAGGAGTGATGAACAAAGAGGTCAAGACCATGCTGGGAAACCCACAGAAACAGCTGACCTGAGCAGGAGTGAGCTCAGGGACCCCCAGACTGGGGAACCAGCATAGAACAGAACCAGGCCCCCTGAACTTGGGTGTCAGTTAGGAGGCCTGGACAGTCTATGGTGCCTCTGGTAGTGGATCAGTGTTTATCCCTAGTGTACGAATGGACTTTGGGAACCCATTCCCCAAAAAGGGATACTCTCTCAGCCTAGATACACGGGGGAGAGCCTAGGCCCTGCCCCAAATGATGTGACAGACTTTGATCATCCCCCATGGAAGGATTCACCCTCCTTGGGGAGTAAATGGGGATGGGAGGGGGTGGTGGGAGGCAAGGGAGGATGGGAGGGAGAGGGAACTGGAATTGATATGTAAAATAAGATTGTTTCTAATTTAAATAGGAAGTTATACAAAAAAAGAAATAAGTGCTCAAAGGGGAGAGAATGAAGGTTAGGCTACCAAGACTGAGGACACGGAGCCCATTATCCATCAGGCCAAAGCAAACATTTGCCACTACACCAAGTTCTAGTTAGATCCAGGCACAGTACAAGGCAATTGTGGACCAATTAGAAGAAGCTCACAAAGGTTCCACTCAGTAACTCTACCCCCAAGTCCTACCAGTAAGGTCATCTGCAATGACAGGGATGATAGAGGGTGCTCCCAGCCCTGTGACTCTCCAAGGACATGTGTCCATTTACCTGGCTCTTCATGAGCATTCATGAAGAGGCTAAGGGGCACTCACTGCTTTTTCAGGGGACTTGGCCCAATTCCCAGCACCCATATGGCAACTCACAACAGTCCCTAACTCCAGATCCAGGGAATCTAACACCCAGTTAGTAAATTTTTGCTAGCACATGCATGCAGGTGGTGCACAGACATACATGCAGGCAAAGGAATCATACACATAAAATAATAAGCTGAGGTAGCCAGGGCGGGAAGCCTGGCTACACTTCAAGGAGCAGCAGAGGCCGAGCAGAGGGTAAAGATAAACTGTACTGCAGGGGTGGGTGACCCTCACGTGACACAGGGGCACAGGAAGCTGGAGTGCTGGAGAGTACCAAGACTAGCCTGGAAGCTTGTTATTTTTGATTTGGGTTCCTCCTTTCCTCCCTCCCCCCCACCCCATCCCCTCTGCCTCTCTCTCCCTCCTCTGGATGTTGAAACCAGGGCCCCTGTCCTAGTGTTAAGTTTTTTTGTTGCTTGCTTACTTGTTTTTGAACTCACTCTGTAGCCCTGACAGGTCTTGAATTAGCAACTTCCCTACCTCAGCTTCCAAAGTTGCTGGAATTATAGGCGTGTGCCATCATAGCCATCAGGAAGCTTGTGACAAATATCTTACATGAAATTCTCGTTATCTGTATTTTAATTTTTTCCTGGTTTTGTTTTTTTGTTTTTTTGTTTTTTTTTTTTTTTAAGACAGAGTCTCACTATGTAGCTCTGGCTGTCCCAGAACTCACTATGTAGACCAGGCTGGCCTCAAACCCACAGGGATACACCTGCCTCTGCTTCCCAAGTGCTGGGATTAAAGTGCCCAAGTGCCACTATGTCTGGCTTATATTTTAATTTGTAATGTGTATATTACTTTTAAGTCTGTCTTAAGTCTTAAGTCAGGCTCCCAATTCGAAACTTGGTTTTCCTGATGCAGACTTCTAAGATCTCTGGATTTTAACTCTCTTCCACCCTCTGGTGGTACAATTGAAAATTGAAAGTGGTTGTTCATGCTGCCAGAAAATATTCTCCAACTATGTTTTTAGTTATTGTTGTTTGTTAATATTAAATGTGTGCTTGGTAAAGATGGAGACCTATGTATGTCCATCCATGTTCTGCTGTCTTGGGACCAGCCTCCAGCAGTGCAGAGCTCAAAGGGAATCCACAGGGTCGGCCCGTACTATAATTTTTTTATCTGAGGGGTCAAGGGAAAAAAGTCTTTGATGGTTTCCTTCTTTATTCTTCTGAGTTCTTCATTCTATATTCTCTTTTCTTATCTCTATCCAGAAATGTCTCTTCCATCTCTCTTCATGTTTCCCTTCTAAGTTTCTCATTCTTGGTGTTTTCCTTCTAACCCATTTTAACTCTCTCTTTATTCTTTCCCTTACAGCTTATATGTCCCAGCAAAATCTTTCCAGCAATATAACTTAAAATGTGGTTACATTCTGTTTTTCATGTTAATGAATACAATGAATACAAGTAAAAAACACTATGTTTTCCATATCCTTACATTTTAAATATTACAAGTGGGAAACAAAATTATCCCCAGAACCCACATACATTCATACCCAAGCAACTTGTTATAGATTAACGATGTAGGCAAGCAAGATATTCTTCTCAGTCTGGTCTTTTACTAGCAGGCTTCGTTTTGCAGTTACAAAGAAAGGGTCAATTACTTTATTACTTACCTTTTTTTTAATTTGAATTACAAACAAGATTGAATTACATGACAATCCCACTTCTCTTCTCCCTCCCTTCCTCCCCTACCACCCCCCAACTAAAAACCCTAGTTATCACATATTCTTTCTTCTAATCTACACCAAACTCAACCTTTCTGCTCCCTCATGTCCTCTGCATCCTTCCTTTTCTTCCCTTCTCATTCTCGTAGCTCCCTTCCCCCTCTTCCCATGCTCTCAATTTGCTCAGGGGATGGTGACCCTTTCCCCTTCTCCAGGGGACAAACTTTGTCTCTTTTAGGGTCCTCCTTGTTTACTAGTTTCTCTGGCAGTGTGGATTGTAGGCTGGTAATCCCTTACTCTATGTCTAAAATCCACATATAAGTGAGTACATATCATGTTTGTCTTTTTGTGATTGGGTTACCTCTTCGAGTTCCATCCATTTTCCTGCAAATTTCAAGATTCCATTGTTTGTTTGTTTTTTTCTGCTGAGTAGTACTCAATTGTGTAAATGTACCACATTTTCTCTATCCATTCTTCGGTTGAGGGGCATTATTACTTATCTTAAAAGGTAATCTTATAAGGAATCTTAAAGGGATCACAAATGTAAACTTCGATATATGAAAAAGATCAGTCAGCTCTACTTTAAACCTTTAGGGTGCACACCCACTCATCAGTATTTTTTTTATATCAGGAGATTGAGGGCATAAATGGGTGTAAGGAATTGATCATCACCTTTGATCATCAGCCAACCCTAGCAAGGAAAGTACGTCAGCTAGTAAAAATTGGGCTGTTTTGAGGCAAAACAAAATCAAAAAGAAGCTCAAAAAGGGGACTCCTTTTTATATTTAAGGGAGATAACTCTATAGTTAATTGTAGTAATAATTAAACGACTAGTGTGCATTATGGAAGAAAGTTTATCTAACTAGATATGTCCTAGGACCTTGAGAGATGCAACTGGAAAACTAAAGAGGTGAAATGGGTGTACAGAATTCGATACCTACTAATAAATCAAAGTGAAAGCTCAACTTAGGATTTATAAAAGGAATTTAGGACATCATAGAATCCTGTGGTTATGTAAAAGCCCTTTAACAAGAAGGAAACAATACTATCTTTCTCTGTAAGGATCAGAAATTTTGGCACCCCACTGCCATCACAGCATTAAACACAATACAGTTACGTACTTATTAAAAACCATAATTTAATACATAATTAATTGTACTGAAAGCTGTTTACATGTTTATAGAAGGAAAATAAAATTATAAATGATAAAAAAAATTGGGCTGTTTTATATTATGTTCCCTGACCTTAAAGAGTTCCTCACTCAACTATATGCCTTTCTAAAACTTGAGATTGTCTTCTTGGGTCTTTCACCTCAAAGCTATTATCAAGATATCTGATCTGACCTGAAGTTATTTTAAGGCTCTGTTTCAGCTAGTGACGCACTCTGAAACCTGTGAACATATCTCCCAACATTAAGGTTAAAAGAATTCTAAGCTAGGCCAGGTATTGGTGAGGCACACCTTCAATCCTAGGACTCAGGAGGCAGAGGCAGGCGAATCTCTGTGAGTTCAAAGCCAGCCCGGTCTAAAAAAGAAAAAAAAAAAGTTAAGCTAGCTGGGCTTCTGGGACTCTTTTTTGGGGGGGCGGGGTTGGTTTGGTTTGGTTTGGTTTGGTTTTTTTGAGACAGGGTTTCTCTGTGTAACAGCTCTGGCTATCCTGGAACTTATTCTCTAGACCAGGCTGGCCTCCAACTCACAGAGATTGGCCTGCCTCTGCCTTCTAAGTGCTGGGATTAAAGGCATGTGCCATCAACGCCCAACTCAATTGTTTTTTCATTAACCTAAGCCACAGTCTATACAGATCCTCAATAAAACTCATGTGTTCTAGCTGTGTGACACTTCATTTTTTTTTTAATCATAAAAACTCTGTGTAAACTAACATTATTATCAATTAGACAGTACAGCGTAGGAAGAAATCATCTTCATAATAGTCCACAGGTAAAAATACCCAGTAGAACAGGATGCTTCCATGAGATAAACACACCACATTTACAGGCAGTGGGGATCTCCCCACACCCATTCACATCATGTTGGATACCAGAAAAAGATGGCATCAGCAAACATGTAAAGGCACAGCAGAAACAAAAGACATTCTGGGGTCTGAGATCTCAGGTCTTGCCTATCTAGAGATTCACCCATCAGGGATTTTCCTTCTAGTGAACTAACACCTGAACATTAATTGTCATCTGCTGTTCCTCTGACATGGCCATTGGCACCCATGGTATGTGTGGTTGACAGGGGACCTCTGGAGATTGGACTTAAGTCTTCATGGTTGGCAAAAAGCACTTTACCTACTGGCTAGCCCATTTGGGGTGTTTTGTGGGTCTTAAATTTGTTTCTGTGTATATATGTAGGACACTCATGGATAGTCATGTGGAGTATACTTCTGTTCCTCCACCAGAAGAGGGTGTGGGATCCCCTGGAGCTGGAGTTATGGGCAGTTGTGAGCCACACCACATGGGTGCTGGGAACTGAACTTGGGTCCTCTGGAAGAGTAATTGATACTCCTCCTAACCACTAAGCCTCTCCAGCTCCTCCTCAAATGTCTTTAAACACATCACCAGGGGAAAGTATTGTGTTTGAAAGACAAGTTAAATGTGTGCTATATCTATGGGTCTATGAGAAACAGTATATTTTTGCTAGCCAAGTTAAATACTACTACTACAGAAATTATGCAATAATGAAACAGTGACTAGACTAGTATTTTGGCATAATCTCTTTCAGTAATATACATTTCATGGCTAAGTTCATATTCTATACAAAATTTTGAGTTTCTCTTTTTAACTTACCACTATTTCATAAAGACTTCTAAAGTTATGAGGTACATTTTTTTCCTAACAAAATGTTTGATGTCACACAGTTCTGGTTGCTGTGTGAGCAAATAGACTTCTTGCGTGTAAAAATTGACGATCTCTTTAAAGAGACAGTTGGCTAAATCCCTCAAATTGAGCATGTGCCTGTCTTTCCACTCTATAGTCCCATGTCAAATGATGACTTACTCTACATATATTCTCACACAAAGTGAAAGATGTATGCAGTTGCTTACAGTAGTGTAGCTATTTGAGAAAAAAAAATCAAGTATCTATCTGTGGAGAATTGATTCAATAAATATTGTGATATATCTATACAATCATGTGCAATCGAGAAAAATAATGAGTCATCAAATATACTTTTTTTTTCTCTCTGAGACAGTGTTTTTCTGTGTAGCCCTGGCTGTCCTAGTACTCAATATATCGACCAGGCTGGCCTCAAACTCACAGAGATCAGCCTGTCTCTGGCTTCCAAGTGCTCCATCACACCTAGCTCAGAATACTTCTAAGTGGGGGAGAAAGAAAATGCAAAAGAAGTTACTGCTTCAACAGGGAGATCAAAGAATAAAGCTACATTTTGAGTTGTCCTCTCTGAGGCAAGAGACTGGGGGGCAAGTAACACAGAAGGAAGACAGACCTGCTCTTCACTGTGTGCCATTTTCAGCTTTGAATTTCTACCCTGTGAGTTTGCTGCAAACCAAATTTTTCTTTTCAAAACTCTTTAGTAACATTTAAATTATTGTATGATTTCCAGTCTTGTGAATACCCTGCATCTCTCTATTTGGGAAATATTACCGTGATGAACATCTTTTAGAAAAGGCTTTTCAAGAAGTGTTAATAAAGGAATTGCAGGTCAAAGAAACAAGTACCATTAAGTATTGAGTGCAGTTGTCTTCCAGAAAATCTTTGAAGTCTGTACTGCCAGTGTGTCAGGAGTCTCTTCAGCCCTTTCACAAACATTGAGTAGTATCATGCATCACCCTTGAAAATTTGAAAATTATTCCACCTATGTGGTTATAACCATCCAAGCTTTAATCATGCCTTTCTAAGTGATTGATCGGGTTTTATATGTTTCCCACTCTCTTGGATATTATCGAAACCCTTTGCCTTTGGTTTAAAAAAAAGAAAGAAAAGGGGGGAAAGCCTATTTTACTAATCAATTTGCCATCTGCTTTGCACACATCTATCCCTCCATTTTGTGGCCTAGTACTAATTAGCACATTATGAACATCCAATATTTATTGATTCAATTGAACTGAGTTTCACTTCATTAGGCCTTTTTGGAGTCCACTTCTCATATATAACCTAATCTATATAACCTAATCTCTCTGTGTCCTCTATAACCTTTTCTTCTGGCCAAAAGTCCTTCCCCTTGTAGGATTATCTATGAACTATAAACATGATTTGAAAAGAACCTTTGAGCAGTCTAATCTATCTTCTAGTCCCAAGCATTAGATGACTTCAAAACCAAATCCCCCTTCCCACTTTTCTTTGTCTGCTCCCACAGCCACAAAGTTTCTCTGTTACTTACCCTAACCAAATCCCAATGTCCGAAACCTATTTTTTTAACTTTCCCAAATCTGATGATCCCCTGTCTTTCATGTGCCCCTCTCTGCATACAGCCCCTAATCCTGAGCTTTTATTCCATTTCATTTCCTACCACACTCACTGGAGGGAACTTTGCAGGTTTCCTGGATCACCCTCCACCCTCCATGCTGTGAACAGCCCTTGTCAATACTGTTCAATATTTTTCTCACTTCTTGGATTTTTATAACTTGTCATCTTTATCAAATAAATTAGCCTTAAAGATCATTGCTTATAATCTTATACTCTCCTCTAGCTTCTGCTTCTCATAATCTTCCTCACAAGAAGACTGCCAAGTACCTCAAGATAAGGGTGGGATTTTTCTCCTGAAAACATGTAGATTAGACAATGAGAAGGACAACAGGACTCATTTTTATTTCAGCTCTCTCTCTCTCTTCCAGGAACCATAGCACATCTCACCAGGGGCCCAGGGGCCATGCAGCTAAAACCAAGTGGCATCCCAGAAACTCAGACTGGCTGAGCAAAGGGCTTTTTTTTGGGGGGGGGGGGTATCAACCAGCTCCCAAATCATGACACAGAGACTTGTTATTAGTTATGAATGCTCAGCCTTAGCTTAGCCTTAACTTAACCTGTTTTTCTTTATCTATGCTTTGCCTTGGGCTTTTTGCCATTTTTTTTTTTGTTCTGTATGTCCTACTTTCCTGCTTTCTCCATGACTGGCTGGCTAGCAGCTGCCTGACTTTTGGCCCTGGTCATGTTCCTCTCTTTTCCCCTTGTTCTCACCTCTCATTCTTCTCAAGCCTAGATTTCTCCTGTTTATTCTTTCTGCCTGCCAGCCCCGCCTATCCCTGTTCTGCCTAGCTATTGGCCAGTCAGCTTTCTATTAGCCCAATCAGGTGCCTTAGGCAGGCAAGGTGAAACAACAACACATATTTGCATAATTAAACAAATGCAGCATAAACAAATGTAACACACCTTTACCCAGTTAAAGTAATATTCCATAGCATAAACAAATGTAACACATCTTTGCCTAGTTAAACAATATTCCGTAACAGAGGCCCTGGTCCTCAAGCACTGGAGGCCAAGGGGAAGCCATGGTCAGGTCTGCTAAATCAGTGTTAAAATCTGAGAAGCTGGACATGGTCACTGGGCTCAGAACTGAGATGTCTGAAGAGTGGAATGGAGAGTAAATACAGTTCAGGAATGAGATTCAAGCAACAAATACCCAGAAGGACCTCCACACCGGGTTAGCTGCATGGTGGGCTTTGTGGGAGAGGGGGATCACCTTGGTTTTTCAATCCCTGGGGAGGTGGAAATGGGAGAATTCCCGGGGCTTGCTGGCCAGCCATCTAGTTGAATCAAAGAGCTCAAGGTTCAGTGAAAGATAACTTCAAAACTAAGGTGGAGAGCAACTGAAAAAGACACCCAACATTGATCTCTGGCCTGTACACCCTCACACACACATTTGCACATGCACAATATAAACAAACATAAATATGTATGGGGCGGGGAGGGAAGGAGAAAGAGAAGAGTTAAATTGGGTATGACTTTTGCTGCCTGTAACTTCTGCACTGGAAAGGCTGAAGAAGGGCCCCTATCAGATTGAGGCCAGCCTAGGCTACATACTAAGTTCCAGACAAGTCTTGGCTACAAAGCAAGACCCTTTCTCAAAAATAAATAAATACAAGGCTGGAGTATGGCTCTGCAGTTAAGAGTACTTGCTGCTCTTCCAGAGGGTCAGAGTTTGCTTCCCAACACCCACAGTTCATAACTGTGGCTAACTCCAGCTCCATGGGATCTGGTGCCCTCTTCTGGCCTCTATGGACACTGCTGGAACTGAACGCTAGTCCTCTACAAGAGCAGTTTGCGCTCTTACATGAACCATCTCTCTAGGTCCCTTGACTTTTCTTTTTTAAATTTTATATGGGGCGGGGTATATTGGCACACATCTTTAATCCCAGCACTTGAGAGGCAAAGGCAGGATCTCTGTGAGTTCGAGGTCAGATTGGTCTACATAATGCATTCCAGGACAACCAGGCTGTTGATCTCCTTCACAATTAGACCCCCTTCTGTTTATGAGTGTGTGTGTGTGTGTGTGTGTGTGTGTGTGTGACACAAACTAGTTATCTGTATTATATTTTCTTGATTAGTGATTGATGTGAGAAGGCCCAAACTCAGTATAGGTGGTGCCATTCCTGGCAGGCGGTCCCAAGTTGTATAATGTAGAATCCCACACAGCTCAGGAACCCTGACTAGGGGTATCAAGGAAATGAAGAAAAGACAGACCCACACACAGGAAAGCTGGAGTCAGGAGTCGCATTTTCTGATGGAGCTGCACCTACCACCAGGAATCTCAATGTATTTATTATGTACAGCACAGGGGAAGGGGTTAGCTAGTCTCGTCGGAGCTTTCTATAGGACAGCAGCCTCAATATATAAGCATCCAAAAGAAGGAACTAGCTGCAGTTACTATTTTTGTACACATTGGTCAATCACTTGCACTTAGACCCTGGAGGAATAAGCCTCACCTTTTGCCACTCCCATGTGGCTGAGGCACTGGTGTCCTTGACATGGTTGTTCTCATGTTAACAATACTCATTCACTTAGGACTTCACTCAGGTCTTCCTCTGCTCCCCACAGCACACAAAACATAGCTTAGTGAGTAATCAAGGGTCTGCCAAGGCTCCTGATTCAGTTCTTGTGTTCCTGCCTGACTTCCCTCAACAGACTGTGACTGTTAGACAAAAGCTCTTTCCTCCCAGGTTGCTTTTGATCATGGTGTTCATCACAGCAACAAACTAATATAAACACAGATTACAGGGCATGGGCACCTTGTCAAAGGGTACACTACCATAAAAAAGTCTCCCCATGCCCCCATCTAATTAATTACTTCTAAATCCTCAGGAAGGGGTGGAACCTTGTGAATCTGAATTCTCTCCACTAGGGGACATTGATGGGCCCAATCGTGTATGGGTCATCAGAGCTGCTTTAATTCAAGAGTGCCATGTCCAGAAGACTCCACAATGCTCCACCCTATTTTTTTGTTTGTTTTTCGAGACAGGGTTTCTCTGTGGCTTTGGAGGCTGTCCTGGAACTAGCTCTTGTAGACCAGGCTGGTCTCAAACTCAGGATCCGCCTGCCTCTGCCTCCCAAGTGTTGGAATTAAAGGCATGTGCTACCAAAGCCCAGCTTGATCTACCCTATCTTAATCAACATTTCTTAAAAAGAAAATCTTATTCACAGGTGTATGCATGTGTAGGATGTGTGTGGTGGGCGTCACAAGATGTGTAGCAGGCAGGAGACAACTTCGTGTAGCTAGTTCTCTTCTCTCATTTTTCATGGTTCTAAGGTTCACTCACGTTACCAGCCTTGTATGGAAAGAGTATTTGAGTCACTTTAGTGGACTCTGAATTATGAGTGTGCATGTGTTTGTGTGATGTGAGTTCCAGCCAACCTGGTGTAGAGTTCCAGATCAGCCAGGTCTTTTATATAGAGAAACCTTGGCCCCACCCCCACAAAAAAGAACCTAGCTGTATTCTACCCTAAGAACTTGTGTGTACTAATTTGAAGTAGGAAATTTCAAGAAAGCATCACATTGAGTCTGTGGCATGGTTGTCACTTATTGCTCTTAGGTTGTCTACAATTAAAAACAGCAACCAAAAAATAAAAATGAAGCCGAGCAGAAACCCTATCTCAAAAAACCAAAAAACAAAACAAAACAAAAAAACCAAAGAGCAACAAGTGAGCCAAAAAAAAAAAAAAGGATGCACATAGGAAGAGACTAAGACACCAGGAAGCTTAATGTTTCAGCCAAGCCATGGTTAGAAGCTGTTGTTTAGATTAGTGCCATTAGAGAGAAACCTCCCAATTTGCCCTGAAAGGTACCTTCAAGGAAAGATCCCACCACTAAAATTACAATTTGTGAAAGAATCTAAAAGGTTCTACCAGAATGCAACCACACACAAGCTGGTAGGAATGTGATCCAAGGTGTCCTTCTCAAGCTGGCAGCTAAACTTGGCAGTGTCAGCCACAGGGTACTGGTTTGGGAGACAACACATGCTCAACTAAGGAGTTTGCATTTGTCCCTCCATGTTTTCAGAGCTGTTGAGGCCAGACAATGTGTGGCAAGGGTTGAAACTGGAACTTCTGATGCCAAAAACAGAGCTACAGGATTTGGAAACTGCCCTGCTGTGCTTTGGTCTTCCTCTGGTCCAATCTTTCCTAGGACATCACTCCTCCCTTTGGGAATTAGAATGTACACCGTGCCATTGTATGTTGGAAGCATGTAAATTTTATAAGTTAATAGACTGCCTTGAGACCCAATATTTTAAACTTAAGTGTTGAGACTATTGAAGGTTTTATACTTTTGGAGTTGGACCAAATGCATTTTGCACCATGAGACAGCCATGAGCCTATTGGGGTGCAGGATGTGGCCATGAGCCTATTGGGATGCAGGGGCAGAATGCGGTTTAAATGAGAAATGTTCCCATAGGCTCATGTATTTGAACATTTGGTCCTAAAGAAAAGTAACTACTACAACCATTGTATTCTAGTTCTGTACAAAATACTTAACATTTAAGGTCCTTCAAATCTATTCCCTTCCCTAGTCCACCCCAAGCTCTACGGTTTTTCTCTTTAGGAGTACTTCAACAAAACATATCCCTGCCTAGATATCTTCATCAGCCTTTATGATTATGAATGCTTTAGTCATATTCAAAGACCTCTAAAGGCCCCAGTGCATAAATAACCTCAGTTATAAACAAGTGTATGAACGCAACATGAAGACAGGCAAGATGGCTCAGCAAGTGAAGGTTCTTGTCATCACACCTGATGACCTGAATTATAATCCCAGAACCCACATAGTGGAAGGACAGCACTGACGCCTACAGGCTGTCCTCTGACCTCCACACACAAGCCACAGTATATACTTACACCAGTCCCCACACAAACTAGCACACAATACGGAACTTTTATTTATGTAATTTCTGTACATCAGGAGTACGAGAGCAGTCCTTTTACAAATGGAGCTGATTTCACCAGAACAAATGACAAAACCAAAGCAGTGTCTGACATGGATTCAAAGGGCTTTAAGGTTCAAACCCAGCCAAGAAGTTTGTTACAATCTCTTTCAGCTTTGCATCTGATTGTTCCGAGATTTTCCCATCAGCCCTGTTTGAATAAAATCAAAAGAATCAATGATTAGTGTAAATGACCTGGGCAAACTCAATGACAAGGCTAACCTAAAGAGCTGAAAGGCAACTTATGTTCACACCTGTGATTCCAGCACTTGCAAGGCTGTGGCAAGACTGCCAAATATTGAGAACCCAGGTACACAGTGAGTACCAAGGCCAGGTATGGTTAGTATACAGAAGACCCAATCCCAATCCCCAAGCCCCAGGGAAAGAAAGACTATGTAAAAAATGCACTAGTCACAATGAAAGTCACTAACTCCATTCATACCTGATATTGCCCAAGAGGGACTGGTGCTGGCTGATGACATGAGACAAGAAAGCATTCTCAAACTTTGTGATCTTACTGGGCTCCAGTTTATCAAGATAGCCCCTCACACCTGCATAGATAACAGCCACCTGTTCTTCAATAGCCATGGGAGCTGAAAACAAGCACATTATCAAATGAATTGCTCTAATGTCATTTTACCAAAGTCACAGATTTTCTTTTTTTTAATATTAAACATGGTCCTATGGCCCACCCACTCTAGCATTCTGTACCTATAATTCCACTTACCCCTCTCCCCAACCCTCCTTTGCAAACTCCAAGTGTAACCTTTAGATACAGCCTATAAGCATTGCTTATAACCTGGTAGTGTTTACTCAGGATTTGTGGTATAATTAAACATGCTAATATTCTTCTAAATCTGCTAAATCCCATATCCATACAACACAAAGATGTATTAAATGTATTTGGTTACTAAACTGGTAACATTTCATTCAAATGGAGAAAAGGACTACATTAGTGAAATAAAACAGGTGGCTTTTCTTTGATAGAAGACTTTGTGGTACAACAGCCCTGTTGACCTGGCAAGAACCTTAAATTACGATAGGAACCTGGTTAAATGAAAAGAACTCACAGTACTGTCCTTGCTTTAACAACTCGGTCAGACGCACACCACGACTCAAGAGCTGTTGAGTAGCAGCATCAAGATCAGAACCAAACTGGGCAAAAGCAGCAACCTCCCGATACTGAGCCAGCTCCAGCTTCATGGTACCAGCCACCTGAGCACACAAGTTGATGTTAACACGACTCAATGTCACATAGCAGTATGTAAATAGTTAACACACTTATAAGATTTTAACCTAGTAACAAACTCCTCCCTGTCCAAGTGAGGTGAAGAAATTACCTGCTTCATGGCCCTAGTCTGGGCAGCAGATCCGACACGGGACACAGACAAACCCACATTAATGGCAGGGCGGATGCCTTTATAGAACAACTCTGTTTCCAAGAAGATCTGCAATTCAAGATTCCAGACGTTAGCAACCTCTAAAAAAATTTTTTTTCTCTTTTTTCCCAAATACATGCATGATGCACATGCCTGTAACCCCAACATGTAGGGGCAAAGGCAGAAGGGTCACTGTGAATTCAGGCCAGTCTGGGCTACATAAAGTTCCAGGCCAGTCTAGACTATACAATGCCCAGTCTCAACAAATAACTAAAACAAGGAAAGGCAGTAATACAGTTTCTGAAATAACTTTAAAATTATCTAGGTCTGAAAGATAATGAACCATAACAGGTCTAGCCTGGTGGGATGGCTTATGTTTTTAATACTAGCACTTAGGAAGAAGCAGCAGCAGGACTGGAGGTTAAATTCATTCTCAGCTATTTGGCAAGCACCCAGGAAGTGGGGTTATAGATGGTTATGAGCAAATGAGTGTTGGGGTTCAAGCCTTTGCAAGAGCAGCAAGTACTTTCAACCACTGAAGCATTTCTACAGTCCCTATTCTCTTTAGATTTATGTTTATTTCATAAAAAAGAAAAAGGTGTCAGGTGGTGGTGGCACATGCCTTTAATCCCAGCACTCCGAGAGACAGAGGCAAGCCTGGTCTACAGATCGAGTTCCAGGACAGCCAAGGATATACAGAAAAACCTTGTCTTGACACCCACTCCCAGCATACACCAAAAAAGCAAAGGCAAGTTACTAATTTAGTTCATGCTTACTAGCCTCAACCAGTGCCTTACTAATCATTTTAGTCATTGATCTGATACCTGTCCGTCAGTGATGGAAATGACATTTGTTGGAATGTAAGCAGACACATCACCAGCCTGGGTTTCTATGACTGGGAGGGCAGTCAAAGAGCCACCACCAAAAGAATCATTCATCTTGGCTGCTCTCTCCAGCAGCCGAGAGTGCAGGTAGAACACATCACCAGGATAGGCCTCACGCCCAGGGGGTCGGCGCAGCAACAGCGACATCTGGCGGTAAGCCACAGCCTGTGGGACAGAGAGAAGGCAGTGAAATTCAACTGCTAAGCAAGCTGCATCTGCTAACGTCCACTAATGCAAATCTACAAGTTATGAAAAGACACCCATTGACCTGCTTGGATAAATCGTCGTAGATGATCAAAGCGTGCTTGCCATTATCTCTAAAATACTCTCCCATGGAGCAGCCAGAGTAAGGAGCCAAATACTGAAGTGGGGCAGCATCAGAAGCCGTAGCTGACACCACAATGGTGTACTTCATGGCATCTGAGGAGAAAAAAGGGTTACATTTTACAAAGCTATTAATACTGTCATTTTAAATTAGAGGCTAGGAAACAAAATTGTTTACTACATTCTATTAAACTAATGGGTTGAGAGGGGGGCGGGGCCCTAGGGGCAATGATGCTTGCTATGCAAGCCTGAAAACACCAGTTCAAGTCCTAGAACCTACATAAAAGTGAAAGGAAAGAGCTCAACTGGCAGAGCTCAACAGCTTGAAGTCCTAGATTTGATCACCACCACCAAATAAATCAGGCATAATAGAGCATGCTTATAATCCTAGGCAGTGGAAACAAAAGAGCAGAGTTCCACGATATCCTTGGTTATAACAAGCCCAAAGTCAACCAGGGACAGATGAAACACACTACACTTTTCCTCACACCCTGTGAAATAACCCTAAGCACAAGTCTTTAGTCCCTAGCACCTGGGAAGTAGAAGAAAGATGATTGTTTAAAGTCAGACAGAGCTGCACGAGACCCCATCTTAGAAAAAAACAAATCAAGGGGCTGGAGAGATGGCTCAGAAGTTAAGAGCACTGGCAACTCTTCCAAAGGACCTGGGTTCAATTCTCAGCACCAACATGGCAGCTCACAACTGTTTGTAACTCTGGTTCCAGAAGATCTGACACCTTCATGCTAATATAATAAAATAAATAAATTATATATAAAAAAACACAAATCAAGCCAGGCAGTGGTGGTACATATGTTTAATCCCAGCACTTGGGAGTAAGAAGCAGGTGGATCTCTCTGAGTTTGAGGCCAGCCTAGTCTACATAGGAGGGTCTAAGCCAGCCATGACTAAACCTTCTTCTACCCCCCCTCCTCCACCAAAATTAAGATATTTAAAAAAAAAAAAAAAATCACTGGGCAGTGGTGGCGCACGCCTTTAATCACAACACTCGAAAGGCAGAGGCAGGAAGATCTGAGAGTGACACCAGCCTGGTCTACAAGAGCTAGTTCCAGGACAGCCTCCAAAGCCACAGAGAAACCCTGGGGGGGGGGGGGGGACCCTAATCAAAACAGCAATCTAAAGTGATATACCAAGCACCCTAGTTAGGTGGTGATTCACAGCGTGTCCTTGTTTCTGTTGACTTATATCTCTCTCTGTCTCTGTGTATGTGTGTGTGTATGTGAGTGTCTGTCTCTGTCTCTGTCTCTGTGTGTGTGTGTGTGTGTGTGTGTGTTTGTATGTTTGTAACTTCAGTTCACTGGAGTAGAACCAGCCTTGGTTACATGCTGTTCCAAGTCCAGCAGCACTAGAACAGCCATGAGGCTAATGTCCTTCCATACCTGCATCTGTCAGTCTCTTCACCAACTGGGCGACAGTGGACCGTTTCTGACCAATAGCAACGTAGATACAGTACAGCTTCTTCTTTTCGTCAGTCCCATCATTGAAACGTTTCTGGTTGATGATTGTGTCAATAGCAATCGATGTTTTCCTTTGAAGAGAGTGACATAAGTGTCACTACATGTAGGATTTCTAGGCAAAATTGTGCTCCTACTGCTAACCGCCATTATCACTGGTCACTGCCCCATTACAGCCAAGACATTTGCCACTCAAAATAAACACATAAATTATTTACTTAGAATCAACATCAGTTAGAACTTTTAACAGGATTTTGAGTCTTTACCCAGTCTGTCTGTCACCAATAATCAGCTCACGCTGACCACGACCAATTGGCACCAGGCTATCCACAGCCTTGATGCCAGTCTGCATTGGTTCCCGCACTGAGATTCGGGGAATGATTCCAGGGGCTTTCAGGCCCACTCGTCTACGGGTCTTGGAACCAATTGGACCCTGTAAAAAATATTAAACATGAAAAATAAATAAAAAGGAATTCTCAAAATTAGTTTTGATGTTTGCCACACCAGCATGCAATCAACATTAACTCACCTTCCCATCAATGGCATTACCAAGGGCATCAACTACACGGCCCAACAGCTCCTCGCCAACTGGAACGTCCACAATGGCACCCGTTCTCTTCACAATGTCGCCTTCTTTAATCAGTTTATCATTTCCGAACACGACAACTCCAACATTGTCAGGTTCCAAGTTCAGGGACATACCCTACACAAAAGGAACACGTGAACAATGAAGTCAGAGGGGCTCGACCCCAACATATTAGTTAATAATAATAACAGTAAGCAGCTTGCAAGCAGCAGGAGGGGCAGAATTTCCCTTCTATCTCCTTTATGCTAATCTCTTTCAACTAATGTTCTCTGGTGAAGACCTCATGTAACAGGGTGGGTGCTTAACTTGAGATGCTCACAGACAGGTGGGAGAACCCCACCTGAAACTTGTCCTGACCTCCACACTGGCACACTATGGTGTGGGAGCCTCAACCTCTAATAACTAAGTGTAAAGTATCAGCAGCAGAGCTTTGGTCAGCTACACACTGACTCAGCTTTTAGTAATGGATCTACTCTTACTGGGAACATAATTTAGTTCAAATAACCAAATGCTTTTGTATAAAACAATATTAACAGCCACAAAGGAACTGACATGAATTTACTGAAATCTGTGTGAATGTTCACTAAAATTCTAATTTTGGTGCCAGCAGTCACAACTTACTTATCAGCCCTTATGAGGGGACAGGCAACTATGGGACTTGGCTTAAACAAAGCTTTTCTAGTTTATTCTCTTTACATCCTATAATGGGGAGGAATGAGGCAAATTGAGACTTCAATGTTTTTAAATTTTGATAAGCTCTAAATTATTAGATGAGAAACCAAAGCCACAGATCCTAAAATAACAAAACCCCTACTTTTTAATTTACCTTTAAGCCTGAAGAAAACTCTACCATTTCCTCTGCTTGAACATTCCTCAGCCCATGTACTCGGGCAATACCATCACCAATGCTCAAGACACGCCCAGTCTCTTCGAGGTCAACAGAAGTATCAGCTCCAAGAATCCGCTCTTCAAGAATGGAGGACACCTCAGCAGTGCCTGAGACAGAACAACTCAATTTAAATAATCTGCTCCAAACAGCTTTTCAAAACCCATTTCCCAACAATTGGTTTCATGGTAATAATCAAAATCATTCTAAAACATAATACAAATTCTATTTAAAAACTTGGGTCTTGAAGCCAGCCTGGTCTACAGAGACTTCCAGGGCAGACTCCAAAGCTAAAGAGAAACCCTGTCTCAAAAACAAAACAAAACAAAACAAAAAAACAAAAAAAGACAAAAAACCCAACTTGGGTTTCTTGGGGCTGGAGGGATGATGATTCAGTAGCTAAATGTTGTTTGCTGCTCTTCCAGAGGCTCTGGGTTCAGCTCATCACCTACATAGCAACTCACAACTATATCCATCCCAGTTCTAGGGGATCTGAAGCCCCTATGGCACCAGATGTGCACACACATACATACACCCAGGCAAAACACTCACACTTGTAATTAAAGTAAATCTTTTTTATAAAGTTGGATATCCATCACTGTCAAAATTATTGAAAACTCCAAGTGGTTGAGAGGAAAACATTCTTCAGAAAGCAGAAAATAATCTAGACAAACAGTTGATGAAAAAAATATTACCCTTCCTAGTGTTTTACCTTTTCTCATTTAATTTCTGCACATACGTTAAAATCTGAGTTTTTGGCTAAACTCTACTAACACTTTAAATGAAGTACATTAAAAAAGAAAAAGAGCCATGGGAGCAGCAGAATAACTAGCTCCTTAGGAAAAGTGCTGGCAGACAAACTCAACCTCCCAACCTTGACCCCACGACCCACAAGGCAGTACCGAACAGACTCTCAAAACCTGTCCTCCAATCTCAACAAACACCTGCCTGATGGCATACAGTGCCTCCACCACAGCTAATAAAATATAATGTAAATGGCAGCTAGTGAGATGGCTCACTGGGTGAAGGCACCAGCAAGCCTGGATCCTGAAAGCTGCCCTCTGACCTCCACACATACACCACTGTTCTCAACATGTGCTTGTCCAATGAACAAATAAAAAATAAACAAAAAGTTACAAAATGTCCCTTTAAAGCACCTAAAGCCTAGTGCTCATCTTATTATATACACTATGTATATATTTTACCTTCATTTTAATATTTAAAATTACTAATATATGGTCAGGGACGTTGACCTACAAAGCTCTGGGTCCCAACACCTGCACCTCCATAAGAGAAAAAGCACATCTCCAAAGAAACTGCCAACCACAGTCTTTTTATGTATGCTTGGTTCCCCAATTCCCTAATTTGTCTGTGGGTATAAAACAGAAGTGATTGTATTTGAAGAAGCCTATCAGTTTTAAAAAAACTGTTCATTTTCTTACACTTCATACATGAGGTTAAAAAAAAAAACATAGTTCAGAGAGGGTGCCTATTGCCTGTGTATATTGTTTTCATGAAAAAGAAATTAGAAGCCATAGAGCATAACAGAAATAAATACAGTTTTATCAAAGAGAATCTACCAAGACAAGGCACATTATGGTTTAAAAACTCAAGTTTCTGTACCAAGCTTTAAAAGAGAAAAATTTAACGCTGGGGGAAGGGCGGGGAATCCACAATGTAGGTTTTTAAATACTGACTTACCAGTCTTCTGAAGTCGCATGTTGGAGGCATGGAGATTTCTTGCACCAATGAAGGATGAACCCAAAGCATTTTTGGAGACCTAGTACAAAACATTCTTTTAGCAATTTGATTCTAGAAAAAGCTTTCACCACACATAAGCTGCACTCTTACACTCTTATACTTGCACACACACGTGTATGTATGTATGTACACACACACACACACACACACACACACACACACACACACACACACACACAAACACAAACTCACAGAGCTTTTAAGAGCTGATTGTGATGGTGGTACATGCCTGTAATCCCAGCACTCAGGAGGCACCTCAGGCTCTCCCCGTTCACCTGCACAAAGGCATGAGGATTACGGGAGTTTGAAGCCACACTGGTTTATATAGCAAGGTCCAGGCCAGTCAGAACTGGACAGCAAGACCCCATCTCAAAAACAACAAAACAAGCAGCAAAGCCTCCACAAAACTGACAAGCTTAAATATGGGCTTAGGCTGATCAACCGGTAAATTTTGCTTAAAAGTCGAAAACTTAATTACAGGGGAAAGTACATTGAGATTCCAGCATCTATTGTGCAAACTGCTGGTATACACACAAGACTATAGGAAGAGTATTTTCAAAAGCAAATGTTAAGAAAGCCTTTCCCTTAAAGACATGTAGGTTTTCCTATTTTGCTGTCAGATTTCAACTGAGTTGTGGAAAACTCAGTAAGATAACCCCTATCAAATGGGGGAAAACTTCACTGTATTTCCTACTTTTCTTTTTTTAAAGGCAAATAAAGATTGGTTGGGTAAATCAATGCTGCAGGGAAGTTGTTCGCTATTTTGAGCAAATCCTGCTGCAATGTGGAACTTGTACCCCTGCATGTTTCCTTCTACCTGCAATACTGCGACTGGCCAAGGGGAACTCTGAATTGTCTATCTTTTAATAGGAACCAATACAAATCTTTTCTTAAAATGCCTCTTTTCTAATAACAGAAAATTAAGATGCTACCAGTGTTTTGTTGGGGAAGCAGGAAAGCCAGTATTATTTATTTCGCCTTTTGGATCCAGATTAGTTCCATAAATGAAACGGCAAATGTATGTATGTAGGACTTAAAGGTCATACATTTTTTAAGAGTTATTCTCAACATCATGGAAGATCATTAGTGAAGAGCACTGACTCAACATTTCCCAACCTTTTGTTCTGCTTTACAACTCTTTAAAACAAGAGGTGGACAACTCAAGGGCAAAATCTTTTAGAGTGTCAAAAAAAAAAAAAAAAATCCCACGTCTGCCTAATTCTAGGCCATTTACAAAAAGTCAATTCCTTCGTCGCTGACAGCGTAAACCACATAAACTGCTTCTGCACCTAGCGACGTGTTCACGACCTTTTCCGTACTCTGCACCAAGAGGCCAACCACCCAAAAAAAAAAAAAAAATGACTTTCATTTATTCCTTTCCCTTGAATTGACCTCCGAGCTGGGGTGACAGGATCGGGCCTGTTGACCTTCAGGCAATGTCAGGCTCTCTCCGTTCACCCGCACAAAGCTGCTGCTGACAGCTCCTTTGACCTTCAGCGGAGCCAGACCCCAGCAACACGCCTCACTGCAGGCCAGACAGGCAGCGCGCAAACCCTGACCTTCACCGCGGTCCGGCCCTCACCCCAACACCGGAATCCTCCTAAAACCCCTTCTCCCGGCAACGCCGAGGTCACGGATCCGCTGCAGCACCGCGCACCGAAGGCCTGCAAACGCGGCCGTCCTAGCAGCACAGCAGTCGAGCAGCCAGGGTGCAAGATGGCGCCGTCCGGCCCAGCCCCGCACCGCACCGCACCGCACAGCCCCGCTCGCTCCGCAGACACCTCTAGCCGCGCCCACGCCCCCTGCCCAGGCCCCGGCGCTCACCAGTCCCGCCCGTCGAGGGAGGGCACGGGCCACGGCCGCGGCGACGCGCACGGACAGCATCCTCGCAGCTTCTCGGGGAGATCCTCTGCAGCCGCAGCCTGCGGACGACTGGCACAAAATGGCCGAGCGCGAAGGAAGGTCAAGGCAACCGGCCCACCTGACCCGGAAGTACCGCCCCTCTCCGTCACCGCCGGACGCAAATCTTTTTTTTTTTTTTTAAACATTTTTTTTTTTCTCTCTCTTTTAAAATAGTTATCATTTGGAACTGAAGATGAACGAATCAATCGTTTCTAGCCTCCTCCCTGGCATATATCATACTTTTTTTTTTGGTCTTTTGAATCGACCTTGTGGTTGCCTCTGGCGACCGCGTGAGTAGTGATTTGTCCCTGAAGTGGGTGTCATTCCACCTAGGGCCTACTGCGTGGACTGTGAGCAGGATTACCTGTGTCTGTGGGGTTACACCGCAGTGCAGTGTGTAGCAATCCCGGGCAGTGTAACTCCTGCACAGTGCACCCACCCAGAGGGTTTAGTCCTAAGGTCCTGGCCTCTCCCCAGACTTGGGAATAATCTGAAGTTATTTTAAGTGTTTATTATTACTAGTGTGTGGTGTATATGTTCGTGTGCCAGGGCTTGCATGTGAAGCCCAAAGGCTAGTCCTCTCCTTGCATCCTGCTGTAGATCCTGGGACTCAAACTTGGGTCAGGCTTGGAATACAAGCAATTTACCCCCCTGGACCATCATATTGTTGTTTTGGTTTTGTCTGTTTGTTTTGAGACAGGGTCTCTCTATGTAGACCTGCCTGTCCTGGAACTCACTACAACAGGCTATCCTTGAACTCACAGAGATCCATCTGACTCTGCCTCCCAAATTCAAGAAATAAAGGCATGTGCCACCACACCCACCTAAAGATTTTATTTTTTTATTTTATGTATATTTGTGTGAGAGAGAGTTTAAGTATGTGTATTACATGCTTGCAAGTGTCTTCAGAGGCCAGAAGAGGTATCAGATCCTACTGGGGAATATTATTTTAAGTTGTGTAACTTTTGTTTATTCTGCATTTGTCTAATTCTGTGAAGCTGTGTTACTGTGCCTTTCTAAACACCTGGTGGTCCTAATAAAGAGTTGAACTGCCAATAGCGAGGCAGGAACAAGGATAGGCGGGGCTGCTAGGCAGAGTAAAAATAGAAAGAGAAGCAGAAAAGAGCAAGGAGAGAACAAGGACAGAAGGATATCAGGGGCCAGCCACAAACCATCCAGCTACACAGCAACTCATTGAGTAAGAGTAAGATTTAGAAAAATAAGAGAACAGGAAAAGCCCAGAGGCAAAAGGTAACAGAATAGTTTAAGCTGTATAGAAACAAGCCAAGCTAAGGTCAGGTATTCATAACTAAGAATAAGCTTCCATGTGTGAGTTATTTGGGAGCTGGGTGCCCCCCCAAAAATCCAAAAGAGTAAAAAGAGAAAAATCATTTCAAACAATAAGCTCCCCTGGAACTAGAGTTACAGGTGTTTTTGAAAAAACCACATCTGAGCTGAGAACTGGTCTGAGGTCCTCTGATAGAGCAGAAAGTGCTCTGAACTCATGAGCCATCTTTCCAGTCCTTCCCTTCAGAATTTTAGGACACTGAGATTTTTTTTGTGTGTGTGACATGCCCATAATTTTCTTTGTTGTGCTGGGCATGATATGATAGTGGAGACTTAGCACTGGCTTCACTTGTAACTGTTCAAAGAGGTATCTTTTAGCTCAATACACACAAACATGGCCTACGTTCAAAGCTTTAATTTAGGCAATGCTATGAATAACTGGGTTTAAAATGCCATCTCCTGAGACATGGCTTGTCAATGCATGGTTAGTAATCCATTCTCTAACTAACTGCATTTTCAAAGGGAGCCAGAGATAAATATGCAAGCCTTTGCAGGGAATAAGGAGTGAGTATGAAGATGCTTAAGGTGGCAGGGAGACTACTTACACAAATGATGAAATTTGTAGTGATGTAGTGAGCTAGATAACAAGGGCCCTCCTTTCCCCCACGGACAAATGTTACCCACTCTAAAATCACTGTTAAAATCTCTATTAGTAGCTGGCAAGGAGAGCCAGCAGGTAGAAAGGTACCTGCTGCCAAACCTGATGACCTGAGCTCAATCTCTTAGACCAGCATAGTGGGAGGAAAGCTAACTCTCTCAAGGTGCCCCATGATATCTTCACATATGCTACACACACACATACACACACACACACACACATGCACGCACGCACGCACGCACGCACGCACGCACGCACGCACACATACACACTGGGTAAATAAATACAGTGAGAATTAAAATCCCTATTAGTGTTAATCCTTCCTTCCTTCCTTTCTCTTTCTTTCTTTCTTTCTTTCTTTCTTTCTTTCTTTCTTTCTTTCTTCCTTTCTTTCTTTCTGTCTCCCGTCCTTCCTTTGAGATAAGGGCTCACCCTGTAGCCTGAAACTCATGGCAGTCCTCCAGCTGCAGCCTTCTGAACACTGGGATTATATGTATGAGCCACCACATCTGGCTAATGATATTTTTAAAGTTCTTATTGTAAGCACCCCTTCTGACTGTATTTTTCCTCTAAATAAACAATGGTGGTGGAAAACAGTGCAATTGACTCCCTAACCGCCAGCTAACTCCCTAAATCCCTAACTGTTGGCCTCCTTATGTTGTATACTGGCTGCTTTGAACAAAAGGGATGCCAATCAAAAAACAGCCATCCAGACTAGCTTATGCCAGCATTAGCCGTCTTGGAAAAAATCCTACACACAATAGCCACCTCTGGTGCAGACACTTGTGATCCCCACACTTGGCAGCTGGAAGTAAAGCATAGAAGGCCATCCTTGACTGCAGAGTGGAAAAACCGAAGAAATGTACATAGAAGAAATATCAGGAGTTCAAAGCCTCATACATGGCAACTTTGAGGCCAGCTTGAGCTACATGAGAAAGCCCCAAATCAAATAGAAATAAATAAAAAGGGCTATGGAGATGGCCCAATAGGTAAAGATGCTTTCTTTCAAGCCTTGATCCCAAGTTTGATCCCAGGGACCCAAATGTTAGATAGAGAGAATCTGTAGGCAGAGTTTCTCTGTGTTCCAGTAGTTGTCACCAAATAACCACACAGAGTCTTTTATTTTTTAAGATTTATTTATTATGTATACAGTGTTCTGCCTGTATGTATGCCTGCAGGCATGCTCTTAACCGCTGAGCCATCTCTCTGACCCCCAAGGAAACTTCTTCTTAAGTATAAATGCTCAGCCCACAGCTTAGGCTTGTCTCCAGCCAGCTCTTACAACTTAAATGAAACCATTTCTATTAATCTATGTGCTGTCCGGAGGCCCATTTACCTCATCTGTGTACTTTTCATGCTGCTTCTTTGTCTGGCTGGCGACTCCTCCAACTTCACCCTTCTTCTCCCCAGCATTCTCTCTGCTCCCCAAATCCTGCCTAGCCATTGGCTAATCAGCTTTTTATTAACAATGAGAGCAACACATCTTCACAGTGTACAGAAGGGTTATTCCACAAGAATCTATTTACTCCTGAAAGCTGTGCTTTAACCCCTACTACTACCACCTCCCCCAAACAAATCTTGTAATGTAATAAAACCTTAAATAAATAAATCTTAAGGACATTTAGATCCTTGATAGCAGAAACTAATGTTAAGATTGATGCAGATCCTAGCTGGGCAGTGGTGGCACATGCCTTTAATCCCAGCACTCAGGAGGCAGAGACAGATGGATGTCTGTGAGTTCCAGGCCAGCTTGGTCAACAGAGCAAGTGCCAGGAGAGGCTCAGAGAAACACTGTCTCAGAAAAACAAACAAACAAACAAACAAAGATTGCTGCAGATCCTATGCTGGTGTACAATAAAAAGTTGATTTTGTTTTGTTTTGTTTTTTGAGATAGTGTTTTGTGGTGATTTGAAAGAAAATGGTCCCCAAAGGGAGTGTGTCACTGTAAGGTTGGGCTTTGAGGTCTCTTTTGCTCAAGCTTCCATCAGTGTGACTGTCAGTTGATGTCCTGTTGCCTTCAAGACGTAGCACTCTTGGCTCCAGCACCTCATCACCTGTACACCACCATGCTCCCCACTTACTAGATTTATGCAATCAGTGCAGAAGCAACACTATCTGATAATTAAAAACTGGAAGTTACCGGTTTTTTTTAAGACAATTTGATTCAAGAAATAAATATAAGCTTAGAGGTAGGGATGCCTGCTGAAACCTTCTGTCAGCCTAGTCCCCGGGTTCACGGTCCTGGAATCAGTAAAAACCACAACTCCCAGAATTCCCGGGTCCGGGGGGCGGACCCAACGGTGAGGAGGTGGGGCCTGGGGCGTTCCCCGCGAGGTTTTGAGAGTGAGGTGGCGGGAGCGGCGGCCATGGCGGCGCCGGAGGAGAGAGAATTGCAGGTGACATCCGGAGCCGGGTCCGGACCCCGCTTAACCCTGCTGGGGACGCGCCTCGGCCGGACTCCATGCTCGCCGCCACTGGTGTTTTTGTCCCAACCCCACTGTGCCATCGCGACCCCTTGTGGGCCCGGAGGCCCCTTGGGAGGCCATGCCTCCCTTTCCTGGTGACCCAGGCGCTGTATCGAGCCGCTCGCTTCAGACTGGAGTGGGATTCCGAGGGCAAACCCTTTCCCTTGCAGCCCAGTGCTGTGCGGCTTCAGTCCAGAATGTAAACACTGAGCCGCAGTTTACTCCGGGAGCGGCCCGGCATTGCGCGGGGTTCGGTGTGTTGGAGGCCGCTCGCTTTTCAGACCGTGCACGAATCCTCAGTCTGTCGTGCTTTCTAATTCGCTTATTAAGATCTTCCAAGTGAGGCAATTGTAGGTGGTGGTTGTTTTCGCCTGTGCTGCGTTTGGTTTGCAGCGTCGGGAAATAGTGATGCTCTTTGCTAATTTCGACTTTGTCACTTGGCTCCTCACTTGTTGACAAGTCAGACTGTGAAGTAGGACCCCAGGATAGTCACAGCAAACATTTAGCATGCCGCGGAGCACTTTTTTGCCTGATTCCGTTGTGCCATTATAACAAGGCTTACCTTTTTAATGGCTAGGTTGCTGCGTGGTTGAAAAAAATATTTGGAAACCATCCCATTCCAAAATACGAGGCGAACCCACGGACGACAGAAATTTTATATCACCTTTCAGAACGCAACAGAGTCCGGGACAGGGACATCAACCTGGTAATAGAGGACTTAAAACAGAAAGCAAACGAGTATGAATCAGAAGGTGAGTTAAGTCTAGAGTTTTGAAAGAGGTAGTAAGGTAACTAAATTTTACAACACTCCAGTGTCTAAGATTAAGGTAGACAACTTGTATTATCATCGTCATTATTATTTTAGACAATTGACTTCTGCTCTATTATAGTAACTTCCAGATTAGAAATTCCTCTGTAGTATGTTTTATTGGTTCTCTGCTAGTTAAAACAGTGAATCCGGAAAGAGAATTAAATTTGCTGGGGCGGGGGTTGGTAGAGGAATGCCTTTAATCCCAGAGCTTTATAGAGTCAGAGGCAGGAGGATATTTGTGAGTTCAAGGTCAGCCTGGGCTGCATAGTGAGTTCCTGTCTCAAAAAACAAAACAAAACAAAACAAAAGCTTATTAGCCTAACAAGAAAGATACTTGTATTTTTTTTTCCCCTTACATAGCTTGCAGGATGCCAGAGGTAGCAGCCAAGAAGTGTGAGACTTGGACTGTGTATCAGGGAACTGCTTTAAAATTTCCTACTGAACCAGGCATGATGGTGCAAGCTTGTAATGCCAGCATTCAGAAGGCAGAAGCAGGAGGGTTGTCATGAGTACAGTGTCAGCTTGGATCACATAGCCAGACTCTAAAACAAGTTTTTTTTTTTTTCCCCTCATTTTTGTAGGTCATACGTATAGTGTGAAAAAAAATGAAGAGTGAGAGCAGGGTACGGAACCAAAGGGAATGACAAAAGTCCTGGGGTGCTCCTCCCACTCTAGGGTTCCTTCATACTTTTTCTTAATAAATGTATGCCCATTCTACTTAAACAAACAAACAAAAAAAACATTTGAGGATGACGTACATCAAACAGAGGAAATGAGATCTGATTGCCATACCTTTAACCAAGTGGAGGGTGTTTGTTATATAAAATTTTGAAAAAAATTTTAGATTTATTTTATGTGTATGAGTGTTTTGTCTGTGTGGATTTATATGCACCCTGTGCATGTCTGGTGTTTGTAGAGGTCTAAAGAGGGTGTTGGATCCCCAGGAACTGTAATTAAGTGTGATTGTGAGTCACTATGTGGGTCCTGGGAACTGGTCCTAGGTCCTCTACAAGGACAAGTGCTCTAGTTGAGCAGTCCTAGAACTTGGGAGTTCAAATCCAGCCTGGCCTAGATAGAGAGTTCCAAAACAACCAGAGCTACATAGAGATACCCTTTCTCAAAACAAACAAACAAAAAGCAACAACAAAAAACCAAACATCTCTCCAGACCCTATATGATACTATGAATACAGTGCAATTATATTTAATTCTAATGCATATATACTTTTTTCAATAGTCTTTTAAAATTAGCTCAAGTGTGTTTTGTGTGCCATCTTAATGGTGTAGAATACTTCCACAATGGAGAACAGAGCAATTCCATCACCACAAATAAACACCCATGTTTACTCCTTTTATTTGGATTCTCATACATATGGTCTTTTTTTTTTTTTTTTAAGATTTTTATTTATTTATTATGTATACAACATTCTGCTTCCATGTATATCTGCATACCAGAAGAGGGCACCAGATCTCATAACGGGTGGTTGTGAGCCACCATGTGGTTGCTGGGAATTGAACTCAGGATCTCTGGAAGAGCAGTCAGTGCTATTAACCTCTGAGCCATCTCTCCAGCCCACATATGGTCTTTTAAAAGTAGATTTTGGGGTTTTTTTAAAGTATATTTCCAGAAACTTTCTTTTTTATAATTCTATTTATTTTTAGATATTTTTTGTTGTTTTTTTGGACAGGGTTTCTCTGTGTAACAGCCCTGGCTGTCCTGGAACTTGCTTTGTAGACTAGGCTGGCCTCCAACTCACAGAGATCCATCTAGAGTGCTAGAATTAAAGGTATGGGCCACTGCCATTCAGCTAAATTACGCTTGTGGATATGGTGGCATCCATCTTTAGTCCTAGCATTCAGGAGATAGGGAGCAGGCAGATCTCTGAGTTCAAGGTCATCATGGTCTACGTAATAAATTACAGGTTTATACAGTGAGACCCTGTTTTATGTTGTTTTTAAATTTCATTTACTGCTTTTGAGGGGTGGATACATGAGTGTGTGGAAGTCAGAGGACAACTCGTAGGACTCAGTTCTGTGTTCCACCATGTGGATTCTGGGGATTGAACAAGTTGGTTCCCTCCATAGGCACCTGTGTTCAAAGTGCACAGACACAGAAACACATAATTAAAAACAATAGTAGCAGTTATTATTATTGTTGTTGTTGCTATTGTTATTGAGATAGGGTTTTTTTGTATAGCCCTGGCTCTTTTGGAACTCTCCATGTAGATCAGGTTAGCCTGGAAATCAGAGGTGCCCCATTTTGGTTTTGGTTGATTCTGGGTGCCCCTGCCTCTTGATTAAAGGCTTTCACTACCATGCCTGGCTCAAATAAATCTTAGACAAACAAACAAAAAAATCTATAATAAAAGTTTAAAAAACAAAAAGGACAAAACATCTGAGATAATCATGACATGTTTTTATCATTTCAGCCAAACATCTTCAAGATTTTCTTATGGAGAGTGTGAATTTTTCCCCTGCCAATCTGTCTAACACTGGTTCCAGGTTTCTGAGTGCATTGGTTGACAGTGCAATCACCCTGGAAACAAAGGACACTTCACTAGCAAGGTAATTATTCTAATGGTTTTAGTCTGTGTCCCCATAAGGAGAATATGCTATAAGGCTCTGATCTAAGATTTTTTTTGGTTCTCACAGTAATTCTGCATAGAAAATTAGCAATAAGAGCAAAAGTACTGAGGTGGTTGTTTTGTTTGTTTGGTAGATTGGTTTGGGTGGGTTTGTTGTTGATGTGTGTGTGTGTGTGTGTGTGTGTGTGTGTGTGTGTGTGTGTGTATGTATTTGAGAGCGCATGTGCGCTCTGAGTTCTAGTTAGCTCAGCAGTATAAGAAGGCCTGCTGAATTGTACAAAAATTAACAGCCATATTGGTCTAGAAATGTTGAACTTAATTTTTTTCCATTTGTACAGGGGTAATGCACTATATTAAATATGTAAGGTCTTAAAAAAAAAAAAGGGATTTTGAGAGCCCATCCCATGTGAAGGGATGCTCTCTTGGCCTGGACACATGGGGAAGGGCCTAGGCCTGGCCCAGGATGATGTGGGAGACTTTGGGGAACCCCTTTTGAGGGCCTTACCCTACCTGGGGAATGGAGTGGGGATGGCTAGGGACAGGTAGGATGTTGGGGGGAAGGGGAGGAAGAGGGAGAGGGAGAAGGGATTGACATGTGAAGCAAGCTTGTTCCTATTTTGAACTAATAAAAGAATAAAATAAAAAATAAAAATTTAAAATTTAAAAAAAAAGAAAAGAAGGTCCGCTGAGCAGAAGCCAGAGAGCAGAAGCCTCCATTGTTTTTGCTTGAGTTCCTGCCCTGAGACTTGTCTGATTGTTTTGCTGTACCTGTAAGTGTAAGCTAAAATAAACCCTTTCCTATGTTGCTTTTGGTCTTAGTGTTCATTACAGCACTGGAAAGCACATTAGAATAGCTGGAGGCTGGGTATGTGTGCACATACCTATAATAAGTACAGCACCCAGGTGGTGGCAGGAAGATCAGAAAGTCAAGGTCAGCCTCAGCTACTTAGGGAGTTTGAGGCCAGCATGTGCTATGTGAGACCCCTCCCACCACGGAACAGACAGAGGAACAGTAAAGTAGTAGGTTAAATGATCTGGTTGAACATGGCAAATTTGGTCATATACAGCGTTGAATAAGTTAAGGACCCTCTTTTTTTTTTTTTTTAGACACAGTTTTACTGTGTAGCCCTGGATGTCCTGGAACTCACCCTGTAGAAGGAGCTGGCCTTGAATTCACAGAGATCTGCCTGCCACTGCCTCCTGAATGCTGGAATTAAAGGCATGCACCATTACCACCTTGCTAAGGACCCTCATTGTTTGAGATAGAAATTTCACCTATATAATGATGTAATTCTTCCACCAGTCCTCAGAGGAAGCTGAAGAGTCAGGATTCTAAGCAAATCTGACTCCAAAGGTCATATGACTACTGTTGGTGGTCATTTGTTAGCTGGGACTACTACTGCAACTTAACCATGATCAGAAGAGTACACATGAGTGTGCTGCGCATAACTGCCAGTGTAAATGTTTGGGATTTATATAATGCTTGAAGAGTAGTGTTGTAAGTGTAACAACATGTAGACGACATGGCAGCAGGGGTGTAGACCAAATAATTTCTTCTGATACCAAATACAATTGTATAGATGTAATACTGAATAGGGAGCTCGACATGACCTTCAAAGACAGTTTCTTAGTCAATTGAGAGAGAAAGACAATGGAGAGCATTCTACCATCCTGTAACAGCTGCACTCTAAAACTAAAGATGCTATCCCTGGCAAACACAGACAAAAGGTAGTGAATTCAGGATGGGTAAATCTTACCCAAGAGGTTTTTTGTTGTTGTTTTTTCCCTTAGGGTTTTTGTTTGTTTGTTTTGTTTTTATTTTGTTAAAACAGGGTCTCATTATGTATCCCTGTTTAGCCTGGAATTCACTGCTCACTCTGTGGACCAGGGTGTCTTTGAACTCTCAGAGATCTGCCTGCCTTTGCCTCTCAGTCCTGGGAACAAAAGGTGTGCACCACCACACTCAGCCTACCTGAGTTCTATAGGGAAAATGGGACTTTGACCTGCTGAAGGGCGCTTTAGGCAAAGGGAACAGCATGTAACAATTGTGTAAGTGGATGGAGCAGTGTGATTACATAAACTCTAGAGAGAAGACAATCTCAGGCAGTGCTTATCCTCAGCTCTGTAACCAAGTTCCTCTTTCAGTTTTATCCCTGCAGTGAATGATTTGACTTCCGACCTTTTTCGTACCAAATCCAAGAGTGAAGAAATCAAGCTCGAATTGGAAAAACTTGAAAAAAATCTGACTGCAACATTAGTGTTAGAAAAATGTCTACGAGAGTGAGTTGAAATCTTGACATTTTGAATTATAAACACATTGTCAAGCTGGGCATGATGACATAGGACTGTAATCCCAGCTACTGGATGGCTGAGGCAGGAGCCGAATAAGCCCAAGGCTGCCTGAGCAACTCAGGAGGGGCTTAGGTGCAGACTTTCATATTTTACGTTATATAGTTTAATACCTGTATATTTATTTTTGCTTTATTTTTTAAAATATATAAAATATAAAAAATATATTATTTATTTATTGATTTTTTTTGAGACAGGGTTTCTCTAGCTTTGGAGGAATTTTAGCTTTATTAAAAATGTGTAGTTTGGCCGGGTGTTGGTGGCGTACGCCTTTAATCCCAGCACTCAGAAGGCAGAGGCAGGTGGATCTCTGTGAGTTCGATACCAGCCGGTCTACAAGAGCTAGTTCCAGGACATCCTCCAAAGCCACAGAAAAACCCTGTCTCGAAAATACCAAAAAAAAAAAAAAAATGTAGTTTTATAATTTTTCAATTTTTTTTTTCTTTTTTAAAGGTTTATTTACTATGTATAGTGTTCTGTCTGCATATATTTCTGCCTGCCAGAAGAGGGCACCAGATCTCATTCCAGATGGTTGTGAGCCACCATGTGGGTGCTGGGCATTGAATTCAGGACCTCTGGAAGAGCAGCCAGTACTCTTAACCTCTGAGCCACCTCTCCAGCCCCAAGCATCATTTCTTTGAACAAATGTCTCGGTGATTCCAAGGTGTAGCCATATTTTCCATGAGATTTCTTTGTCTTCTGGATCCCTCTTCAGTGCTGGGAATCAAATACAGGGGCTTGCCTGAGGTGGTAATACACTCATTTAATGCTAGACTGGCAGGCACATTTCTGTGAGTCCAGGGTTACCTGGTCTCCATAGCAAGTTCAAGGCTAGCCAGGGCTACAAAGTGAGATCATGCAGGTGTAAAGCTCCTGGGGAACCTTGGCAGATTCCATGACAGGTGAGGGTGACTGAGGCAGAGGGACAAACATGCCAGGCAGACAGAGCTTAAGTGAGAAGTTTTAGAAAGGGGAGGGAGGGGGAAGGAAAGAGAAAAGAGGTAAAGAGACACAGAGACAGAGAGAGGACAGAAGAGAAGAGGGAGACGGGAAAAGTCCTGTCTGCCCCAGGGGAATAGTGGGAAGGGGGTGGGGAGCAGTGGAAAAGAGAGGAGGAGGCAAAGAGAAGAGCTAATTTTCAAATTTTTAAACTTCCAAGCTATCATATAATTTGAAGTCACATATTTTGGTATGCTTTTTTTTTCTGTCGCTCTAATGTCCTCTTTGATGCTGTGAGCCTTTAGATTCTGATTGCCCCAGAGATTAGAGTTATTGGTTAGTATTTATGTAAAGATGGAGTAAATTGGTGACATACAAATGAATTCAACAAATACAGAAAATGTATGTGTTAGGCACTGTGTTGTGTCACATATAGTAGAGAGGTCTTTGGGATCCTGCATTTCAAATTGGCTTAGGATATATTAAACCACTTTTTTGAATAGCAGGTTTAGTTTGTCCAAGAATAATTGTTATAGGTTAATGTTAATGTTTTTATGTTCCTTGAGAAAAGTTCCACTTTGGCAACATGGAGGAGCAAATGTCCTAAAGCATGCATTGTAGTCTGGGATGTAAAACTTGTGGTGGAATAGCTGGCAAGTAGGTTATCTATATTGGCTAAGACAGCATTAAATCTCTAAGGAGGGAGTTGGTTTTCTTGTTCTTAAACAATCCTTTACTGAGAAGAAAAAACAAAAGCTTTAATTTTACTTTTGGAAGAGATCTCAAGAAGGCAGAGCTGCATCTGTCTGCGGAAAGGGCCAAAGTTGACAGTCGTCTTCAGAACATGGACTTCCTGAAAGCAAAGGCAGAGGAGTTCAGGTTTGGAATCAAAGCTGCAGAGGTGTGTATGAAGAACTGTTTCTAGCTAGCCTTTTAGACATTTGTCCTCACAGTAAGAAGCAGTGTCAGTCCTTTCTGCAGATGATGGAAGTACAGGGAAGAACTGTAACTTGTCCAAGTTTATGTAACTATTGAGCAGCAGCTCCTGGTTCAAAGTCGGCATTCAAACCCTCACACTCAGCACCTGTCTTCTCACCACATCTGAGTATAGAAAGGATTCACAAGTAACATAAACTAGCTTATATGCATGTGTGCTTTCTAATTGTGATCTGTAGCATTCTTTATTAAGTGTTGAAAATGTTTTCATGGTGGTTACTTTTTTTTTTTTTAAGATGTATTTATTTATTATGTATACAGAGCTCTGCCTGTATGTATGCCTGCACACCAGAAGAGGGCACCAGATCTCATTACAGATGGTTGTGAGCCATCATGTGATTGCTGGGAGTTGAACTCAGGACCTTTGGAAGAGAGCAGCCAGTGCTCTTAAGCTCTGAGCTATCTCACTAGCCTGATGGTTACTTACAAATTAATTTTTCAACCAAACTCTTTTCTCATATTGTAGGAGCAGCTTTCTGCTAGAGGCATGGATGCGTCTCTATCCCACCGGTCACTAGTGGCACTTTCAGAGGTAAGCTTCCTGTCTTAGTCTGTCCTTTGCTGCTGTCACAGAATACCACAGACTGGATCACTTAGGAACAGTCAAAACAAGAAGTTTATTTTGTTGATGATTCTGAAGGCTAAAAAGTCTAAGATCCAAGGGCCACATCTGCTGAGGGCCCTCTACTGTGTTCTCAGGTGCATAGTAGAAAATGCAGATCCCAGGGTGTGGGAGATGGCTCAGTCGCTGGGAAAGTGCTTACCTGAGTTTGATCCCCAGCACCCATATAAAGTCTGGGTGTGGCTACACATGTCTGAAAATCCAGCACCGGGGAGTTAGAGGCTAGTGACAGTTCCTATGTAATCGGTCCCTTTTGTAGATGAGGGAACTAGAGAAGATCTGTAACTTGCCCAAGTTTATGTTCAAGTCAGACATTGAAACCCTTACACTTGGCACCCGTCCACTCACCACTTGTGAGGGTAGCTAAGGGTTCACAGGTAACGTAATGAACTTGGGTACTCCTGGGCCAGGTAGTCTAGCCTATCAGTGAGCTCCACATTTTGTGAAGGACACTGTCTCAAAAACATGTGTAGTGACTGAGGAAGACACCCAACATCAACCTCCAGCCTTTACACAGTGCAAGCAACTTGGAGGAGCTTGGTCTGCACATTGGTCCCGGGAATCCAACTTCATTCACCAGGGGCTGGAGAGATGATCAGTGGTTAAGAGCACTGGCTGCTCTTTAGAGGGCTTTGATTCAATTCCAGCATCGACATGGTGGCTCACAACGGTCTATAGCTCCAGTTGCAGCGATCTAACACCTTCCTCTGTCGGCACCAGGCATACATATGGCTCACAGTCATATATCCAAGCATAACACTCATACACATAAAATAAGTGTGAAAAACAAGATGGACTGGAGGGATGACTCAGTGGTTAAGACACTTGTGCTCTTGCTGAGGACCCAGATTGTCTCCCAGCACCCACACGGTGGCTCAAAAGCATCAGTGACTCCAGTTCCAGGGGATTCAGGCCTTATTCTGACTTCAAAAGGCACATAAAAAAGGTACAAAACAAACAAAAACCTTATACCATAAAATACAATTAAAACAAAAATAGAAAAACCTTAGTTTACCAGGCTTGGCTGCAAGTGTCTTTACCCTTGAATCATATTGCTAGCCTCTATAGTCCTATACTAAGTAAGTAGGAATATAATTTACTTTTCAACATTTTGGAAAAGTATTGTTTTGTTTTTATTAGAAATGAGGTGATCTATTTGAAGTTCTTTGATTCCTTGTTTAATATTTCTGTGGATTGGACAGTATAACTTGTTGGTAGATTGCTTGCTAACCTTCATGAAGCCATGAATGAATGAATACTAAATAGTAATGTTTTATTGCATTTTATTTTAGAAATGAGCACTGTTCAGTTGTTTTGTGGATATATCTGTTGCTATATAACTCTCTGTTCATTTCCAGAAACTCACAGAAATAAAACAGCAGACTATACCCCTGAAGAAAAAACTGGAGTCCTATTTAGATTTAATGCCGGTAACTGTTGTTATGGGTTTTCTAACCTTCCTGTAAAGACACTACGTGGTCAGAGCATAGTGGGTTTGTGTTTCAAGGATTTAAAATCAATGTCAAAACTGAGAGTGGTGACTCCCACTTATAATCTGAACACTTGGGAGGCTGAGGCAGAAGGATCATTGAGTTCTAACAGCTTAGGCTACAGACTGAAGTTTGTATCAGAATAAGAAAATAAAAAAAAATAAAGACAGTGGTAGGCTTGGCATGGTGGTCCACATCTCTAATCACAGCACTTGGGAGGTTGAGGATCTTAAATTCAAGACCAGTTTGGGCTCTGTCTTGTTACATTTATTTGTTTGTTTGTTTGTTTGTTTGTTTATTTTGGGTTCAGATGCCACAGTGCACATAGAGGCCAGAGTAGATTCTCTTAAACTAAGGGCACTCAAGTCACCTGGTTTGGCAGAAACTGCCATTACTTAGTGAGCCATCTTTCCCACCAAGATCCTGTTTTAATACCCCCCACACACACACACCCCACTCTGCCCAAATGGTTATTGGTAAATTTCAGTATGAAGTGTGGGCTGGGTGCTCCCTCTGATTTTCCTTGGCTTTTGAAGGGATTGTATTGTGAAGTAGCTTTCCTCTGAGTGAACTGCTTTCTGTATTTGTATCACCATGACCAAACTCTGATACTGTGTATCACTATGTTACCTCACAGAAACAGCTTAAGTAAGCCAAGATTTCAGTCGTGTCACATTTTCATAGTGTCACCCAGAGTGGTGGGAAAGACAGGTGGGACAGGTCAGTACTGCAAGTTAGAAACCAGTGACCAGGCATGTAATCGGTAGTTTTATGTCAGCTTCACAAGCTAGAGTTATCTGAAAGGAGCCTCAGTTGAGAGAATGCCTGCACTTCTAAGGCGTTTTCTTAATTAGTGATTGTGGGTGGGGCAGTACTAGGCAGGTGGTCATGGGTTCTATAAGAATTCAGCTGAGCTGGGTGGAGGTGAGACATACCTTTAATTGCAGCACTTGGGAGGGGAAATCGCTGTGAATTTAAAGCGTGGCTGGAGTACAAAGCAAGTTTCAGGACATCCAGGACTGTTACATGGAGAAACCCTGTCTCAAAAAAACCAAAGGAAAAAAAAAAAGAAATAAAATAAGAAAGAAAGAACAAAGAAAGCAGGCTGAACAAGTCATAGGAAACAAGGCAGTAAGCAGCAGTCCTCTGTGGCCTCTGCATCAGCTTCTGTCTCCAGGATCCTGCCCTGCCTTCCTTCAGTGATGAACAGTGATGTGGAAGTGGAAGCCAAACAAACCCTTTCCTCCCCATGATACTTTTTGGTCATGGTGTTTGGTCACAGCAATAGAAACCCAAGCTCAAACAAGGCTATAACCTCAAAACCTAACCCATAGTGTATTGCGTGCTGCATTCGCTCAAAGATGATCCGTAGTCCGTAAGGCTAAGATTTCTTTATTCAGATAAACACCAGCCCAAACGCAAGCCAGAGCCTCCCCAGAGGCCGAAAGCTAGCGTGGCCTCTTAAGAATTCTCTCCTCGTCATCTTCGACCTCCCCGACCACACCCTCATGGGTGTGGCCAGGCACACCTGTAGTGGCTACTAGAAAGCGGGGCTACAGTGTCTCCCTACAATAGTTACCTCTTCCTCCTGAAGGTTCAGAGCTTCCCAAAACAGTACCAACAGCATTCAAACAGAGCCTGTGTGAAGCTCTTCATTTAACTATCACACTTTGCTTGCTTGTTTTTCTTTTTAAGAATCCATCTCTTGCTCAAGTGAAAATTGAAGAGGCAAAGAGAGAATTAGTAAGTAGTTTCCATCTTCCTTCATTTTCCCTTTTAAATTAGCAGTTACTAAGTTGAGATAATAAAATTTCTAAGCTGGGTCAAGCTATGAGGTCCAGCTGCTTGGGAGTACACAGCCCAAGACAGGCTTTGTGGTAGAAATTGGTTTTAATGTTTTCCTTTTCTACTCTTATTTTAGATATCAGAAGTTGATGATATGTCTTTCATGTCTTCATTTATGGCTTATTTCCTTTCTCTAGGATGCCATTGAAGCTGAACTTACAAGGAAAGTAGACATGATGGAACTGTGACTAGAGCCCAGTAGACATTCTTCTCCCAAGAAGTCAATGACTGTTCTTAGAGGAGATAATAATATCCTTCTTGATAAAATAACAGTTTTTGGTCATGCATTTAAATTTTTTTGGCCTAAGTACAGTTTTCATATGAAAAAGCATTTTGTGTTACCTGTTATTTGTATACCTGGCAGTTAAGAATCTCAAAAATCAGGGAGGGGCTGGAGAGATGGCTCCACAGTTTAGAGCAATAAATATTGCTCTTGCAGAAGACTGGGGTTTGATTCTCAGCACCCATATGGTGGCTCAAGACCATGACATCTCAAGACCATTGGATCTGACATCTTCTGGCATCTGCAGGCATCAGGCACACATGACACACAGACATACATGCAGGTAAAATACTCATACACATTAAAAAAAAGAAAAGAAAAGAAAATTCTGCCGAAGGCGGCAGTCCCTTAGGTGACCATCATTGAAAGGTTCATTTAATGCTGATCAGCTCTACCTCTTCAAGAGACAGGCCCCGCCCCGTGACAACAATCTGGGCACTCACTCTGCTGGGCCTAATAATAAACTGGTTAATATGTCTTATCTTGCACCTCCTCTTTTTCTTTATATCTAATTTAAACAAAAACAAAACAATCATGTCAGTTCTTACAGGCTTGCTCTGTGGTTCCCATTCGTTTACTTGCTTCCTTCTCTGGGGCTTTGCCTCCATTCCTGAGCAACTCACACTGACCTGTCACCAAATGTCAATATGTTTCGTTTATGAAAAAGATTAGATCTTTAAGCCAGTTGCAGAAAGAGGAATAATATGGTTCTAAATTCATATTTCATGCCCTATATTAGGATAATCCAAAGGATCAAAGACCAATATAAAATTTTAAAAATAAAGATACTGGACTGGAGTATGAATCTATTTATGCTTGCCTGGCATACATGAAGCTCTGTTCAGTCTCCAGCCCAGCATGGTATGCATGTCTATGCTGGTTTTTCTTTCTTTCTTTTCTTTTTTTTTGTTGTTTTTTTTTTTTTTTTTTTTTTTGTTTTTCGAGACAGGGTTTGTCTGTGGCTTTGGAGGCTGTCCTGGAACTAGCTCTTGTAGACCAGGCTGGTCTCGAACTCACAGAGATCCGCCTGCCTCTGCCTCCTGAGTGCTGGGATTAAAGGCGTGTGCCACCAATGCCCAGTGCCTGTATGCAACTTTTTAGGGCATTTTTTGATTGATGTGAGAGGACTCTGCCCATTGTGGGTAGTGCCACCCATGGCCACATGGTTCTGGGTTGTATAAAAATGCAATTGAGCAAGCTAGTCAGCGTTTCTATGTGCTTCTTCAGCTCCTGCCTCTAAATTCCTGTTAAGTTTCTGCCCTGACTTCTCTCAGTGCTGGACTGGAAGCTTTACTAGATGTATGAGGTGCGCCTTCTTAGAGTTTCTACCACCAGTTGAGTCATAGGCAGACTGCAGAGTTCAAGCATACTGGCCCATGCCAGAGCTGACCTGATGTGGGATGTTAAGCCTATTTGTAGCACCCCGCATGACTGGTGTATGATTGAGTACCTGGGAGAAGATGTGTAATGCTATCAAGGGTCTGCCCTGCCATCCACTCTTTAACTCAAGCAAAATCTCCGTCTACCCTAACTGTAAAGAAAAAAAAATCTACACCGTAGTTTACTCTACCAAAGAGATCTCAAAGTCATCTCCAAATCTGAACAAAATTCCAAGCAAGATATACACAGAGAAATAACACAAAAAGAAAAGGCTACAGGGAGAATAATTCGGAGTATCTAGGTTGACTGATAGTTGATTTTCAAACTCAGTATGTAGCCAGGGCCACACATTGCAAGTCTTCCCAAACTTGGGGACCAAGTATTCAAACATGTGTTCTGAATATTATTTTAAGTTGTGTTACATTTGTTTATGCTATGGAATATTTGTTTAGTGATGCAAAGATGTGTCTCTTTTATGTTGCATTTGTTTAACTCTGTGAAGGTGTATCACATTGCCTGTCTAAAACAACTGATTGGCCTAATAAAGAGCTGAATGGCCAATAAGAAGGCAGAAGAAAGGATAGGTGGGCCTAGCAGGCAGAGAGACTAAAATAGGAGGAGAAATCTGGGAAGAGATTGAGGAGGAGTAAGAGAAGGGGGAGGAGGACCAGCCATACAGCCAGACATGGAGTAAGAAGTAAAGATGTACAGAAATAGGGAAAAGTAAAAGTCCAGAGGCAAAAGGTAAACAGGCTAATTTAAGTTAAGAAAAGTTGGCTAGAAACAAGTCAAGCTAAGACTGGGCATTTGTAAGTAAGAATAAGTCTCCATATGTGATTTATTTGGGAGCTGAATGTCAGGGCCCCCAAAGAGTAAAAAGCCAAAAAGAGTAAAAAAATAAAATAAAAACAAAGCCAACAACACACGAGCCTATGGGAGTCATTCTCATTCAAGCTACCATATTCCACTTCCTGGCTGCCATAGACTAGTTGCATATCATAATGCAAAATGCATTTAGTCCAGCTTCACAAGTCTCCATAGTCTTTCATTGTCTTAACAGTTTAATAGTCCAAATCTTTCCTGAATCTCAAAGCAATCTCTTATTTGCAACCCCCTATAAAATCAAAAGGTAAACTGTATACTCCAACATGCAATGGCAGAGTATGTAGTGCTTTTCCAAAAGGGAGGAATTGGAACATAAAGACCAAAACCCATCAACTCCAAATCCTGTCTGATGTCAAAGGGCTTACTACACACTTGCAGCTTACTGCCTGTAAGGCACCTCTCTCTCAGGCTGCTTCCACTCCCTGTATGTAGCTCTCCTTAGCAGATATCCCATGACTGGCTGATCTAACATCTTGGGGTTTCCAGATGCAGTACAGGCTTCTCTTTCACAACTTCATTCACTGGCTTCTCAGGGCCTCCATGCTGGGATTCTGCTACACACCTGGCCTCAGGTTTCCTTACCCTGAAAATCCCATAATCCCATTGCTCATGTATCTCTCATGACTCTTAAAACCAGAACCAAGTGGACAACACAACCTCACTTGACCTCTTGATGGACCCCCGGAAACTCAGGCCTCCGGGGTTCCAGCCCAGGACCGCAGTCACCCCAGTCACCAGGCAGATTCGAAAACTTGCTGCAAACTGCATGAGGCTTTATTGTTTAACGAGCTAACCCCATGTTAGCTTGGGTCTTTCACCCACCCGCCATGGCGGATGGCTAGCAAAGACAGCTCGAAGGGGCTGCAGAGAGATCTTGTAGAGCAGTGTAAGGGGAGTGTCTAGGGGTGCACACAGGCTCAGGATTGGTGTGCCTCCAGGCTTGGAGGGCTTGCCGTGTGTTGATTGGCCAACTGGTTGTTATGGCCCTCCCAGGGTGGTTGCTATGCTCTGCGTGTCATTGCTGTGCACTTGTCCAGTAAAGCACACCCAGAGCTGTAAAGCATAGCGCCACCAGCTAACTTCTGATTGGTTCCTTGCCACAAGGCAGGCATCTGACTTCTAGTGACTAGGACAAGGTCATGGCAAGCATGTGTTACTGCCATGGCTGCCGAAATGGGGAGCTGGTCCCTTCACTCTCACTTGTGATTGGAGCCTGGCTCCCTTGAGTCATATCTGCAGAAGCTGTTCTTAGTTTTTGCTCTTAAAGGGGAACGAAATTTCTTGTTTTTTTTTTTAAGGTTTTTATTTATTTTGTATAGTCTTCTGCCTACATGCCAGCAGAGGGCACCAGATCTCATTTAAGGTGGTTTTCCAGGTGGTTGCTGGGAATTGAACTCAGGACCTCTGGAAGAACTGCTCTTAACTGCTGAGCCATCTCTCCAACCCTTCTTGGGTTTTTTGATTTCACAAATTGTTGGATTATCTGGGTAGAGTCTTGCCCTGAGGGCTCCTCTCCCTTTGTAACAATGCAGGTCAGGCCTCACCTTGATCTCCTTGTTTCTTTTAAGCACACACCTTGGCTCTAACATGAAATTACCAGGTGCTCTTTTTCTCCTCAAACTTTACATTTTCTATTTCTTTTGCCCTACTTGCTCTTTTTCATTGTAGTCCTACATAGATGTGATTACTAATAACCATGTAACAGAGCCAACATTAGACTGTCCTGAAATCCCATTCACCAAAGAAATTATCCATTACTTTTTAATTTTCCTCAGGCAAATTCTTAGGATGGGGGCAAAAAGCAGCTATGTATTTTGCCAAAGTATCACAAGAATGGTCCCTAGCCTCCTTGCCAATATTGTTCCCCTCTTGAGCTGTGCCTCTACCTTCAGCACTACTGTCTTCCATGTTCCTACTAGTGTGGCCCATTAATCTTTGATTATAACATTCAACTGCTTTCCTAGTATAACATCTCAAAGTCATCTACGTTCCTCTACAAAGAAAAAACAGCATGGTTAAGCCTATCACAACAATACCCCATTCCTGGTACCAACTTGCATATTTGTTTATTTTCTATGGCTGTAAAGAGATAATAACCAAGGCAGCTCATACAAGAAAATGTTTAATTGGAGTTACAGTTCCAGAGGTTTAGATTCCATGATAATGGAGCAAAAGCATGACATCAGGAATAGTGGAAAGCTCACATCTTGATCAACAAAAAAAAAAAAGGTTGAGTTAACTGGGAGTGACATGAGTTTTGAAACTTCAAAGCCCACCAGTGACACACCTCCTCCAACAAGGCCACACCTCTTAATCCTTCCCAAATAGTTCCTGCAACTAGGGACCAAACATTCTAACATATTCATTCTCATTCAAACCACCACAGCAGGGGAGATGACTCCTTGGCTGAAGGAAGGCACTTGCTGCCAAGCATGACAGCCTGAATTCAGTTCTGGGAACCCACATGGTGGAAGGAGGGAACCAACTCCTGCAAGCTGTCCCCTGACTTTCATATGCACATTGTGGTGTGTTTACTCCCACACACATATAATTTTTTTTTAAAGCAAACAAAGGATATGGACCACGGCTCTCTGCTGTGAACTCAGTTGTATGGACAGGGGAGCTGGTGTGAGGGGCAGCCTCTGTTTTTTGTCTTTATGTCTGACCCTAGACTACAGGTCTGACTGCTTCCCTCCTGATATTTCCATATTCATCCCCTAAGAACAGAAACATTTGTAGTTTTAAGCACAGTAAAATAATCAAATTTAGGAAATTTAATTAATTAATTTATTCTATTATCTTAGTAATGCACAGTATATACAATAGCCCAACTCAGGAACATATATTATGTATAGTCCTGTTTGTCTTTGTTTTCTGCTTTTTATTTTTAAAGATTTTATTTATTTACTATGTATACAGTCTCCTGCCTGCCAGCAGAGGGCACCAGATCTCATTCAAGGTGGTTGTGAACCATCATGTGGTTGCTGGGAATTGAACTCAGGACCTCTGGAAGAACAGTCAGTGCTCTTAACTGCTGAGCCATCTCTCCAGCCCTGTTTTCTGCTTTTTTGAGACAGGGTCTTTTTTTCTTTTTCTTTTTTTTTTTTTTGAGACAGGGTTTATCTATGTAATTTTGGAGCCTATCCTGACACTGACTCTGTAGACCAGGCTGGCCTCGAACTCACAGAGATTCACCTGCCTCTGCCTCCTGAGTGCTGGAATTAAAGGGTGTGCCACCAATGCCCGGCAGGACAGGACAGGATCTTTTTTTTTTTTTTTTTTTTCCCCCGAGACAAGGTTTCTCTGAGGCTTTGGAGGCTATCCTGGAACTAGCTCTTGTAGACACTGACTCTGTAGACCAGACTGGTCTCGAACTCACAGAGATCCACCTGCCTCTGCCTCCCAAGTGCTGGGATTAAAGGCATGCGTCACCACTGCCAGGCGAGACAGGATCTTAATGTAGACCTGGCTGGTCTCAAACTCAGTATGTAACCAGGGATGAGCTTGAGTTGTTGATACTTCTGCTCCACTTGCCCCTGGAAGCTGGCTGGTGGGAGAGAGGTGCTGCATGAACGAGAAGACGTTGCTGTGAAGATGCGGCTGGTACTATTTTAAGAGTGGAATGATGTGTCGGATGTCCTTGGTTGCCAGGGAAACTTTTTCTTGTGGATTATCACAGAAGCACGTGAGAGATGGCTTGCCCTAGGCTGGCTGTGGCCCCGTACCTGGACTGCTGAGGTTTTAGGTCGGATGGGACATGGCCAACAGGCTAATCTCCCACCTTTATTTGGGAACATGATGCGTGTCTCCCTTCTGATCTCAGCATGCTTCCTCTCACATTGTACAGCTGTATATTTTTAGGCTCTTCTGACAGCACCCGGATCCCACATGTTCAGTTTTATTTCAACTCCTCAGCAGCAGTTGTGAGCTAGCTGACAGCCTGCCTCCACAGTGTAGGGAGGCGGCACTGCTCTCTCCCTCTTCAGGATCCGAATTTTCAGCCTGTACAACACAGAGCACCGGAGCCTTATGCTGCCTGCAGTGTGACCTTAAAGGCTGCGGGGCAACTCTCTGGTGTCAGACCGCACAGCCCAAAGGCCTTCTTCTCTGTTCACTGGCTCCATTCTTAGCACTAAGCATGATATCTTACGGGGGGAGGGGGAGCTATAAAGATACTAAGAATTTTTCCTCAATCCCAGAGAGGCAGTTTATAAATTCAAAGACACTCAGACTGCCCAGTCTAAATCATAGTTTTGTAAACGAAGTAAAACATACACCTTACATGGTGTAGATGTCTTGTATATCCATAGACTTTGCCTATTTGTATTACTTTTTATTATAAACACAGAAGACCCAAGTTCAATTCCCAGCACTCATATGGCAATTCACAACCATCTGTAACTCCAGTTCCAGAGGATCTGACTCTCTCTTCTGGCCTCCTTGAGCATTACATGCATGTTGTACACAGGCATATATGCAGGCAAACACCCATTACATACTTTTTTTTTCTTGGTTTTTCGAGACAGGGTTTCTCTGTATAGCTTTGGAGCCTATCCTGGCACTTGCTCTGAGACCAGGCTGGCCTCGAACTCACAGAGATCTGCCTGCCTCTGCCTCCCCACATACATTTTTTAATGAAACATCCATACATGTAAATTCCCTTTTAAGTATATAAAATTTCACATGGGCATGGTGACACATGCCTGTAATCCTAACACTATGGAGGTAGAAACAGGAACTCAAAGTCATCTTGAACTACATCCATATTCAAGACCAGCCTGGACCACAGGAGACTCTCAATAAAAACAAAACAACACACTCATATATTGAGAGCTATTGATTACTCAGCATGAGCTGGTAACCTTACTACATATTATTCCTTCTCCAAAGGTAATTGTGTTTGAAGTCTAGAGACTGTATTTCTCATGAACTCTGTATTTCCCATATACTTTAAATCACATTTATTTTTTTATTTATTCTGGTGGTTTGAATAAAAATGGTCCCCATAGGGAATGGTACTACTGGGAGGGATGGCCTTCTTGGAAGAACTGTGTCCCTGGGGGGTGGCATTTGAGGTTTCAGAAGCTCAAGCCAGACCTAATGGCTCACTGTCTCTTCCTGTTGTCAGGGGATCCGTATGTAGAACTCTAAGCTACCTGTCTAGCATCATGTTTGCCTGCATGTCACCATGCTTTCTGCCATGAAACCTGTACAATAAGCTAGCCACAATTAAATGTTTTCCTTTATAAGAGTTGCCATGGGCGCCTGGCATTGGTGGCACAATCCTTTAATTCCAGCACTCGGGAGGCAGAGGCAGAGGCAGGCAGATCTCTGTGAGTTCGAGACCAGCCTGGTCTACAGAGTTCCAGGACAGGCTCCAAAACCATACAAAGAAACCCTGTCTCAGAAAAAAAAAAAGAGTTTCCATAGTCATGGTGTCTCATCACAGCAATAAAACACCAACTAACACACTTATTTATTTATTATTTATCTATTTTTGACACAGGGTCTTACTGTGTAGCCCTGACTGGCCCAGAACTCACAGAGATCCACTTGCCTCTGTCTCCCAAGTACTGAGATGAAAAGTATACACCACCATGCCTGGCCTTTTAAGTCACTTCTAGATTATTTATAATATCCAGTACAATGAAAATAATTGTTACACTGTATTGTCTAGAGAAGAGAAGGGGAAAGGCTGTATTTGTCAGTACATGTAACTTTTTTGTTGTTTTTATCAAGACAGGGTTTCTCTGTGGCTTTGGAGGCTGTCCTGGAAGTAGCTCTTGTAGACTAGGCTGTTCTTGAACTCACAGAGATCTGCCTGCCTCTGCCTCCCTAGTGCTGGGATTAAAGGCATGCACCACCACCACTCGAGTACATGTAACTTTTAACCAAGTATTTTCTAGGGTTGGTAGAATCTGCCCATGCAAAGCCCACAGATATGAACAATGATTATAAATTACCATTTATGTCATTTAGTATACATGTATATGCATTTAGGTATAAAATTGTTGATATGTTAAACTAGACATTTCTATCAAAATATTTGATAGAAATAATTTCTAGTAGTAATTGTAGTAATTTCTATACTGTTCAGCTCCACATCCTCATAGATCTTTGGCATTGTCATTTAAAATCTTTTAGAACACTCAGGCATGGTGGTACTTGCTTGTGATCTTAGCACTCAGAAGGCCCCAGCAAGAGATCACCTTGAGTTCAAGACCAGCTTGTGCTGTATAGTGAGTTCTGGGTCAGCTTGGCTTAGAGTAAGACACTCTTTTTTTTTATTTTATTTTTTGGCTTTTGAGACAGGGTTTCTCTGTGGCTTTGGCTAGAGAAGCTAGAGGCTTCAGATCCTGGGAGCTGCAGTTAAAGGTGGTTGTGAGCTGCCCAGCAATGTGCTAGGAACTAAGTTCCCTGCAAATGCTGCAAGGAAGGCTCTTAACAGCTGAACCTTCTCCCCAGTTCTCCATACCACTTTCCTTTAAAGTGGACGCTGTCTTCTCACCCAGAGAAGGGATTGTCAGGACTGTTTAGTAAGAACATGGAGCTGTACTGAGAAATACAGTCTGCCAAAGAGGAGAGCCTAACACTCCTGAGTTAAGCAGAAATAGTCTACTAAGTAAGTTTTGCTCTAAGCCTGGTTCCATCATATTAAAGAAACTAATCTATTCTAATTTTGGCAATTTCTCTAAAAATAAATGTAGATTTTTTTTTCAAATACCCTTAAAAAAATCTGTGAAGTGACAGAAAAATAAGGTAAAAATGAGTGGAGTTATGTTGCTCCCTTTAAGGAGCCATTTGTTAGACAGTCAGTCAGTCAACATATTAGAGTAGTTACTGCTTGTCCTGCCAGCACTTGCAAAGCATTAGGATTAAACAGTGGGTTAAACAAAACATTCCCTAACCTCAAAACACAAACAAACAAACAAAACCTCAAAGCAAAAACATGAAATGTACTAAAGTCTGACTTTTACTCTGGTAAACACAGGAAATTGTTACAATCCGCTTTGCACTCATGACCCTAAATAACTGAGGAACCTACTTCAGCTGTTCTCAGGCTCCTGGTACTCAAGTTCCCTGTCTGGGATCATGTTTGAAAGGCACAGGCGCTGCAAACATAATTTCAGACAGCAGAGGGCAGTTATAACTTTAAAATGCTTCCAAACAACAACATAGCAACAAAAAAGACAAATTCGGTCCAGAAAAGGCTCTGGGCGGATATGTGGAGAAGAAACAAAATTTGGCAGGGGTCCAAGTCCAGCAACCAATCTGCTGTCCCACTGGAGGCCTGGGATTTTGCTAGTTTACCGTGAAGCTCCTGTCCCTGATGGAAGATAACACAATGGAACCGGATGCCCACCACGACAATCTAGGTCACAGAGTTTCCCAAACCCCAAACCGGCACCCACCCCCACGATGTTAGCTGTGCAGGAACCTATGGGGGCGGTACTAGAGCGTCCACAGGCATGCCACCTGTCAAGTTTGCACTGAAGAGTCGGTCGGGAGCATTTGTTGAGCAATGGCTCTTTAAGCAACAGCTATGGCTGGAGAGAGACAGACTTTCTCTAGCTACCGAGAGAAGGCTGGCTGGCAGCACTCCTGGGTGGCCCCAGCCAGGATGCCCTTTCCCTCCACTGGAGGGAATGAATGCTGCTATGTGGCCAGATTTCAGGTTGTTTAAACAGCCTACAGAGCTTGCCTTTCGTGTCCGGCTGGCTCATGAGTGCTTCCAGAAGCCCAGCCTTTTTTGTCTGTTTTGCTTATATGTTTGGTAGGTTTTTGTTTCTAAAGTGTTTTTGTCAAAGCCTGGAAATCTCAAAACATGGGGCTTGAGCACATTTGTGAAAACACAAGCAAGAGAGTCGGAGCCTGGAAGTTCGGTTTTGTAACCGTAATGTACTTGGGAGGCTGAGGCAGGAGGATCTGGAGCTCAAGGTCTAGCTGGACTGTACAGTGAGTTCAAGGCCAGCCTGGTTAGTTTAATGATGACCTGTTTCAAAATAGAAAGTAAACAAACAAACAAACAAACAAACAAAAAAACCCAAAAACCTCCATGGCTCAGGGAAATCGCAGATGGGATGGCAGAAGAAAGGGTGGAGGGGGTGGAGAGCTGAGGAACACTGTTCCAGGCACAGTATGGCAGTTACACTCCTGAACCCTCAGCAACTCTGACCACCTGCACATCACCTGCAAAAGACTGGACCTTCCAGGATTCTGATGGGCATTGGGCTCATGGGAAGCCTCCCTTCTCTGTAGATTGCTAGAAAGACAGTGATTGCTGGGGCAGGGAGAGTGGTTTCCTTCAATGGTGTAGACACTAATAAGTTGCCCACACCCCTGTGAGTAAACCTAATTAAACTAGTTAGAAAAAGAAAAAAGGCATGAGTGTAGAAAAAGTGGTAGCCCGAAGAGAAGGGATGTCAGTGGGAGAGGTCAAGAGAGGGCAGCAAAGGCAAATATAATTAAAATATGTTATATACTCTTATGAAAATGTCAAACAAAACCCATCAGGTATTATGTAAATTGTACGCTAATAAAAAAATTTAAAAATAGGGCAGGAGAGATGGCTCATTGGTTAGGGGCACCGACTGCTCTTCCAAAAGGACTTGGGTTCAATTCTTAGCACACACATGGCAGCTCACAACTGTCTGTAACTGAAGTTCTAGGGGACCCAACACCCTCACACAGACACACATGCAGGTAAAACACTGGTACACATAAAATAAAATAAAATAAAATAAAATAAAATAAAATTAAGAATTTTTTTAAAAATAAAAGGTTGGGGATATAGCTAAGTGGTAGAGCACTTACCTACCTCATGTAAGGTTCAATCTATGTACCACAAAAACGAAGAAAGAGAGAAGAGACAAGATGATCTCTGTGAGTTCAAGACTAGCCTGAACTATATAGCAAAATTTGGCAGGGGTCCAAGTCCAGCAACCAATCTGCTGTCCCACTGGAGGCCTGGGATTTTGCTAGTTTACCGTGAAGCTCCTGTCCCTGATGGAAGATAACACAATGGAACCGGATTCTAGGTCAGTCAGAGCAGCACAGTGAGACCGTATCTCAAATAATAATGATGATGATGATACTAATAATAATGAAAATATAAAACAGAAAGTTGCCTCCTTCTTGCAGCCTCCTCTTGTTCCCATCCCATCTTCATGAAGAGTCTACTGGAGTGAGAAGGGAAGAGGGGTCACAGGGAGGAAGTAGCAGGCTGACACAGGCTGACATGGCAGTGCTGTATCCCTCCTGGAACCGTGAGAACACAGCTCCTTGGCCTGCATCCGACCTACGGTAAGAACTCACTGCACATCAGTTACTACATGTTCACACCTCCTCACCAGAATTTCCAAAGCTCCCAAAGCTCTCAAAACCCAAAGAGTTTCATAACTCTGACCTGGATTTATTCGTTGTGAGGACTTTACACGAAGCTCAGTGGTGGAGGAAGGGCTTGACTAGCATGAAAGGCCTGAGTTCCACCTTTGGAACAGGCTCAAACAGTCTGGCCAGCGGACACCTGTGATAACGGGTGCTGACCCAGGCCTCACTGGAACACTGTGAGTTTATAGTACAGCTACCTACTTCCTGAAGGTAGTAACATCCTGAATCCGAAACATCCTGAATTTTGAAACAGAGCTGGCCTTGAGAACACGTTCCTATTGTGAAATAGGGCTCTCTGATTTATCTCAGCCATTCTCCATCCATGTGACAAAAGGTGTGATGGATAGAGCCTGAGGTGGCCCTCAGGTTCAGGACCCATGCCTCTAGTGACCCCTTTCTTTTGAGTGTGGGTGGGACCTTGTGAGGTTCAGTTTAGAAATCAACTGGACTGGATTAAGTGGGTAATTAAAGAACTGTGACTGTGAGGTCATTTCTAGAGAAGATGTGGAAAAGGCAGTATTCATGTTCTCTCTCTCTCTCTCTCTCTCTCTCTCTCTCTCTCTCTCTTTCTCTCTCTCTCTCTTAACCGAGATGCTTATCACCTCCTGTTATAGGCCATCAGAACTCTAGGATCTCTGGCCTTTAAGCCATGGGTTCTTGGGCCTTTACCTTTCAAGGGTGTATGGTAGTACGGGCACCCTTGGGTCTGTCTTGGAACTTCTCAGTCCACATAGTCAGATGAACATGAACCTAGTCTCCTAATAAGCCCTTATTTATCTATTTTTGTTGTTTTTGTTTTTGTTTTTTTTTGTTTGTTTTTTTGTAAGACAGGATTCCCCATGTAGTCCAGGTTGGCCTTGTTCTCCTGGTCCAAACTACTGGGATTAGAAGCATGTGTATTAATTACTACGCATTTATTTGCTGCTATAACCAAATACTGAGAAGCGAGCACTGACAAGAGTACTGGAAGAAAGGCTTATGCTGGCACAAGGTCTGAGGGTACAGTCCACCGGGCAGGGAAGGCCTGGGATGGAGGACCGCTGTTGGCTGTGTTAGCTGTGGCAGCTGGACTGTGGGGCTGCTGCTCACATATGGACAGCTCAAGATGCTGAAAAGCAAGCATGAGTGCTCCACGAGCTTCCTCCTTCCATTGTTTTTATTCAGTCTGGGATCCCCATTCATGGGAAGGTGCAGCCTGCCCACTCTCAGGTCACTCCTCTCTGAAAATGCCCTCGGAGACACAGCCAAGGGGAACCTCACTATCCCAATCAAGTTGGCAATAAAAACAAGCTGCCACCATCCTGGCTTTAGATCTGTCTGTCTCATATTTGTTCTGGCCCTATAAACAACCCTACTGATATAGAACTTGCCACTAACCAAGAGAATATGGCAAAGAGAAGAGATTTTAACCCCTAGTAGCATTCACTCACTCGGAGTTGTCATGGGACTGGAAGTGTAGAACAATGTAATGTGCCCACCTAGTATGTGGGACCCTGGCTTAAATGAATGAATAGCTTGCAGTTTTGTTAGAAGACCCATGGGAGATAGCCAAGGATGTGGGCAGCCTTCACCTGTGGTCGCATCTGACCATCAGCAAAGGAACAAGAGCTCTGCTAACAGCTCAAGGACTCTTGGGAGGTCTTTCCTCAGCTGAGTCCTCATGAGACCTAGGCTGCTGCCCCGACCCTACACCTTTTTTTTTTTTTCTGTTTTTTTTTTTGAGACAGGGTTTCTCTGTAGCTTTGGAGGCTGTCCTGGAACTAGCTCTATAGACCAGGCTGGCCTTGAACTCACAGAGATCCACCTGCCTCTGCCTCCCAAGTGCTGGGATTAAAAGCATGCACCACCACCGCCTAGCTTCGACCCTACACCTTGATCTCAGCTTCTGAGAGCTAAACCAGTGCCAACTGGCAGTGGCACGGCTCTCCCACTCTAGAAACTCAGCTAAGGGACTTCTGGCTTGATCTGTTAGATGCGGCAATTGCTCTACAGCCTAGGAGCTAGGACCCGGCGATGGCTCTGCACCTCTCCAGGTGCTGGTTGCTCACCTATGAATTAAAGGGATGGCTGGTCTAGGTCATGGTTGTGAGTCTTTCAGGCTTCAGTTTTTAGAGTGACTGTATACTACCCAGTGGCTAATAACGCTACAACAGTGGTTCTCAACCTGTGGGTCACGACTCCCACAAGTGTTCCATATCATATATCCAGATATTCACATTATGATTCATAACAGTAGTAAAGTTATAGTTATGAAGTAGCTACAAAAATAATTTTGTGTGGTCGGGGGTCATCACAACATGAGGAACTGTATTAAAGGGTTAAGAAAGTTGAGAACAACTGCTCGTGTGTGTGTGTGTGTGTGTGTGTGTGTGTGTGTGTGGTCGTGTAGCCCTTCCCTGAGAGGGCAGAGGGGGCTGTTCTGGCCCAAGAGCTGTGATGTTGAAGTGGCTAATGTACAAGCAGAGGAAGTGCAGACAGCTGAGGACTCATCTTGGGTCTCTCTTGCCGCATCTGCTAGGCTGGCCACTGACTGCAGCTGGCATGGCTTCTGTTGCAGAGGAAGTCAGTTTCAAAGAGCAGGAAAAAGAAACACTCTCTTTCCCCTGCTTGGAAGGCAAGTTCCTCCGTGCTAGACACTGGCCCGCTATATTTAGGAGAGGGAAAAGGTTACAGCTCTAGAGCCTCCTCTCAAGACTTTGGAAGCTCTTGCTGCTTGTCCTCTAGAACTGGCCTGGGCCCTCTGGAGCACAGCAGGGCTGGAGTCGGGTTTCCGGTTGGCTCTTGACAAGCTTCAGAAGCTTAAGGCTGTGCTGCACTCCCCCACCCAGCTGATCTACCTTATCTCCCTCCATCACACCTTTCTGGCTCTCAGTCCCACCATCCCAGACACCCCCAATTCATCCCAGGAGTAGTGAGTGCATCATGAACCCTCTGCCTCCCCTCCCCCAACACTCCCTTGCACACAGAGCTAAACTCTCTGCCTAGCTAAAGGGATTGTCCCTTATTAAATTCCTTGGGGGATGATCTCATTAAGCCTCGCTATGGGCCACTTCTATTTCAGGGACAGTAAATTTGCTGCAATCTATGGGCAGCTAGTTAATTGAAACCTGAGGAAGGGGCTGGGGGGAGGGAGAGGTGGTAGAGAAAGCCTGAGCACACTGGGCCTGGGTGGCCAAGCCAGGAGCTGGCCCAGGGTGCAGGAGAGCTGGAGTACATGTGAGGGCAGCTGATAAGGGGGAAGACCTGAGCCACAAAGGGGGAGGAAACAAACCCAGAGCCAGCACAGCCTGAGGCAGTAAGCTGGCCTTGGAGCTGCCTGCCAGGCTTTGTGTGCACACAGCCAGCCAGCATCCAGACTGGCCCCAAGTGATAAGGACCTAGGCCAAGATGCAGCCACTGCAATGGAAAAGAAGGAGAAACCAGAGAACTTGGAAACTAATTTGATATGGGGATGAAGGAGAGGAAGGAGCCCAAGATGACCTTTAAAGATCCCTGGAGAATGGGGACAGGTGCCAGGACACAAGCCTGGCAGGGGCCTCTGGCTAATGCCAAGTTCATTTGCTCTATTGTTTCAAGAGTCTCTCTTCACTCATATCTTTAAAAAGCATTTCTTATCTTCCAGTTCTTCAGCTATTCATTTATTCGTGCTTACATTTAGCTCATCATCCTCTCTGGCTTGGTGCTTAAGCTGAGCCCAGACAGGACAAGCACAAACAGAAGTACACCTTGGGGCGACACTTGGAACCCCTGCAGATTTGTGCTAGTTTTAAGGATAGTTGCTGCAGAGCAAAGTATACAAACACTAGGACTGCTTCAGGTAGCAGACCTTAATGTCAGATGAGCTGGGGACTGGGTAGTGCTTGGAACTTCAGCCTCTAACCTAACTGCCACTCTTTGTTGGTCTCTTATCTCTACACCTGGACCTCATTATCTGTGAAAGGAGACTGTGGGCCTTGGTGATTTCCTGTCTTGTTGTGTGTGTGTGTGTGTGTGTGTGTGTGTTCACACACGCACAAACTTGAGTTCTTATGGCTGGGAATGTAATTGGGTGGTGGAGTGTGGGCCTAACAAAGGTGAGGACTTGGGTTTGATCCCCAGCACTGCCAGGAAAAAGGAAGTACATAGTTGGGTTTCTACCCATGTGCATAGCAGTTCTTGATTCAGGAAAGGACCACATTGGCTTGTGCCAAGAGCCTTCATTGCAATTCCTCGTTATTTCCATACGGCTAGGGTGCTGTGAGAGCCTCTCTCCATGAGTGTCTCTGGACTGCCCCTTCCCCCCCTCAAGATTTATTTCTAATTGCCAGGTGTGGTTGTGCTTGACTTTAATCCCAGAACTCAGGAGGCTGTGGCAGGCAGATCTCTGTGAGTTTGATGGTATGGAGGGTGACCTGGTCTATAGAGTTAGTTCCAAGACAGCTGGAGCTACAGTGATACCCTGTTTTAAAAACAAAACAAAACAAAAAGACAAGAACAAGAAAAAAGAAAGAGGAAGGATTTATTTTTATTTTTATCTCCATGTATGGATATGGATTTCCATGGAGACCAGGAGAGGGAGTAGAACCCCTGGAGCTGGAATTACAGATAGCTGTGAGCTGTGATGTGGATGCTGGGAACCAAATTCAGGCCCTCTGGAAGAGCAGTATGAATGCTAATGCAGATCCATCTCTCAGCCCATCTGGCTGGCCTCTCTTAGCACTTGCTTGATACAAGAGTTGCTAGGAAGATGCAGATGACTTGACTGGTCTTCTCTGCAGAGCTTGCCTGTCTACAACCCTTTAGCCAGTTTTCATGTGAGGTGACTGTCCTAAAGCAGAGGCTAGGCTGCTCTGGAGGGGCTTCCTGTTGTCACATGTATACTTGGCACTTAGTAGGGCACTCGGCTCTGGAGCAGGTGTCTGTGAAGTGCTGCTTCAGTGGATGAGTTACAGGTTGGCATTTGGCCTTTCCATCCCTTCCACCTAGTCTTCTTCTTCTTCACCTCTCCCATCGGCAGTAGATTGCCAGGCTGGTGACTGCTAGTGTCAGGGACTTGGGAGGAAGAAACCAAGGTTAGCAGCTCTTCCGGTCTTTTAAGAAAAATCTAAACTTATTTCCATGTGTGTTGTTGAGTGGGAAGTGCATTTTGAGAGAACCAATCCTCAGAACCTCAGCTGGGAGAAAGGTGCTGCTGTGCCCACCCTTGGACAGCCATCCACTACAGAGGTGACCTGGGAGGACCTTGGGGATTCTACATGATATGAGGCCAGTGTATTGATGGGTTTGGGAAAGTGAGGGATGTGCATAGATTGAGCTTTATTGCTTATCTTTTTGGACTATCGGATTCTGGGAGTGCCTAGCAGGGAGGGAAGAGAAAAAGGCCTTGGTAATAATGACATGAGCTCTTCTGGCAGGTGGGGGTCTTGGAGTAGAAATTAGATTAGTGTGGATGGGGGTATAAACTAGGCATTAGAGTTGACTCTTGCTAGCATGTGTGAGAGTCTGGGTTCTTTTCTCAGCTTTGGAGGTAGACAATAGACAAATAGAAGATAGATAGATAGATAGATAGATAGATAGATAGATAGATAGATCAATAGATTGATCAATCAGTAGGTAGGTAGATAAATAGGAAGATAGTGAAGTAGGTAGATTAGATAGGTGATGTATCTTTGTGATGTTTCTTTTTAAAAAAATTTTAAAATTATGTATACAGTATTCTACCTGCATATATTCCTGCAGGCCAGAAGAGGGCACCAGACCTTGATGGATGGTTGTAAGCCACCATGTGGCTGCTGGGAACTGAACTAAGGACCTCTGGAAGAGCAGCCAGTATTCTTGGCCTCTGAGCCATTTCTCCAGCCGTTTTTTGTTTGTTTGTTTGGTATGTTTGTTTTGTTTTGTTTTCGAGACAGGGTTTCTCTGTATTGCTTTGGAGTCTGTCTTGGAATTTGCTCTGTAGACCACGGTGGCCTCGAACTCACAGAGATCCATCTGCCTCTGCCTCCTCAGTGCTGGGATTAAAGGCGTGCACCACCATGGCCTGGCTTGTGACTTTTCTTATATGGGTGAATTGGAAGACTAGATTGTCATCCACTGTAAAGGAATTCTGAATCATCCCTAGTTTTCCCCCCACACCATCATTACCACCACACACACTGTGGAGATGTTGCCAGGTCTTGAACTGACCCAGAATCTACTCCATACTCCCTTATCTGCTTGGGGAGTGTTTTGTCATTCCTGAGACTGAATGGTGGCTATCTCACAGTGGGAAGTTGGGCACAAAGGGACTCTCGTCAATGGACACCAAAGGCCCAGCCAACTAATGAATCCTTCCATTGTTCCAGCACTGAGGACCAGAGTGGAGAGGATGGCACAGATAAAGTTCAACAACTGCAGAGGAAAGGCCCATCCAGAAACAAGCCCAGAAGGGCCTGTGTAGAATAGCAGGATCCTGCCAGATCCGAAGATGATGCAGCCATCTAGCACCAGGCCTACCTCCAGGGGACGAAGGGCATACGAAGAATACCAGTTCAACTTGTGAGACAGTATTGTCACCTTTTCCCCAGGAGGACTCTTGGAAACCACAGGCACCTCTGTCCTCTCTGTAGCACACTTGTCTTTGCTGCCCCCTTCTCCCATTATGAAGACACCAGGGCTTCCTATGGATCACTTGGAAGACTCTCATTGCTTCCCGCTTTGGCTGCCTGGGAGACCCCTGTCTCTACCTAGACACAGCCAGAGAGTCTACAGTAGAGAAGGCCAGCAGGGCTCAAAGAGAAGAAGGAAAAGCAGAGTGGGGACAGGAGACAAAAGGAGAAGAAACAGAGCTTGGCATACCGAGGAAGCAGACCTGAGGTAGTGGTTTGCCAATGGGCTGGGGCGAAACCAGAGACCTGGTATTTATGCCACTAGCCTGGCAGGCACCGGCAGGGAGGTTGGCCTTGACGATGACTAAGTATCCCCACCCCCAGTGGCCAGGGGCCATCTCTTGCAGGCCTTTCAGGGAGACAAACTGCCTCTCTGCCTTTGCTTGCTCTTCTAACTATCACCCAAAAGTTTCTGGCTGTGAGCACACCTCTGCCAAGGAGCAGGCTGAAGGAACAGGGCTGCATAAGAGGATGGGGAACCTGCTGGCATAGAGGCTAGCTTCCTGAAGGCCCATGGTATGACCCTGACGTTTGGGTTGACCCTCCAACCTTCATTTTGGCATAGAGTTGAGGAGGTGTGTTCTAAAGTTTCTGGAGAGAAGTAGAAGGTTTTCACGTGAAATTTCACAAGGCCTGCAACATTCCACGTTGGGATTCTTCTTTATGTTGATTTGTTTAAGTCATGCAAGTGCTCTGACACCGGCCCAGAAGCACATTGAGATTCTTGCTGCACTATGATTCCAGCCTTGCTGGTTGTGGCACAGGCTTTGTTATCTACGGCAGCAATCTTTCTTTCTCTGAGCGATCACAACACCAATATCAACAAGACAGATCCAGTTCCTTTTTATTATTTTGATTGTAAATTCCAGAATGTCCTGGTATTTCCCAGGTCTGGAAGACAATTGGCATTGAGGCATAGATTGGGTTCTATAAGAAAGCAGAGAGAGGGGCAGAAGGTGGGGGAGACTAATTGACAAATTAGGAACTATATTTTGCCTTTATTTCCATTTCCCTTCTTTTAAGAAGTTAGACTTGGGGATGGAGAGATGGCTCAGCAGTTAAGAACACTCATTCTTGCAGAGGACCCAAGTTCAACTCCCAGCACCCACATGATGACTCACTTATGATGATCTGACACTTTCTTCTGACCTCCACAGGCACCATATATATAGGCAGGCAGGCAACATTCATACACATTAAATAAATCTAAAAAAAACCAAAAAAACAAAACAAAACAAAAACCCTAGTCTTTCTATATGGACTAGGTTTCACTGGCTCAACTGACAAGAAAGAGGGTAATGGAACTGGGTCTCTGGGCACTTCACCCCAGCCAACAAATGTCAGTCATCTTGCCAAGAGAGGAAAAAAGAGCTCTTCCCAGCTTCCCTTGGCCACCTCCTGGTTCTGCCTCATGACATCCTTCTGCATCATTCCATTAGGGCTCTGGTTTCATGTGAACCTGTTGTTCTGTGGTGGGGGGGAGGGTAGGGGAAGGATCCTGTTGAGATGGGAATGTCATTGTACTGAAGCACTGCGCCTGTGTAACTGGGGACACTGATTTGTTTGTTCTCCCTGAGCCAGGGACTGTTCTAGGGTCTTCCTATGCACTCCCCATTTCATCCTCACCCTCAAGAGCATCAAGAGGTCATCCTTGGACCAGTAGGGTCTCCACAGTCAGTGAGATCACACAATTGCATGTAAGTCACCCTGCTGGAGTGAGGCAGAGCCAGGTCCAAATGCAGACTTGCTACTATTTGGATTCCTTTGACTGCTTCTGGATAGCCTTCTCTATGAGGATGGAACATGATTCTGTGGGAGGATACTCCCAGGCAGGGCAAGTAAGTTAACTCTGGAAGTTGTCACCTGTCTGCGGTTACATGGCTATCACAGTGCGGAGGCTCAGCATTTCCCCAGAGTCCATTGCCTTATATCTTTGGCAGGGATTAAAAATACCTCCAAGCCCATGGGGCTGCTATGAGGTGTAGATGAATAAATCCACTTAAATAGCACAGTATCTGGTGCATAGTAAGTATTTAATAAAAGCCATTCTTATCTCATTCTCTCACTTTACTTAGGACTGGAAAGATCTTGTGCCAATGCCAGTTAGCAAAAATGAATGAGCTGTATGGGATATATATATATATATATATATATATATATATATATATATATCAAATGGGATCAGTTGCACTTGCATGTTTATTACAGCCCTATTTACAAGATATGAATGTGATATTCAGAGTAAAATATTACCCAGCCATGAAATAAAACTCTACCATTTCTTATAACTTGGAGGTTTGGAGGTTTTGGATATTAAATGGAATATGTCAGGGACTGAAGGACAAATGCAGAAATGCTGCATGCTTTCATTTAAATGTTGTCACGTTAACTTTCCTGGGGGAAATGTGGGGAACATGTGAAAAAAATAGGACACCTGTGACAGATCAATGTAATGACTGCACTCTAGTCCAACTTAGTGAACCAGTGAGTTTACTGGTTCATTTATAATAAGAACACAAGTGAGAGGTTACTGACAGGAGCTTGGTGATTCAAAAACAGCTTCATCACTCAAAGGGCCTAGTGAGTGGGGGCCTCAGGAAGCTGTACCATGGAGTCCTGCCTTCAGTTAACCCTTCTAATTCATATACACATATATACATTCACATCATGTATGCATGTATATATATAGGTGTGTGTGTATATATATATCCTGGAAACTCCCAAGATCATGTGATAATTTGGGGGCAGGGCAGGGCAGGGGGGAGTTATGATTAGAATTCCAGGCTAAGGTCCTAAGGCACCCCCCTGTTTTTACTAGAATGTATTAACAGTCCCCTTACTGTTACCACAGACCTAGTTGTCACTGTGTTGTTCTGTGCCATGGCCACGACTAGAGGGCCAAAGTTATTTTTCCTCCAAGATGGCCATCGGATGGTTGTGTTTTAGCTGGTGGAAAAACTGACACTATGATGTATGCAGAGGTTAAAAAGATGATGGTACAGGAGCACAGAGTAGGACAGTTGTTCCCAGAGCCTGGGGGAGATACGAGGGAGGATCACTTGTAGAGAGATGTTTGAGAACATGTGCAGGGGTGCAGCTGGACAGGAGGAACAGCTTACAGTTTTCCAGCAGCAGGGAAGGATAACCATGTATGGCAACAATTCATGAATAAAATAGAGAGGATTTTAAATGTCCTCAATCCAAAAAAATAAGTGTCTGAGGTGATGGATATGCACATCATACCCCACAAATAGTACAGTTGTTATATGTGAATAAAACATACTTTAAAAGTCTTGAGAAGCGTTGGTGGTGCATGCCTTTAGTCCCAGCACTCGGGAGGCAGAAGCAGGCAGATCTCTGTGAGCTCGAGACCAGCCTGGTCTACAGAGCGAGTTCCAGGTCAGCCTCCAAAGCCCCAAAGCCATAGAGAAACCCTGTCTGGAACACGCCCCCCCCCTCCCCCGCCCCCCCCCCCGGCGCGCCAAAAAAAAGTCTTGAGAAAGGGCTGGCAAGAAGACTCAGTGGGTAACTGCTTGCCTTGGAAGCTTGACTGAGTTTGTCCCTCAGAGCCCATAGTGAAAGGAGAGAACAGATTCCCAAGGTTGTTTCCTGTGCTCACCTGCCCCCCCCCCCCCATGATAAAAACAAACCCTGAGTGAATCAGAGAGCAGAGCTCCCTAGTCTAAGGAGGGAACTGATGTTGATGGAGACTTGGGCCCCGTGTTGTAGATTTTTCCAAATCTCCTTTTGAGGAATCTCACCCAAGATTTCAGGATTTTTTTTCCTTACACAGAGGCAATTTATTAACAGAAATGGACTGTGAACCCTCTTCCTGCAGATTCTGTCAGAGAATGGGTGACATTCTATAGGAAACAGAAGCTCCGAAGGCTGAGTGGGCTCCAGGTTCAGGGGTCTTGGTCTGGAGTTTGAGATGCAGGGCAATGATAACTAGCCAGGGGAGGGCTCATCGCAGGCAGCCTTCACCTTCATCCCACCAGCCGCTGGGCGGATGGTTTCTTTGCTAGAAAGACCAGAGACACGGAAAAGTTACTACCACCTAAGGATGTGGAGACATAGCAGACACCAAATCCATTTTCCCTCCTCCATTCGCTTGTCAAAGGTGGATTTGTTTTCCCATCTTTCCCTTCTCTTTTCGAGTTGTCTCCAGACACTGTTACCAGACATCAGAGCAGACCTTCACCAGTTTGGAAAACGGCTAGACCCTGTCTCAAAATTGTAAAAAAGTCTGGAGACGTAGCTCAGGGGTGGAGCAGTTGCTTCGCATCTGCAGGGATTAGTTCAATTCCCGGTTTAAAAAAAAAAAAAAAGGTACAGATCACAATCTCTTCTCAAACCTTTTATATCCTTCCTCTCCCCCAAAACCTGCACTCTTTTAGGGGTCAGACCTGGAGTTGAAAGGCTGTCCTCAGCTTCGGTCTCTGGAGCTCTGTACTTGCCAAGTGGCGATCCATCCCATTTTCTCCAGGTCCCGAGTCCCGCACGTGCCCGGCGCCCATTTTAAGGACGGGTCTGCCAAACTCACAGCGGTGTGTATGTGTGTGTGTGTGTCACCCTTCCTAGGTCGCACCAAACCAAGGAGTGACTCTGCAGAGGCGGAATTTTGGGCGTCTGAAGCGTGTGGCGGGGGAGCGGGGTCCCCTGGAGGACGGTGTCACCAGCAGGTGGCGCGCTAGCCGCAAGCCCCGCGCTGTTCCCGAGCCGAAACTTGAACGAGACGTTAGTGCGGGTGTTGGAGACGAGCGGTTCCCGGAGCCGAGCTGTTGGCTCCCGCGGGAAAGTGGCAAGAGAAAGGAGCGGACGCCCTGCCGGGGCGACTCAACGACTTGGACATCGTGAGCTTCCTTCGGAAAGGCTTCGCGAGTGGGTGAGTACCGGGCAGCGCTCAGGAAGCCGATTCCGCTCCTTGTCAGGCGTTGGTCTTGGTTTGCACCGCGTGGCGTTCTGGCTCTCGAGGACCGACGTTTCTGGATGGAGGCTGAGGGGACAGAAGCAGGGTACGCACGAAAGCCCGGGAAAGCGGGCGCGCTCACCGGAGGACGTGCACGCGTCTCCGCCGCCAGGTGGCGCTGCGCGACCTGCTCCCGGCCGGCCGCCAGCCACTCGGGGTTCCCGCCGCGGCGGCGGCCGCTCTAGCCGGCTGGCGCTGCTCTGTGGTTCCGGGCGGAAGTGAGGCGCACAGCGGAACGGCCTCTGGTGACATTTTCTTGGGGCGGCGCGGACGACTGAAGGGAATTGGTGTTGGAGGCTGCGGAGGCGGCGAGCTTTACTCTGTACCCCCCCCCGACTCCCGGGCGGGGGCTCCAGCCGCGCTCCTCGGCTCGCGGC